>NC_058130.1:47038833-47056513 GCF_016433145.1 Gracilinanus agilis
AAGAAAGAAAGAAAGAAAGAAAGAAAGAAAGAAAGAAAGAGAGACAGAGAAAAAGAAAGAAAAAAGAAGGAAAGAAGGAAGGAAGGAAGGAAGAAGTAAAGAAAGAAAAAAAGAGAAAAAGAAAGAAAGAAAAAAGATAAACAATAGATCGTGACAAAAAAAAAACACAAACAAAGCAAGAATTAGGCATCGCATCCTTCTCTCTGCCATCAGTTAGCATCATTGCATGTTCCCTGAGTGATAATCCTCCCTTTCTTTGATCCTCATTTTTCTATTTTTAAAATAACTTTTTGCTAGCTTTAGCTATCATGTCCAGCCTTGTTCATTCTAAGCTTTAGCACTTCTGACACAATTCTTACAGTACCATACCATGATTTTGTGTTCTTCTGCTGTTAACTACTCTTCTTCCATCTCTTATCTGTCTTTTTTATATCTTAGTCAACTGATAAGATCTTTTTACATCCACAGTGGCTTCTTAAAAAAACTCTCTTCCTTCCTTATCACAATTTCAGAACATCATTCTTAAGAGTTTTCACTTTCTCCTAGGCTAACTTTCCAGATAGAGTTTAAATCCATGGGATCCTACCTATCCTTCTCCCAAAATCTTTGAAATATACTCTCCCTGAATTATATGCCATGGCTTTGCTCTCTCGGCATATAATAAATTCTAAGAAAGAATGAACACTTTTCACTAAGGTTCCCATTAGTTCCACTCAAGCAACTATCCATTCCTTATTAGTGGAATAAGATCTTAAATAGAACAAATCCATGTTGGCCCCCCCATCTTTTGAAGAACAATGACATTGCCATCAAATCTAGTCAAACTATTCTATTTTTTATGTTAATACAATTTTACCATTTAGTTGTCTTGAAGTTAATCATTGTACACTATTGTTTTTATTGTGTGTGTGGTGTTCTTTTGGTTCTGATAACTTCACTTTGCATTACTAAATATAAGTCTTTCTAGGTTTGGCATGTTTTGTTTTTTGTGACTCATCTAACTCATCATTTCTTAAGGCACTCAATATTTCTTAATATTCATTACAAGCATATACTACAGTTCAATAGCTCCCCAATTGATGGGCATCCCTACAGTTTCCAGTTCTTTGCTATGACAAAAAAAGCTGCTATAAATATTTTTATACAGATAGACTATTTATCCCTATCTTTGATATCTTTGGGATACAAACATACTAGAGGTATTGCTGGGTCAAAGGGTCTACACCATTTTATGACCCTTTGGACATGGCTCCAAATTGCTCTCCAGAATCGTTGTGTCAGTTCACAGATCTACCAACAGCGCACTTTTCCACATCCCCTCCAACATTTATCATTTTCCTTTTTTGTCATATTAATCAATCTGATAGGTATGAAGAGGTGCCTCAGAGTTGTTTTAATTTTCATTTGTCCAATTAGTAGTGGGATTTTTCATATGACTAAAGAGAATTTTAACTTATTTATTTGAGAATTCCCTGTTCATATTCTTTGACCATTTGTCAATTAGGAAATGGTTTGTGTTCTAAATATATGAGAAATGAGGCCTTTGTCAGAGATACTTGCTATAAAGATTTCTTCCCAATTTGCATTTCCCTTAAAATCTTGGTTGCATTGGTTTTGTTTGTGTAAAAACTTAAAATTTTAAATTTTTCTATTTTATTATTATTAATTTAGCAAGCATTAACAAAAAAATTATCTATTTTATATTTCATTTGGACATGTCTTGTTTAAACATAAAGTCTTCACTTATCCATAGGTCTGACAGGCAAACAATTTTGTCCTTCCCTAATTTGTTCATAGTATCTCTTTTTATTTCTAATTTTAATATATCTTGGGGTATGGCATGAGTATTGATCTGTGGCTAGTTTCTGCCATATTTTCCAGTTTTCCCAAAAGTTTTTGTCAAGTGGTAAGCTCTTCTTCCAGTTGGATTTGGGGATTCATCAAACACTAGGTGTTGTTTGCCACAATAATATAGTTTTAAGATATAGTCCAGCTAAACCACCATCCTTCATATGTTTTTTTTTAATTCCCTTACTATTCTTGGTATTTTGTTCTTCCAGGTGAATTTTAATTATTTTTCTTAGCTCTGTGAAATAATTTTTAAGTAGTTTTGGTTGGTATAGCACTGAATAGAGAAATTGATTTAGGTAGAATTGTCATTTTTATTATGTTGACTCAGTCTACCCTTGAGCAATTAACATTTTTCCAATTGATTAGACCTGCATTTATCTGTATGAAAAATGTTTTAAAGTTGTGATCATATAGTTCCTATGTTTGCTGTGGCAGGTAGACTCCCAGGAACTTTGTCTATAGTTATTTTAAATGGAATTTCTCTTCATGTATCTTGTTCAGCTTTATTGGTAGTAAAGAAATGCTGATGATTTTATTTTGATGATGAATTAATTTTATGTCTTGCAACTTAAATAAAGTTGTTCATTGTTTTGATGAATGTTTTGGTTGATCTAAAACGGCTCTATTTTTAACAGAAAAGATAGAGACAGAGGGGTGGAGAGAGGGGGTAGAAGAGAGAGAGAACTTTAGCAGAAATCTGAATAATTTCAGTACCCCATCATATTAATAGCATATCTTTGTTCCATGCTTGTGATCTATTTCCTGATATTTGTATCTGTTTCCACTTTCTGTACATGTGATCTGTAGTGATTATTTACAAAATGGGAACTATGTACCACCAGTAGGCCTTGGAATGAGACTAAGAGGATCATAGTGTGATCCCAAAGAGAAAACAATTGGAGGGTGGAAGAGGGAATTCAGTATGGGAAAGGGCTACCTTCCCATTTTATTTTTGACACTAGTGGCCTGAGAATCAGGATTGGTGTGTCTATTTTGTTTTTCAGTTTCAATGCTAGAAGTAGATAGAGTTCTCAGACCCCAGAATTCAATCTTTGATAACTGAAATCAGGATTATAAGACAGATGTTGCTCTCAACCCAGAAGGAAAGCACTGAAAAACCATATTCCTGAGACATAGTCCCAAGGGGGTCTTAGACTTGGAACTTAGTGACATATCTATACGTATCACAGTTAATTCCTGAACCTGCTTCCCCTCCCTGGCCCAGAAACTGAGTTGGAGCAAGGAGGAATCATATCCCACAAAGTTTGAGGGAAAATATCCTTGTTCTTTCTATAGGTTTAAAATAAACATTCCTTTGTAAACATTAATCTGTCAAGTAGTGAAGTGGAACTGCGATGCAGGGCACCTCTAAAATGGAGATTAGGCCAATGGCAGAGACTAGAAACTCCCAAATCTCCTTGTGGTTACCAAAAAAATAATAGGGTAAAATGTAACATACCTGACATTCAGGCAATGAGATCAGAAAGTCATTGTTACATTTTTCTCTCTAGTAATGTAGTAATGCCAAAGAACTATATTGCCCTCTTCTCCTTATCCTAGGTGTTTTGAGGAATAGACCCCAGGTAATTTGAGTAACTTTACCCAACTGCCTCTCAAGGACTCACAGTAGACTGAGCCAAAGAAGAAAAGATGTTGTGCTTTTGTAAGTATCTAGACCCACATGAAAGGGTCATGGGCATTCAAATTCTTAGAGGGGAAACAAGAAATCAGTTTCTAAAAGAAATCACACTGAACTAATAGAGTCTCGGAGATAGGGACCCCTTTATAAGATGCAGGAGATGGATTTTTCTGATTTCTGAAGACCTGTAGTATGTGAAGTCTGAGGCCACAAGAACCACAGATGAACAGAATTTTTTAGAAACAGAAGCACCTAGAATTATATTTTCTAAGAATAATGAAGGATTCCAGAGATTCCAAAGTATCATGTATTATAAATGAAAGAACACAGAAATGAATGTAAGCTTCTGCTGGAGAAATGAAAGATCATAAAAGGGACCATGGCAGAAAACAAGGGAGCCAATGGACCCCACTGACATGAAGAGGAAACCCTAGGGATCAAGTAGTGTTCTGAGAAAGGAAATTTGACAGATAAGAATTGTTATTTTCTATGGACTATAATGAGTATAATGTGTTTCTCTTATTTTAAAAATAAATCCATTCATGCATTGAGCCTTATGAACCTGCACACTTGTTAGAAAATCTAGTGACTGCAATTCAGGGTCTGGAGTAAGGGGAGTTGTATATGGGAATTAGTTTGCAAGAATATTTTGTTAAATTTTCAGTGTGAACATTCATATCTCAGAATTTGCCAAATACTAAAAATAATAGCTTGATTTATTGTTTCATTGACTGTCTGGAGTTGGGAAGATGATGGAGGACAGATTAATAATACAGGTTAAATGTAGAAGTATGTCATGAGGACTTTTTTTTCTTTCCCAGAGATTCAATTGTTAAATATTTACTAACATAAACCTAGCAGGGTGTCTGCTGCTGATATTCCCAGTTTATCTAAATAGGAGCAGTGAGACAGAGATGAGACAGTTCCCAAAGTATATCTGGTTCCTTCTTGTCAGGAAAAAGTCTCTAGCATAAGATTGAAGAGATTAAGAACTAAGGATGTGATTGTAAGTGGGTACAGACAAATGTAAAGAATTTTGAGGAACAAGAAGCATTTGTCATTGAATGAAATGTGGAAAGAAATGAACAAGCGAGAAATACTAGGGAAGGCTAAGAGGTGACGAGACTTCAGGGACTGACAGGATATCAATATTCCTAGGGACACTAAGTAACCCATATAAAAAGGTAGAAATTAGGTGGTATATGAAATTAGAGGTCAACGTTCTTCTGTTACTATGTAGTATACAAATTATTCATGATGAGAATTTGAACCGATACATATAATTAAATTAAGGAGGGATGAGAATTAAAAACAAAACAAAAAAAAAAACAACAGGAAATTATCTGGGTTGTATTCATCCTGAAAAGAAAATAATCTATATAAAGAAAACTTCTTACTGCTTGTTTTTGGTTTGTGCTTGATGTTTTTTCTTCTTCCCAAGAATTCACTAAATAATTCTAGCTTTTAACCTGGTGTCCTCACACCAGACAAGCAACTTTTGTTAATAGCTTTGATATTGCACTTAGTTTTCAATTTGTGAGATGTCAATCTGGGAGCCTTTGTTGGAAACCAATAAGGTGAGATTACTTCAGCAATTACCCCCCAAATAATAGATTACTACATTTGACAAACCAGTAAAGAAAAGATGCTTTTCTTTTCATTAAAGGGAATGAGCTTTAAAGAAAATAGTGCACTGGGGATGAAATATTGGAGAAGTAGATCATTCTGAATACACATAGAACACTGATGTGATAAATTTCCAAAAGTTTGTAAAAAGAATACTACAGCCATGATTATATAAGCATACATTTGTTTAACATCTGTTGTTGTTTGGTTGTTTCAGTTGTGTTCAATTCTTCATGACCCTATTTGGGATTTTCTTCTCAAAGATACTGGAATGGTTTGCCATTTCCTTCTCCAAATCATTTCACAGATGAAGAATGTGAGGCAAACAAGGTTAAGTGACTTGTCCAGAGTCACATAGCTAGTGACTGAGGCAGGATTTGAACTCAGATCTTCCTAACTGTAAGGCACCAATTCTATTCATTGGGCCACCTAACTGCCATCTGTTCAACATAACCCCTTCCTAAGAATTCCTATAAGCAGGAGGAATGAGGAGGAAACAGCAAGCCAAGTTCCATGTTGGTTTCATTAGTCAACTGAGAGTAAAGTCTAGTGAAAATCCAGTGCTTTCTCACAATTTTGCAAGTTTTAGAGAAGGTTAATAGAGTCCCTCTTTGTGATGTGGACAATGAAAGGCTATGGGGAAAAGAACAAGGCCACATTCACTTACCCATCTATAAAGGTGGGCAAAATGAAGCTAATTTTGGAATTTTGGCATTATTACCCTGCTGGATTGTGGAAACCTAGATTCCCTCTGAAGACTTCTTCATTCTGCCTTTTCTTCATTGGTCTTCTTCATAATTGTGTCTCTCCCTCAGAGAACATTAACATTAGCAGGTTCAAAAATCCAAGAGACATTCATTAAGCACCTACTATATGCAAGTATAGTAACTATATATTGGCCATTGGGGATATAAAAGAAAAAAATTCCTAACTTCAAAGGCCTCACAGTATTCTGAGAGAAAAAGTATATTGAGGATCATCTGAGGAGACAGAGAGCCCTACAAAGTAAAGGGATTGAAAAAGGCTTCCTGAAGGAAATAACATTTTAACTGAGGTTTGAAGAAAGATAGGAATTCTAAGAAACAGAAGTAAAAAGAAAATTCCCAGTGAACTTCCCTCAGGATTGGAAAAAAAACATTAAACTTCCGAACAATTCCATTCCGTTCAAAAATTACTTAATGTAATTCTAGAAACTATGCAAAGTAGTAGGGATATGAAGGCAATAATGAAAGGGAACTTGACTCTAAAGAGCTGACATTCCATTAGAGCAGGGATCAGCAATGTATGGCTCTCGAGCCATATCTGGCTCTTTTGAGGACCAGATATGGCTCTTTCTGCAGGAGCCCTAAAGTCCATTTTTTTTCAGGTGCTGTTACAAGAGCCACACTGTGAGCACTGTACGGCTCTCATGAAATTACATTTTAAAAAATGTGGCGTTTATGGCTCTCACGGCCCAAAAGGTTGCTGACCCCTGCATTAGAGGGTGGGGGAGACAAAACGTAACACATATATGACAAAAGTTATATACTCCATAGAGGGTGTCCCAAAAAGTCTTAGTGCAGTTTGAAAGGTATTAAATTTTAAAATTTTCAACCTACACCAAAATTTTGGGACATGTATCAACTCTCTGGGAGGAAGAGGCAGTTTGTTAATAAGATGAGGATGTCAGAGAGAAAACTGGAAGAATAAAATAGACACATGAATGGGTTTGAGGGATTAGGAGAGGGTCACTAAGGATAGGAACTTTAGTCTATGAAAATGACTCAGATTCACATGTATTCTAAATGGGTTATAAAGCAAGAGACTCACATGATCTTCAAATAACAATGGTATTATTGATTTTATTATCAGTTCCTGAGCAAGAGGCAGAAGGATGAGGGGGAGATATAATGTAGAAGAACAGATAGAGAATACCTATTTCTGTTGGTCAAAAAAGGGATCAGCAGAATCCTGGGATCTGGCTTCCCATCATCACAATAAGTATGACCTGATTTTGTGCTTATTTTCTCTACTCAGTTAGTTATCTGCTGTTCTTGGTCTATTCTAGAGGGACTGAATGGAGAGTAGATATTGAAATGCCATCAAGTAAAATCAGGATGTTGTTACCTTTGCTTCATTCATCCTAAAACAGAGAGGTCTTCTTAGGAACTCTTACTATCAGCCCTTCCCTCTCCCCTCACCGAACCCAGGTTCTATAACCAAGCAAATTACGAGTCCTACTCTTTAATAGACCATGCTCTCTGTTGCCCTTAATTAAAAATGATTGTCCAACTTCGTTGCCCAGCAATTTCCTCAGATCACTGAATTTAGAGAGATAATAAAGCAGCATGGGCCACCAGGAAAAGTGCTGAGTTTCATTAAACCAGTGGAACAAATGGAATTAAAGCAAAACAGGAGTATGCTAATGGTCACTTGTCAAATTTAAAAGAAAAAGTGAGACTGTTTTCCCTATAGTGTAGCTTTTCCCTTGAAGATCCTCCTAATATCTTTGATTTATATCATGTGAAATACTAAAGTAGAACAAAAATCCCCAGCCCTCACAGCTCATTTATTTTTCTTTTTCTCATCCATTTCTTGGGTAGTCCTTATTAAGCGCTGAGGATCTCTATTCAATGTCTGCTCTCCCTAAGGCATTTTGGGTTCCAGAGCAATGCTACTTTCCTCTTAGGTTTAGGGATACCTTTGATGAGTCTAGGATAATTCTCAACTTGAGCCCCTGCTGAGTTCTTACTGCCAGATTACTAACCAAAAAGTCATTTTGGTCAGATCCTTAAGTAGCTTTTAGGCAGGAGTATATATAGATGTATAATAATAATGGTTGGTACAAAACAATCCCTCAAAATCCGGTGACATATTATCTTACAAGTACAAAGATAGTCCAGCGGAAAATGGGCTCAAGCTTAGAATACACATGTAGCAAAGGAATAGCTCAGCTCCTGACTCTCATGTATGCAAGATGTTTCTCAAAAGAACTGGATAATTTGTTTTCTGAGGTGCTCCTTATTGAGCTAAAAAATCAATTTCTAATCTATGTCTTTAGCTCCCAATTCAGATACCTCCTCAAGATTATTTTGGAAGGCCAGTGAGATACTAACAGGAAAATGGAAAATCTAACATATTCCAGACCTCTCCAACCAAAGTCTTTCCTTGACCAAGGTGGGAAGGAGGGAAACTTGCCAAAGCCAAAGCCAAGATCTCTCCTTCTCCCCTGTATAGTTTACTGGAGTTTATTGGCCCTCTAGGCAACACTTCACACAAGTACATGATTTTAGGGCTGAAATGGACTTTGAGAAACCATCAAGTTTAATCTAGACCCCAAAATGTGCTCTGTCTACAATAGAGTCAATGAGTTATCATTCAATATTTTTGAAGATATCTGATGAGAGAGGAATTCATGACTTACCAAGGCAACCCATTACATTTTCAAATCTTGTAATCATGAAGAACTTATTCTAGTCATCAGTAATTTGCATCCTTGCAACTTTTGCTCCTACTTCTTCCTTCTGTGGCCAGGTCATTCCAGTCCCCATGATGCCTTTCAATGCTTGAAGCTGCCTATCATATTTCCCTTAAATTTTTTCTTTTCTAGGTTAAACACCATAAATTCAAGAACTTTCACTAATCTTATTGCCTTCCCCCTTGACACTAGCTTGCCAATGTCTTTTTCTAAACTGTGGCAATGAAAACTGAGCAAAATGCAATAAAAAGTGTCTTATAGTCAAGTCAACAAGCACTTATTAAGTACCCATTATGAGTCAGGATACAGTAAGACTATTACCTCTTTATTGCTTAATTTTCAATGCAATTTTTAGATTGCATGCTTTTATAAATGAAATTTTATTTTCTATAAGGAACTCAACAATTATCAATAAACAGGCAGTTCAAAATATAAAGAAAAACAAAAAGTATTACATAAAAAAACTGAGCTTCTGGTACATATCCTATTTTTAAGAAAATATATATGTAAATCTATAAGATAACAGTTTTAACAAAATTATGGCATCTGTAATATTAAATGTTTTTAATTGATGTCCTTTCATTTATGTATATTCATTATTACACACTAACCTACTCCTTTCTAATAGATCTCCTCTGTAACAAATGCATTGCACTGTGACATCACAGATTTTGAGAACCTAGCCTGTGCAAGCAATTCTTTTTTTCTGACTTCTTTTATCTCATTCTGTCAGATTTTAAGTGTCTTGTGAAAAATATGATACTATGAAGACTTTTTAAAAATTTATTTGATTGTTTGTTTACATTTAAATTCCTGGATAACTCCTTCCCTGAATTAGAGAAGGCATCATTTGACAAAAATCTATGTGTATACATAAAGATATAAAGCCATGTCTTGCTATTTCTATTTGTCAGTTTTTACTCTGGAGTTGGAAGTACACAAGTCATTCTTCAAACAATATTTCTGTTGCTGTATAGAATGTTTTCTTTGTTCTGTTCATTTCACTCTTCATAATACATAAAGTATACATAACTAAATTTGAAATGCTCTAAATCATTATTGATTAGAAAAATGCAAATGATAACATATCAGATATTATCCCACCCCTGTCAGTTTGGCTAAAATGATAAAAGGGCAAAAAATGACAAATATTGGATGGGATGTAGAAAAATGGGAATATTAATACACTATCAGCAGAATTGTGAAACTTATCCAACCACTATGGAGAGAAATGTGGAATTATGCCCAAAGAGTTATAAAACTATGTATACCTTTTGACTCACCAATGCCAATATTAGACTTACTTCCTAAGTTGATCAAGGGAAAAGGAGAAGAATCTATATGCTCTAAAATATTAATGACTGCTTTCTTTGTGGTGACAAAGAACTAGCAATTAAGGAGATACCCATCAGTTGGGGAATGGCTAACTGAGTTGTGACATATAATTGTGATGGAATATTATTGTGTCATAAGAAATAACAAGCAGGTTAATTTAAGAAAAACATGGAAAATCCTATATGAAAACTGTAAAGACATCAATTCTAGCTCAGCTTGGGTCTCTACTTCAAATCCTTTGGTGGGATTTAAGTATATTTGAAATCCTGATCTCTGTTCACTTGTTAAATTTCAAAGTAAAATCTCACTCATGTGAATTGGGTAAAGAAATGTTTCCAAACAATTACAGTTATTTATAAGTAGTATGGCCTGCCCAGGAAGGTAGTGGGATCCTTTCCCAGGAGATTTCCAACCCATAAAATCCACTGATGACCTATACCATAGACAGATTTTTTTATTCAAATACAAAACTGAGACAGACTCTAAAATCACTTCCAACTTTGAAATCCCCTTTCTAAGAGGCAAACCTACCTATTTAGAGCTTTGTCTTTCAACGCTTCTAAAAAATAAAACAAATAAACCAGAAAAGGAGCCATCAGCACTTACCTGTCTTATTTTATACACAGTTAAAAATAGCAATGGGATATGATATGCTTACAAGTAATACATTAGCATCTTCTTGGGTCCTTGTTCAGTGTGCTAAAGGGATTCTGGATGCATTTCAAGTAAGGAGCTAGCCAGATATTTGAAACATAGCAAAAGCTACAAGAAATGGCTTGTGGTTCACATTTATAATAACAACATATATTACACAACATTTTATTTCATATAGCTGACTAGTAGTAGTAGTAGTAATTTAATAGTTGGTTTCTTTCTAGTACTCTAAAAAGTTTGAAAAGCACTTTCTCTTTTTTAGATAATGTCTATTTTGTTTTTTATATTCTTCCCAATTACAATAGATACAATTTAAACATTTGTTTTCTGACATTTTGTGATCCATCTTTTCTCTTTTTTTCCCTTTCCATCTCTTTCCCCTCCCCAAGCCAGCATGCAGTATGAAATAGGTATTATTACAGTGTTCAATACATAATTCTATGTTTGTTGTGTTGTGAAAGAATTCATGAATTGCTCATACTAGAGAAAATTTCATGGAGGAAATGAAGTGAAGAATGACATGGTTCCATCCACATTCAGACTTTGTCAGTTCCTTCAATAGCAGTGGGTAGCCTTTTTCATGGTGGGTTCCTTGGAGCTGTCCTGGATCTTTGCTTTGCTGGTAATACTTAAATCATTCACAATTAGTCATTGTACTTTATTGCTGTTACTGTGCACAATGTACTCCTGGTTCTGCTCACTGAAAAGCACTTTCCCAACCAAGTTCTTTCCTCACAAGAATCCTGTGAGGTAAATTTATTAATACCATTTCAGAGAAGAGGAAAACTGAGTCTCAGAGAGGTTAAGTGACTTGCCATCCATTCTCCAAGATCCAGGAGATAGAGATATAAATATTATACCACAATTTCTTTTTAACAGTGTCAGTGTCTAAGTCTAATGCTTTCTATTTTAATCAAAGTTCTCCAGATTCATTCCATTCTTTTTCCTTTTGCAAGCTCCCGTAAGGAGAGATGGGGAGATGGTATAAGGAGGCAAGAGTGACCCCTCTGGGAAGAAAGAAAAATGCACCTGTTATTTTTATTAAAAGACTCAAGTAAGTTCTTTCTGTTTTCTTTACTGTGTGAAATAAACTTCTATCTTCTTCCACCTCATTAGCTTGCTCTTTGCAAGACACCTGAAGACATCTATACAAAAGCAAAAAAAAATTAGAGAAATCAAGATTTTCTAGGAGGAAATTGAGTAGGGGCACAAGACAAAAAAAAAGATCATTCAGAAATACTCACAATATGAACTTGGACTCATTTGAAGCCAAAGCTGCTTCGTGCTACAGGTTATTCATGCATTATGAATCTCCAATGATGCTACCTAAAAGTGAGATGTCTAACTCCTGGAGGAGTGAACCATTCTGGAGTTCTCTTTGCAGAGGAAATAAACTTGGTTGTAGAGAAACCAGCTGTGCTTAACACAGCTTAAAGGAAGCCAAGCTTATTTTTATATGTGTAAAGCTTCCCACTCTGGATCAGCTTTGTTTTTGACATTATTCTGAAAGGTAAATTGATTTTAGGCTGTAGGACTGATACCTAAAGATTCCTCTACACTACACAGTTGATATCTAGAAGATGAAATAGCAAGTCTGAACCACTGGTGTGCGTATAAACATAAATATTTTTAAAAATATAAAATTTAATAAATATATACATATCAAGGAGAACACTGGGAAGTTCATTTGTAAACTGCCTAGATAGCTCCTGGGATCATAATAAGAAGAGCATATCTACTAGCTCAAAGTGAGCCCTGTGGAGAAAAGCATGACTAGATTGAAAAGACTGAAATCTCATCATAGGAGACAGACTGCTGGGACATGGCTAAGTTGTAATTCCTCACCTTTGATTAACAGACTGCAATCGTTCCTGTTTATTAATATTGCAGCTTGAAAAGTTGTTGGTAGTTACAGAAGTGGAACCTCATTGAAAGGTTGTCTACCCTTTAAACATGACATTTGAGCTAATGCCTTGTCCTTTTGCCAAGACACATATTACTAAAAATCACTGAAAATGAAAAAAGCCACGAAAGTTCAGCAATCCAGCCAAGAATCCCAATTGTTACAGTTCAGGTCCCACTGTGAAGTGTCCCATTTAAGCTTTATCAGGAGGCATGAGAAGAACAGAGGGAATCAGAGCAGGCTACCACTGGCTTCAACCTTGTGGGAATGTTAAACACTGATGGAAAGAACAGAGAAAAAAATTACGTTCCTTGTTACTTGACCTGCAGCCTGTGTTCTCTTTCCATCAGTGTCTCTGATTTGATTTCTGCTGAGAGGAAAGATCGCCGCCACCCAAAATGGGATACTGGGACAGGAGGTATAAAAACTTAGGAGAAGTTATTTCTCAGTGTCTCCTATATATCAATCAACAGTTATTTTTTTTCTAACCCTTACCTTTCACCTTAGAATCAATACTGGCTATTAATTCCAAGACAGAAGAGTGGTAAAGACTAGGCAATGGGAATTAAGTGACTTTCCAGGGTCCCATAGCTAGGAAGTATGTCTGAGATCACATTTGAACCCAGGACCTCCTGTCTCTATGCTTGGTTCTCAAATTTAATGAGCCACCTAACCACCCTGTCAATCAGTGCTAGTGCTAGATATTGTAAAGAAGAGAGTACATTATAGTTCCCTGACCGCAAGGAACTACCTAATACAGAGGTTTTTATGTTTTAAATTTTTATATTAAATTTATTACTGCATTAATATTGTAATGCATTTTATTATATATTATTATTTATTAATAATTAATATATGAAATTAATTTAAATTATGCTTAAAATCTTGTGTTTTAAACATAAAAGAAGAAATAATTATATCTCATAGGGCCATGTAATTCCTCAATATAATAAGCCTTCAGAGAAGAGAGAGGACAAAGCAGGCTAAAGGAGTCAAAAGAAGCTTCATGAAGGAAATAAAACAAATATAGGATAGAAGAAATAAAGATTAAAGAATCAGCTGGAAGGTGCCTTAAACATCATTGAATACAATCTGCTGATCTTATAGAGGAGAAAACAAAGGCTGAAAGAGAATAAGTCACCTAACAGGGACCAAAATTAAATGTCTTAAAGTAATTTTTGAACCCTGGTCTTCCTAACTTCAAGTCTAGTGACCCATACAATACATCACACTGGCCCCTCCTACATCAGATTGTCTCTCCCACATGTGAAGCTCCACTGATTTCTTTAGGCCAATCCCTGTGTTTCATTTGAGGTGTCTTGTAAGGAGGCAAGATTCAGGGACACTGATTGTACACTGTCATATCCATATTTCACCTGGGTACACTTACATGGTTGGTTTATTTCATATACCATCCCTAGGAGCCTCACTGAAGCCAGAACGTCACTGCTTCTTCTCCTGTTTATTTTACCAGTGAAGTCTAGGCAGATCAGTCCATCAAGTAAGTACTTATTAAATATCTACGCCATGTTAGACACTGTGCTAAGCACTGGAAGTATGAAAACATAAGTAAAAAGTTCTTTTCTGCAAAGAGTTTACATTCTAATCCAGACAATCTGGACATGTGAAAAATATTCACAAAATACACCAAAAAAAAAAATAGGGAACATGGA
The DNA here is from genome assembly GCF_016433145.1 of Gracilinanus agilis. Classification (NCBI taxonomy): domain Eukaryota; kingdom Metazoa; phylum Chordata; class Mammalia; order Didelphimorphia; family Didelphidae; genus Gracilinanus; species Gracilinanus agilis. The sequence continues at coordinate 47,052,972 of NC_058130.1, forward strand.
GGGAACGGTTGGAAGACCAGGATATGGTTCATGAAAAAATGAAGGTTTTGACCTGAGACTTGAAGGAAGCAAGGTGTTTCAGAAGATAGAAGTGAAGAAAAACAATCTAAGCATAATCTAACAGCCAGTGCAAAGGCACTAAGATGGGATATGATGTGTAACTGATAAAAAAAATTAAGCAAATAAATAAAACAAATAAAAGACTTGTTTGTATAAAAATACATATTATAACTCTTTTTGTGGTAGCAAAGAATTGTAAATTGTGGAGTTATCTATAAACCGGGGAATGGCTGAAGAAGTTGTGGTATATGGTAATGATGGAATATTATTATGCTATAAGAAATGATAAATAGGATGATTTCAGAAAATTTTGGAAATATTTGTGTGAACTGATGCAGAAAGAATTGAGAAGAACCAGAAATTGCAGAGTTATCTATAAACTGGAGAATGACTGAATAAGTTGTGGTATATGGTAATGATAGAATATTATTAGTAATGATAGAATATTATTATGCTATAAGAAATGATAAATAGGATGATTTCAAAAATTTTTGGAAATATTTATGTGAACTGATACAGAAAGAAGTGAGAAGAACCAGAATACTGTATACAGTGATAGCAATAGTTTTTGATGAACAACTCTGAATGACCCAGTTATTCTCAGCAATGCAGTGATCAGAGACAATCCCAGAGACTCATGATGAAAAATGCCATCTGCCTGTCAAGGAAGAACTGGTGGAGTATAAAATGCAGACTGAAATATACTATATTTCATTGTCTTTCTCCTTTTTAATTTGAAATCTCTACAAAATAACTAATATGGAAAAATGTTTTGCATGAATGTACATGTAAAATTTTTATCAGATTATTTCTTCCCATCTCTGGGAGGGGAGAATGTAGAGAGGGAGTGAAGAAGGAAGGATCAGAAGAAGGGAGAGAATTTGGAACTCAAAACTTTTTTTAAAATGCTAAAATTGTTTTTACATGCAATAGAGGGAACTTTTTTTAAAAAAAGAACAGTGGGAGCTACACAGAAACATCAGTTGAAATAAAGGACAATAGACAATAGAGGTCAGAGAATCAGCCTTGGGGTCAAAAAGACCTGAGTTCAAGTTCTGCCTCTGAAACATATACATACCTGTGTGACTTTAGACAAATCATTTAACCTCTTAGACCCCCTGCCCCCCAGACAACTCTCTAAGACAAAATTGTAGAATTGATGCTGAGTTACATTGGCAGAGAACTTTCAATTCACAAATTGATTCAGAAGAGTTTTTTTGAGCAACCAGATACAATTAATACAGTTCTCAACTGCCAATTTGCTAGGCTAGAAGATTAATAGTTAATCTGCTGAGAAAATGTGGAAAGAAAAATGTGTCATTGACTTACTGAGGATAGTCCAAGAACTTTCTGTAGCCAAGTCTGATCTCTCCAGTCTCAAGGGCATGGGACTGACTGGGCTGATGATTAGGGGCAATTAATAAGAGAGAAAAAGAATTGCTCTGGGGAAAGGTGGGATCCCATTTACTCTTTTGTGAACTAATAGGACAAAGATGATATACTGTGCTCAATCTGGCCAAATTTCATGGGAAAAGGGGTGGGGGGAGAGATGGTAATCAGATTCAAGGGGCCAGTAAGGAAAATGGCTCTCTGCAAAGCCAGGAAGATCAATATATAGTGGCTCCCAGATGATGAGGATAAGAGGGAACAGAAAGCATTGTCAAAGTGATTGTTTGCCTCATGCAACTTCTCTATTTGAGACAATCTTCTTTCAAAATTGGTTATTTGCCCTCCATACCTTCTCTGGGTTCATTTGCTTCAGCACTGACTTGCCTAGCTTTAATTCTGCCCTCCCATTGCAGAATACTTCAGTGGAGATTAAGTCTATGACTCCAGGACAATACTCATGGCAGGACACTTTGAATGCCCTTATCTCTGGACCACCATCCTGCCAGGACAGTGGATGCTATAGACAGCCTGCTCATCTCCTTGAATTTAGAATCCTCCTAGTCAAGCTACCTATTTCTTTTCTCTATCCACAACTAGCTAGAGGGGTAAGGGTTTGGTGAAGGGTATTGAGGCGAACCTGTAGAAACAAGAACCAGTGGGACATGGGATGGAGGTACATGAAAGCCTAGGACACAAGGCTTATTATGAGTAATGACTAAATGACTTATCAGCTGGCTAGTCTTCAGGAAATCCTATCAGCATGCAGTTTGAGGGAAGTCAACAGGATTTAATTTCCCTATACCTAAAACTTTACCAGAGATAGGATGATATTCAAAAAGAGAGGAAGGGAGGGAAGAAGAGAATCACTTTGACAGCTCTTGAAATACATTGAGAGTTGTCCAGGCAGCTTCTGACTTGCCCAAGTAATCTTTGAGCACATGGATTAAGTTGTACATTGTAAATATTGGACAAAACTAGAGGTAAAAACTTTTTAGAAGCAGCATTCTAGGTCTCTTCACTCTTTGCTCCACTGTGATCCTGGATAAGCACAAATAAACCTCCATCTTTCCTTTTGTTCACCTAAAAGATCATAGCTCAATCATAAAGATTCAGAGTTTCAATTAACTCCAATGAAAAGAAATGATAGCTTAAGAGTTTATGGGGAAAAAAAGAAAATAGAGGAAGAAGAAAGCAGGTTTCCAAAAGTTTCCAAAGTGCTATACATATGTAAGCCATCCCATGTCATGTACTAAGAATTGTCCTTGCAGGCCCAGAGATGGGAGGTCCTAGGTTCAAATCTGGCCTGTCACTTCCTAATTGCATGTCCCTGGGCAAGTCACTTAATCCCATTGCCAAACCCATACCACTCTTCTCCTTTGAAACCTATACATAGTATTGACTCTAAGATGGAAGCTTTGTAAGGGCTTTTTCCATCAATTTTTTTCTTTGTTTTATTCTAGTGACAAATTTACACATAAGTTTTCTAAGGTTACATGATTCATGTTGTCTCCCCTCCCTTCCCTCCCCTCTCCCACAGTTGACAAGTAATTCCACTGGGTTATAAAGGTATTATGGCGCTATTAGTGCCAAAGTGAAATGTCAAGTCCTTTAAACTGTTCTACATTTAGATGGCTCCAGCTATTAACCTGCCATACAGATGTAACAATTTTTATTAATTTTCTTTGTTTATTTTGTCTTCTTTTCTATGTGTGCTTATGAGAATTCATTATGTTTAGCATTCATTTGTACAGAAGATATTAATTATGCTTTTGCTAGTTGGTATTCATCTTGTATATAGCATGCCTTTCTACTTCTTCTTTTTGGGGAAAACCTAAACATGAATGACAATAAAAGCTGTCCAACCTGAAGGCATCAGGGAGGGGGTTCAAGATGCTATTGAGTATAAGAACAAGGAGCTAGTCCAATTCTAATTACAGTTTAGGCTCCCCAGGACTATTAAACTTAAACTTAGTCTATACTACCTGTCTGGCTCCAGGGCAAAAGCAGTTTCTCTCTCTCTCTCTCTCTCTCTCTCTCTCTCTCTCTCTCTCTCTCCTTCTCTCTCTCTCTCTCTCTCCTTCTCTCTCTCTCTC
>NC_058130.1:47056798-47143859 GCF_016433145.1 Gracilinanus agilis
TCTCTTCTCTCTTCTTTCTTCTCTCTCTCTCTCTTTCTCTCTCTCCCTCTCTCTCTCTTCTCTCTCTTTCTCTCTCTCCTTCTCCCTCTCTCTCCTTCTCCCTCCCTCCCTCTCTCTCTCTCTCTCTATATATATATATACATATATATACTCATATTTTATATACAGATATATGTACACATGCATGTATATGTATTTGGACATTGAATTTCTTTTGTTTATGTATGTTTGTTACAAGAGTTCTTTTTCAGCAGGAGAGGATGTTAAGGAAATGGGGGGTAGAAAAGGTAGATTGTTGTTAACTGAAATAAAAATTTAATCAAAATATTTTCTCCTATATAACTGAGGCTGTATTTTTGTATTACTATCAAGGTTGCTCTTATTTTTACTATTATGATGTACTGCTTACTATAACCAAAAGTAAAATCTCAAAGGGAGATTTTAGAGAAGAAGGGAGTGAGGTAATGTCCAACATTGGTTTCTTTATGCTAGATATATTTTATTTCATTTGACCCTTATGACAACCCTGTGAAGTAGGTGCTATTATTATCCCAATTTTGCAGGTGAGAAATCTGAGGGTAAGTGAAATTCAGTAACTTACTTGGTGTCATATAGTTAGTAAGTGTCTAAGGCAGTAAATTATAGTATTTCAGATTTTATGCTGGTACATATGAATTTGAATTCTATGAAGAAGTCTCTTCCCTAGTAATAGGAGCCAAAAGAGAGTTAACAGCTCCATGAAACACACATATGATGAAATATGTCATGCAGTTTAATATGAGTTGCATCAAACCTGAATGTGACAATTTATAATTCATGAAAGGCAATAAATTCTTCTTTAGGAACAAATCAGTGCCAATCAGCTTCATTGGACCCATGTTTCAATAGCCTGAAACTCAGATAGAAATAAAGAAATCTGGACTATCATCCTGGGTTGAAAATCCATCTCTAATTGTGGAAAATTAAAGCTGGAGGTCTCACCACACCCAGCCTATGGCAAAGACATCATGTAGATGTACAGCCATCTGTTTTATAGGCTTCTGATAGTGAATTAACAGAAATGATTAATAAAACGAATCCAGAATATGTTACTAAAGTTTAGGAAATATTTTCTAAGTGAGTTAATAAATTCCAATAAAGGTTTAAGACACACAGCTGCCATTTGCTCTTGTCCTTCTGGTGACTTGGCACCAATTAAGACTTCTTATTTGCACATCAGAAGGATCTACAAAGATCAGAACCTCTGGTCAGTGTTACAATCTCTAGAATGTATTGTTCAAGGAATGTCACAAGCACAGTCCTTCTTTGCAGTTTGAAAGTCACAATAACAGAAATATGGGAACAAATCTGATCAGGATACAATTTATAGTCATCTCAAATTGATAAAACAAATAGTAGACAGACACAATAAGAGAACATATTATACTGATTCTGGAAATTAATTTAAAGTTAAATCAAAAGACACCTCTCTGCGCCATAAACTCTAAGAAACCTATAGTGAATGTAGATTGTTTACAAAAGCAAATGTCATCTTGTCTTTGTAATACATTCTTAATTTCTACTACTGACTCAATGATTGTTTTTGTTATGTTTATCAGAAATCAAGATTTAGTCAGGCTGTGAACTTAACATTCCAAAGTTGATAACAGAATCACTTAATTTAATTGGTTGTTATAATCTTCCAATACCCTACACTATATCTATCTTTTCTACTACTACGGTTATTATATTATTCATATATATGGAGAAAGAGATAAAGATATATAACTATTATATTGTAATTGATATCTTATCCACAGTTAGCTCACTAATTGAATCTAACTTTTTCTAAAATCAAAACTGTAGTTACCTAAAGGATTATATGTGATTCTTTGTTTTATAATCACTGATATAAAAAATAATAAAGGCAATTTCCTTCTCAACTCAAATTGCCAAAAACTCTGAAATCAAAAATAAGCAAGTGGAATAAGCAAAAAGTCATTTTCCTACTAAGGTGTTCAAAATTCAAAAAATACAATAACCTTGACATACAGGCTGCACAATCCAGAAAACAGAAGAAAGTGGAATGGATTGGGATTTAGAGACCAATTGTAAGCAATTTGAAAGTCTCTATCCACTCCCACAAAGCAACTCTCAAAATCCCCTAAGTCTTCTCGCTATCAGTTCATATATGCCTGCTTCTCTCAATTGTTCTTCAAATGCTATGGTTTCCCCACCTCCTCATCACAGTGATAATTAACTTCAGGAAATGCTCTCACTTGTAATTCTTCCTCTTTTTAAAATGTGGAACTAAATACCCTAAATGTGGTCTGAACAACAGAAACAATAATTCACATTTATAGAAGGTCCAAAGATCTACATTACAGTGGTTTCCAAACTTTTTTGGCTTATAGCCCCCTTCCCAGAAAAAATATTACTTAGCACCCCCTGGAAATTATTAAACTATTTATTGAACCCAGAATAGAATGCAATACCAAAAAAAGGTGTGGCCATCACCGCTCTCCTGGATTGCTGCAGCACCCACTTTGGGAATCACTGGTCTACAAAATGCTGTCCCCACATTATCTTATTTAATTCTTCCAGTAGCCCTTTGATGTAGGGACTTTTATTAGTCCTTGTGGTAGGAATGGTATCCTAAGGTCCTGCCTCATGAAGATTAGACTAGTTTTTCCTTAAAAGATATTAAACTATCCTCAAATTTAACTGGCTTAAGGGACAGAGATTAAGGCAATTAAAATGACTTCCTGATTGCAAAACTACAAAATGTCAAGAAAAGCTCCAAATGGGCCCTGATACTTGGCCAGTAGATCTCTATTCATGGTCAACACAGAGTCAGTTGGTGGTTATTATTCATGATTTTTGTGATATTCCTGTACATATTCTTCTTTAAAAACACCCTCTCCTCTTATGTACATACACATACATACTTGAGACTTACCTCTATCTCTTTTAACATCCCAGAGATACCACCACAGCAATCTGTAGGCAAAGGAGGAAAAATACATGGCATATGTTATTATTATATTCATTAATAGAACATGAGGCAATTAAGTGACACAGTGGATAGAGTATTAGGTCTGAAGTCAAGAAGATCTGAGTCCAACACTTACTAACTATGTAACCCTTGGCAAGTCCACTTAACTCTGCCTCAGTTTCCTCATCTGTAAGATGAGCTGGAGAAGGAAATGGCAAACCACTCTATTACTTTTGCCAAAAAAACCTCAAATGGGATCATGAAGAGTCAGATACAACTGAAAAATGACTGAACAAAAATAATTAGACCATACAGAAGGTCATGCCACACTTTAACCAATTTACTTATAACCAAATTAGAGTTAATTGATCTGTAAAATTTCTTTCTGTTGTTGTTTTTGTTAGTTTGTTTGAAATTGGGTCTCCCTAGCTCACTAGCCTGAAACACTTAGTTATAGTTATGGTCTATAATCTTAGTTATCTTATCTTAGACCCCAGCAGAAGGGCACAGAGGTTAATTAAACTGGGCTTCTAGCCACAAGGTCTTTTACAATTAGAGAGGCAAGAGAGGCCTCCTTGAGGCTGGAGCCTCCAGAAATGCCAAGGGAGGAGAAAGGAGAGTCAGCCTAACTTACCCACATGACAATTCAGAGGGAAGCTGCCTGAGGTCTCACCAGAGATCCTTCAACACCAACTTCAAAGCACCAACCTCTCCACAGAAAGTTACCATCATATTTAAAAGAGCATCTTTTGTCACTTCCTACGTCTACCTCCAATTTCAAGCGGACAAATGGCAGCCTCAACACTGTTTTGGACTGCCCAGAAGGCAGTCCCTTGTTTTTGATTTGCTACTTACTGTCCCGTGGAAGTAACAGACCTTCCCCTCCCTATTTAATTCTAAGTTGGGTGGGGTGACATTATTTCTGATGGCTGGAGTATAGCAATGAATGAGGATGAGCTAATTCCATTTACACAGCAACAAGAAGGGAGAATCCTTAGTTAAGGATAGCCTGCCAATGATCAGACTTGTCCTGGTCTCCCCAGCAAAGGCCCCTGAAAAGGGATTAACTTCCAAAGAAACAAGGCATAGTTACACACACACACACACACACACACACACACACACACACACACACACAGAAGTATTTTTTTTGTCAAATGATGCTTTCTTTAGTGCAGAGAAGGGATTGGAGAGGAAAATACTTGGGAATTTCAATATGACAAATAATTTTTTTAAAGAAAAGTACATGGGCTGGTGGTGTCCATGGTGCTAATTTAACACTCTTGCTTGGACTGTAAAGAACAAGGCTAGCAGGGAATTGAAGAGGCTGGTGAAGGTCAAGAATGCAGAGCAACAAGCCGTTTCTTGAAAGCCAGAGAGGTCAATGAGCTTCAAGAGACACAAGTGGAAGCAGCTGAGTTATTTGTTCAACTCAAATGCTGCCACCATGAAGCCTTCCCTGATTCCCCAGCTGTAAATGCCTCCTCTTATATTTATTTTGTATATGCTTTGTGTGTATGTATATGAATACAAACATATGATGATGTCTATAATTTATATCCTATATGTATGACTATGCATATACTTTAAAAACTACAAATCTATGTTCTCATGGTCATAGGTCCAAGGCTGAAAGGAGTCTTTAACAGACATCTAAATCCAACTCCATTTTAAAGATCAGAAAACTCAGTGTTAAGGTTAAGATACTAACTGATTTTTCTCTAGGTAATGATAGTCAGAGAGTAGATTAGAACCAATGTCTCCTAATTTCAGAACCAGTGCTTTTTCCATTATACCACTCTGCCTCCATTATAATTCTGACAACAATAACAAAAGAAAAGCAAACTTGTTTCCAAAACCTAGTTATAACAACATGGCTCCAGTATCATAGATGGTGCAAATGACTAATAATCTCCAATGAAATATTCTCTAATATATTCTGTGCATAGGCATGCACATAAAATGCCCTTAATATACCCTGGCATACCTTATTACCTCAAAAAAGAATAGTGTCATATTCCCACTGGCACTCCCCTTCTCACTTTGCTCCTTTAACACCAAATTTAGTCATTATATTTTTACATTTGATTTAGATTTGTTGTTGTTTCTATTTACGCTGCCATTGTCATTGTATATATTGTTTTCTTGGTTTTGCTTGCCTCATATTTCACTGGTTCACATAAATAATCCTGTGTTTCTCTGTATTCAGTCTTAATCATTGTTTCTAACACCATTATGGTATATCATTACATTCATGTACTGCAATTAGTTTAACCATTCCCCAGTTAACAAGTCCAATTCTTTACTATTACAAAAAGTGCCATTATAAATATTTTTGTATCTGAGTGATCTTTCTTTTTATTACTGATCTTCTTGAGTCCATACTGAGCAGTGGGATCTCTGGTTCAATGGATATGGCTGTTTTAGCCAATTTCTTAGCATAATTCCCCATGGCTTTCCAGAATTTATCAAATTACCAAATTCATTTAAAATTGTTTTCCAGGCAAGGCCCAACAATACTACAGAAACATTTTCTCTTTTAAGAAATCAGGATATGCTGTGGCACACCTAGCACATCTAATGCCCACATCTTTGCTTCTACTCAATCTTCTATTAAGTTCCCAAATTGGTCAAGCAGCCTCTAGAGCAATAGTTCCCAAACTTTTTTGGCCTACCGCCCCCTTTCCAGAAAAAAATGTTACTTAGTGTCCTCTGGAAATTATGACACTATTTATTGAACTCAGAATAGAATGTAATACAAAAGAAATGTGGCCATAACCGCCCCCCTGGATCACTGCAACACCCACCAGGGGGTGGTGGCACCCACTTTGGGAATCACTGCTCTAGAGGGCATCATTTTCAATTAACTTTCTGTACATTTAACTTCCCATGTTGGCCTATGGGGACAGATATTCTTCGTGAATAAAATAGTATGAACAACTTTTAGAGTCCTGAAACATTTCTCCCTTGAGCTAAATGAGAAAAGTAATAGTGCTTTCTGTAAACTGCCAGGCCTTGGTAGTTCTACAAATCACTAAGTGCTGACATTCTCCATGCTAAGGAATAACAGATTATATAACCAAATAGAAAACAGGAAACCAGAGAAAGATAATGACAATTAGACTGGCACTATTTTAACATTTATCTAATAAGCATCTTAAATTTATAAATTAGAAGGTCACCATCTTTAGTGAAAGAAATGGAATAATAATCATAATGAGACTCCAAATTGCATTTTATACTTCAGTGATAATCCCAGACTAATCAGCCGTTACTAGCAATTACTGATAATTTATTTTTCTTAACAGTCTGAAAAAAAATTGAGGCAAAATTAATGATTGAGAACTTGACTCACAAAAAATAAATAAATAAATAAATTTAAAATGGTACTAAGGGAATCTTGGATAAATCTTGCAAAGTGCCACTTAGATTTTTGAACACTGAACTGGTCTCAGAGTGAAGAAGACCTTGGTTTATATAGCAACTCTAACACATAATAACTGTGAGATCCTGCAGAGGTTATTCAATGTCTCAGTGCCTTCTCTAGAATAATAAATTGCAGAGGTGTCATTCTATAATTTTAGAAGAAATTACTCTTCTAGAATTCTCTACTTAAGTGATATTGTAGACCTTGTCTCCCTCCAAAATGTTTTTTGGAGTATTTATTTAGGAATTATAAAATAATATTTAGGAATATTCTTACTTGTCCCATATTCAACTTTTAGGACTCAAGAATTGAAGAGATATGATCCTTTGTGAAGTGATGAGACCTAACTTGGGGTGTTGTCTTTGTGACTGGAGATAAGTAGATCAATATGAAGGATAGTGCTGAAGTAGAATCCCTAAGCGTTGGCTGTTTATTGGGAAACGAGAGAGGAAGAAGAATCAAGGATGATTCCAAGGTTATAAGCTTTGGTGATTGAGAAGATGGTAGGCTTCTTTACTATGAACAATGTATAGGGAGGATTGAATAAGGAGTAGGAATATTGAGGAAGATAATTAATTCAGTGATATGACCATGACCAATTACATGGATCATAATTGTCAGAGCCAGACCTAGAATGAAGGTCATCTAAGTCCATGACCTGGGCTCTTGCTACTGTAGAATGATGCCTCCCAGCTATTCAAATTTCATTCAGCAGACAATCTATCAAATGTTTTTAGCTATTCCAGACTAAGAATGTATATAGAACAAAGGGAAATTATTTTTCAGTGATGTTATTATAGATTTTTAAAAAGAAATTATGAGAAGCAATTACACATATTCCCCTCCCTTCAGTGCCATAAAATTCTCAATAATCTCCTCCCACTGAGAATAGCACCATATAAAGTTATCATCAGACTAATTATTAAAAATACTAGCACACAGTAAGAAATGATGAAGAAAATGGATTCAGAAAAAATGGGAAGATATATATGAACTGAGGAAGAGTGAAGTGAGAAGAAATAGGAAAACTCTGTATTCAATAATAGCAATATTGTAAAGGTAATCAAATGTGAAAGACTTAGCTATTCTGATCAATAGGATGAGTCAAGACAATTCCAAAGAACCCATGATGACAAATATCCTCCTCCAAAGAGAAAACTGATGAACCTGTGAATATAAATTGAAGCATTTTTTCCACTTTATTTTTCTTGCTTTTTCCCCCTACGACATACCTAATGTGAAATATATTTTGCACATGTAAAATGATTATTATATTTCTTACCTTCTCAATAGGTAAAAGAGGGAGTTAATGGAGGGAGTGAAATTATTATAGAAAATAATTTTAATTAAATAATAATAATAATGACTCTTTAGGGCAATGATTCCCAAAGTGTGCAGTACCACCCCCTTGTGGGTGCTGCAGTGATCCAGGGAGGCAGTGATGGCCACAGGTGCATTTATTTTTCCTATTAATTGCTTTAAAATTTTTTAAAAATTAATTTCCAGGGGGCTAAGTAATATTTTTTCTGGAAATGGGGCAGTAGGCCAAAAAAGTTTGGGAACCACTGCTTTAGGGTTTTCTAAATCTTGTAAAACATCATCTGCAAATGGAGATGATTTTGTATTTTTTTCCTAATGTTTAGATCTTTAATTTTGTTCTCTTAACTTATTTATTCTCTAGATACATACTACGCATATGACTATAAGCAAGCCACTTAACTTCTCAGTGGTATAAGCAACTTTTTAAGATCATAAGCTGCAGAAAGAATGACAATCTACACTGGTCAGAGGGAATTTCCTCATCCAGATTTCCAAACAATGCAATCACCAGTGTAGGTCCTATCTTTCATGATATATGTCAATAGCTAGATCTTAACATCACTGATAACCAATATGGTTGGTTTAATTATCTGAGCCAGAAATTTTGGAGAATGAAGTCAAGTGGGACTTGGGATGCCTTGCTAACAATAAAGCTAAGGGAAATGATGGCATTCTGGCTGAGCTATTTAAAACCCTAAAATATTATTCTTTAGAGTACTGCAATCAATCTGGCATCAAATTTGGAAAACTCAAGAGTGGCCACTGGATTGGGATAGATCCTTTTATGTCCCAATCCTAAAAAAAGGGTAATGCCAAGGAATGTTCAAATTACAAAACAATTGTGCTTATTTCACATGCCAGCAAGATTATGTTTAAGATTCTGCAAGTTAGGCTTCTACAGTATATGAACTGAGAACTGCCAGAACAGACTGGTTTTCAAAGCAGCAGAGGAACTGCAGACCAACTTGCCAACATTCACTGGACTCTGGAAAAAAGAAAATGAGTTCCAGAAAAAAATCTACTTTTGCTTCATTGAATACACTAAAGCCTTTGACCGTGTAGATCACAATAAAGTGTAGCTAGCCCTCAAAGAGATGGAAGTATCAGATCATCTTATTTCTCTCTTGAGGAATCTGTATGCAGTCAAAAAGCAGCAGCTAGAACTAAACATGGAACAACTGATTGGTTTAAGATTGGGAATCAAGAACAACGAAGCTGTGTATATTGTCACTTCATTTATTTAACATACATGCAAAGTGTTGTGCAAAATGCCAGGCTGGATGAATCAGAAGCTGGAATTAAGGATGCCAGGAGAATTATCACCAGTCTCAGATATGCAAATGATACCAGTCTGATGGCAGAAAGTAAAAAAGAATTAAGAAACCTCTTGATGAGGGTGAAAGAGGAAAGTGCAAAAAGGCTGCTTGAAGCCTAACATTAAAAAAAAGAAACAACTAAGATCTTGGCAATTGGTCTCATCACTTCCTGGCAAATAGAGGGAGAAGAATTGGAATATATGTCCGTTATATTCTTAAGTTCAAAGATCACTGCAGATGGTGACCATAACCACAAAATTAAAAGATGCTTGCTTCTTGAAAGGAAGGCCTTTGCAAAATCAGACAGCACATTAAAAATTAGAGACATCACCTTGACAAGAAAGGCCCCTATAGTCAAAACTCTGGTTTTTCCAGTAGCAATGTGTGGTGGTGAGAGTCAGACTATAAAGCAAGCTGAGCATCACAGAATTGATACTTTCAGATTATAGTGGTGTTGAAGATGTTTGAGAGTCTCTTGGAGAGCAAGGAGGTTAAATCAGTCAATACTCAAAGAAAATAATTCAGATTATTCTTTAGAACATTAAATATTGAAACTGAAGCTTAAATACTTTGGCTATATAACAAGAAAGGACTCACTGGAAAAAATAATCCCTGATGATGGGCAAGATCAAAGACAAAAAGAAAAGAAAATGGCAGAGGATGAGATTGATGGGTGTTGTCCCAGAGACTGGACAACAACAAAGAATTTCTCGATATGGTTAGGGATATAATATAGGGATAAATAAAATAGGGATAAAATAGTTGTGATTTCATTTGCTTAGGGAACTCCCACATGATGAATCTTCCTTTCCCAATGGAAACCAGAACCCTCCATATAGTTTATAGACTTAGAGCTGCCAGCAACACAAAGAAGTTAACCAAGGTCAGTAAGCGAACATGGTCTTTCTGGACCTGAAGTCAACTCTCTATCCATTAGGCTATATTATCTCTGGCATTTCTAGGATGAAGTCAAATGAAAAAGGAGAAAGGCAACATACTTGTTTACCCCTCTTTGTACTGGGGAAAGCTGCCAGTGTTTCTTCATTGTGAACATTCCAGTGCTTGATTTCAAATATATGCTTTTGACCTTCTTGATAAATAGATCTTCCACATCAATAATTAAGAAGGCTTTCTTTTATATTTTGTAATTTTCTCTAATTCTTGCTTGTTTTTTTTAAACCCTTGTACTTCGGTGTATTGTCTCATAGGTGGAAGATTGGTAAGGGTGGGCAATGGGGGTCAAGTGACTTGCCCAGGGTCACACAGCTGGGAAGTGGCCGAGGCTGGGTTTGAACCTAGGACCTCCCGTCTCTAGGCCTGACTCTCACTCCACTGAGCTATCCAGCTGCCCCTCTTGCTTTGTTTTAAAATCTTTTCTTTCCCAGAGATCTGACTAGTATACTATTCTGTGTTCACTTAACTTATTTATAGTTTCTCTCTTTATATTCAAGTCATTCACCCATTCTGAATTTATCTTGGTGTAGGGTGTGAGATGTTGACCTAAGCCCAATCTCTCCCATATTGTTTTCCAAATTTCCCAGCAGTTTTTCTCAAATAGTGGATTTTTGTCCCAAAAGTTGGGCTCTTTGGGTTTATCATACACTGTCTTGCTGACATCACTTACCCCAAGTCTATTCCACTGATCCTCCCTTCTTTCTCTTAGCCAGTACCATACCATTTTGATGACTGCTGCTTTATAGTACAGTTTAATATCTGGTACTGCAGGCCCACCTTCCTTCAATTTTTTTCATTATTTCCCTTGATATTCTTGATCTTTTGTTCTTCCAAATGAACTTTGTCATAGTTTTTTTCTAATTCGGTCAAAAAGTTTTTTGGTAGTTTGACAGGTATGGCGCTAAATAGGTAAATTAATTTGGGTAGAATGGTCATTTTTATTATGTTAGCTCATCCTACCCATGAGAAATTAATGTTTTTCCAATTGTTTAGATCTAGTATTAATTGTTTGGAAAGTGTTTTGTAGTTGTTTTCATATAATTCCTGTGTTTGTTTTGGTAGATAGATTCCTAAGTATTTTATATTATCTAGGGTGATTTTAAATGGTGTTTCTCTTTCTACCTTTTGCTGCTGTGATGTGTTGGGAATATATAGAAATGCTGATCATTTATGTGCATTTATTTTGTATCCTGCAACTTTGCTAACGTTGTTGATTATTTCTACAAGCTTCTTAGTTGATTCTCTAGGACTTTTTAAGTAGACCATCATATCATCTGCAAAGAGTGATAGCTTAGTCTCCTCCTTGCCTATTTTGATACCTTCAATTTCTTTTTCTTCTCTAATTGCTACTGTTAGTGTTTCTAGTACAATGTTAAATAATAGAGGTGATAATGGACATCCTTGTTTCACTCCTGATCTTATTGGGAAGGCTTCTAATTTATCCCTATTGCATATGATGCTTGTTGATGGTTTTAGGTATATACTCTTTATTATTTTTAGGGAAGATCTTTCTAATCCTATAATTTCCAATGTTTTCAATAGGAATGGGTGCTGTATTTTGTCAAAGGCTTTTTCAGCATCTATTGAGATAATCATGTGATTTTTGTTTGTTAGATTGTTGATATGGTCAATTATGTGGATGGTTTTCCTAATGTTGAACCATCCTTGCATTCCTGGTATAAATCCCACCTGATCATGATGGATAATCCTTTTTTTTTTTTTATTTTTTTTAAACCCTTGTACTTCGGTGTATTGTCTCATAGGTGGAAGATTGGTAAGGGTGGGCAAAGGGGGTCAAGTGACTTGCCCAGGGTCACACAGCTGGGAAGTGGCTGAGGCCGGGTTTGAACCTAGGACCTCCTGTCTCTAGGCCTGACTCTCACTCCACTGAGCTACCCAGCTGCCCCTGGATAATCCTTTTGATCACTTGCTGGAGTCTCTTTGCTAGTATTCTATTTAAGATTTTTGCATCTATGTTCATTAGGGAGATTGGTCTGTAGTTTTCTTTCACTGTTTTTGATCTGCCTGGTTTGTAATCAGTACCATATTTGTGTCATAAAAGGAATTTGGTAGGACTCCTTCTTTGCTTATTATATCAAATAATTTGTATAGTATTGGGATTAGTTGTTCTTTGAATGTTTGATAGAATACACTTGTGAATCCATCAGGCCCTTGTGACTTTTTCTTAGGGAGTTCTTTGATGGCTTGTTCAATTTCTTTTTCTGATATGGGATTATTTAGGTATTCTATTTCTTCTACTGTTAATCTAGGCAAGTTATATTTTTGTAAATATTTGTCTATATCACCTAGATTGCTATATTTATTGCCATATAATTGGGCAAAATAGTTTTTAATGATTGCCTTAATTTCCTCTTCATTAGAGGTGAGGTCTCCCTTTTCATCTTTGATACTGTCAATTTGGTTTTCTTCTTTCCTTTTTTTATTAGATTGACCAGTACTTTATCTATTTTATCTGTTTTTTCAAAATACCAGCTTCTAGTCTTATTAATTCAATAGTTCTTTTACTTTTGATTTTATTAATTTATCCCTTGATTTTTAGTATTTCTAATTTAGTTTTCATCTGGGGATTTTTAATTTTCTCACTTTCTAATGTTTTAAATTGCGTGCCCAATTCATTAATCTCTGCCCTCCCTAATTTGTTAATATATGCACTCAAGGATATAAATTTCCCCCTGAGTACTTCCTTAGCTGCATCCCCTAGAGTTTAGTAGTATGTCTCATCATTGTCATTCTCTTCAATGAAATTGTTGATTGTGATTATATCAAACTAAAAAGCTTTTGTACAAACAAAAACAATGCAACTAAAATCAGAAGGGAAACAACAAATTGGGAAAAAATCTTTATAACAAAAAACTCTGACGGGAGTCTAATTACTCAAATATACAAGGAGTTAAATCAATTGTATAAAAAAATCAAGCCATTTCTTAATTGATAAATGGGCAAGGGACTTGAATAGGAAATTTTCAGATAAAGAAATCAAAACTATCAATAAGCACATGAGAAAGTGTTCTAAATCTCTAATAATTAGAGAAATGCAAATCAAAACAACTCTGAGGTATCACCTCACACCCAGCAGATTGGCTAAAATGACAGAAGGGGAGAGTAATGAATGTTGGAGAGGATGTGACCAAATTGGGACATTAATGCATTGCTGGTGGAGTTGTGAACTGATCCAACCATTCTGGAAGGCAATTTGGAACTATGCTCAAAGGGCTATAAAAGAATGCCTGCCCTTTGATCCAGCCATACCATTGTTGGGTTGCTACCCCCAAAGAGATCATAGATAAACAGCCTTGTATGAAAATATTTATAGCTTCACTTTTTGTGGTGGCAAAAAACTGGAAAATGAGGGGATGCCCTCCAATTGGAGAATGGCTGAACAAATTATGGAATACTATTGTGCTCAAAGGAATAATAAACTGGAGGAGTTCCAGGTGAACTGGAAAGACCTCCAGGAATTGATGCAGAGTGAAAGGAGCAGATCCAGGAGAACATTGTACACAGTGACCAATAAACTGTGGTAAAATAGAATGTAATGGACTTCTGTACTAGCAGCAATGCAATGACCCAGGATAATTCAGAGGGACTTATGGAAAAGAACGCTACCCACATTCAGAGGAAGAACTGCAAGAGTGGAAATACAGAAGAAAAGCAATTGTTTGAACACTGGGTTGAGGCGGACATGATTGGGGATGCAGACTCAAAACTACCACACCAATGCAACTATTGACAATTTGGAAATACGTCTTGATTGATGACACATGTTAAAAATCAGTGGAAATGCGCACCAGCTATGGGAGTGAGAGGAGGTTGGGGCAGGGGTGAAGGGGAAAGTAAGAGCATGAATCATGTAACCATGTTAACTTTTCTAAAAAATAAATATTAAAAAAGAAAAAGGAAAAAAGAAGGCTTTCTATATTAATTAGTGTTATATTTTATAAGGACTTTTCTGCATCAATTGAAATAACCATTTTAATTATTTTTGTTGCTCATATGATTAAGCTAATGATCTCAATGTGCTAAAAGGTATTGTTTTATAACATCATATATTGACTTATTGTTTTCCAAAATGTTTATGCAAATGCATGGTGCATATGTCATAAGCATGTAACTATTTGGTGCCTTCTTCACCAGAGAACTAACATTTAAATTTAACTTTTTTTGTCCCTTATAAGGTTATGTAAGGATGTATGGTCATGACTATATTGATTTCTATTTCTTGATTTATTAAGGAATTCATGAATCTTCTCCTGTAGTAATTAATAGTCCATACTTCCTCTTTCAAAACTGATTCATTTGTAATTTTAGAATATGGCTCTGTTGGGAAGTATAATCATACACATATATGTTCACATGGTGTCTGGATGTCTGACCTTTGATATATTTGCCACAATTTTACTATATTACCATTTTCTTTTCATTTTAGAGAGATTTAATTTTATAAAAATCCATTTTATCTTTGTATAATCAAACTCACTGATATTGAATCAAATAATGTGTTACTTTTGATTATGAAAAAATATCCCTTTTCCCTTTCACCATATTATATAGAGAGATATGTAGATATACTTATATTTGGGTAGATATTGTTGTTCTTCAGCCCCACCTCTATTGTGGCTTTTTGAAGTCAGAAATACTATAAAGAGTTCTTTCTTGGATTTCTCTAAGTTCTTATCATGCCCGCAAAGCTCCAGCCATTAGTTATGGGGGCATAAGCTTGCTGTAATAAATGTAACTCAAATTTCAATTTCCCTTAGGAAAACAAAGTTTCATGTTCAAAAAGATACACCACTCTCTCCTTTTATCCATAAAACACTTACAAGCATTGTTCCTTCCTCACTCTTTACTATATGTCATTCAAATTTCAGTCTAGAGGTCTCAGCTATTTCCTTATTTGTCATTATTATATATTTGACCTAATTCTGCATATACCCAGTGGAAGTTCTAATGAATCAGCTACTGCACCAGCAGCCCTAGTAATAGTTCTGTAATACTTAAATCTCAGTAACAGTTCATGCTTTGGTTGCCTCAACCTAAGCCCTACTGGTTTGGCACTCCTAAGACCTCCTGGGAAATGGCACCCCTTCCTGTTAGTTTCTAATGAATCCAGATGAGTCAACACTTTAACATCTCATCCTGTCTCTCATATTTCTTAAAATAAAATGCTTGTGAAAAATAACAAAGCCTAAAGATAAAACTGGAGCTAGCAAAGCTATTACTAAATAATTACCAAGGGATCTAGTCTTGAACCTGAGCTAGTTGCTACTCAACTGTGCCAGACTAAGATCTATCTTTATTTTTGCTTCCAATTCATATCCATCTTTTAACTTCAGTTGCTTAAGTCCTGGAAAATTAAAACCCTTGGCTCCCATAATAAATTATTTCTATTTTTCCAGTATTTCAAAATATGTTTATGTCACAGATCCTCTTAGAGCTGATTGTAGTAAATGGTGAAAAGCATTGGTTCCCCAACTTTTTTGGCCTACCGCCCCCTTTCCAGAAAAATATTACTTAGCCCCCTAGAAATTGAATTTTTTTAAATTTAATAGCAATTAATAGGAAAGATAAATGCACCTGTGGCCATCACCACCCCACTGGATTGCTGTAACACCCCCCCAGGGGGTGGTATCTCCCACTTTGGGAATCACTGGTGTTAAAGTATGGGACCTAAACCTACTTTTTAATAAACTGTTATCCAATTTTTGACTCATTTTTAATTAAATAGCATTTTTGAAGGAAGAATTTATCAAACACAATTTGCATATATGTATATGTATGGGTCTATTTTGGGATATTTTATTCTGTTCTATTGATCAATTTCCAATATTAGGGTTTTATTTTCTTTTAGTACATTTTCAAAGAGCAAGGACTTGGCTTCCGGGTTAAGATGGCAGCAGAGTAAAAAGCAGCTGCTTGACCTCTCCTAACTGAAACATATAGGACTCCTCAAGGGGACATAAAAACAAATCCAGACGAATGAAGGGACCCCACAATAGGGTGCAGCATTGAAGGTACATGGGTTCGGGGCATTTCCATGCTATAAGGGGGTGAAATAGATCTACTAAAACACGAGCTAAGAAACCCCCTCCCCACACACACACCACCTACAGGGCCAAAGGCAGCACACAAGAGCTAGAGCAAGTTTAGGGCACCCATTAAGTCCTTGACAGCTACCTGGGAACACCAGGGCCTGTTCCTGAAAGCAGCAAGATTTAAGACCCCAAGAGGCTAAAGAACATGAGGACTTTGAACACAGATCCTGAGAGCAGGCGAGGCTGCAGCTGCAGACACAGAACATGAGAGCAGGCGCAGACCTTGAGTGGGGACCCAGTGCAGAGGGGTGCAAGACTGTGGAAGCAGTGCCCTGAGACTGCTAAAGGAGCTTCATGCAGAGGAACAAGCAAGGGGACCACCAGGAGGCTTGACCCTGAGAACAACTAGACCTGAGACCTCAGGAGCCCAAAGAGCACAGACAGACCCTGGGTGTGAGGATAAAGCTGAGAGGGCGCTGGGCTAAAATGGCAAGCCAGAGACAAGAACCCCAGAAGAAAAAGATAAAGAGGAAATCTTTAACACTCGAAAACTTTTACACAGAAAAAATTCAGACAACAGAGCAAACAGCAGAGGAGAACAAACAAGTAATCATATCCAAACCTTCCTCCAAAAATGAAAACTGGTCACAAGCTACTGAAGAGTTCAAAACTGAGATTATGAGAAAGATAATAGAGAACTGGTAAGAAAAAAACAGTTTAAAAGGCAGAATTTTGCAATTAGAAAGTGAGGCTCAGAAATCAAATGAATTGATAAGCAAATTGAAGACCAGAAATGACTAGCTAGAAGCCTTGAAGAACCAAACAGACCAGATTCAAAAGGAAAACCAAAAGATTATAGTCAAAAACCAGCCTCTAAAGGATAGAATTGGGCAAGTAGAAGCCAATGATCTCTCAAGACAACAAGAACAAATAAAGCAAAGTCAAAAGACTAATAAAGTAGAAGGAAACATGAAATATCTCACTGAGAAATTGACAGATCAAGAAAACAGGCCTAGAAGAGATAATTTGAGAATCATTAGTCTTCCTGAAAAAGCAGAAATTAATAGAAATTTGGACTCCATATTAAAGGAAATTATTCAACAAAATTGCCCTGAAGTTCTACAGCAAGAGGGCAATATAGACATTGAAAGGATCCATAGATTGCCCTCTACACTAAACCCTGAAAAGACAACCCCAAGGAATATAATAGCCAAATTCAAGAGCTTCCAAGTAAAAGAAAAAAATTTTTACAAGAAGCCAGAAAGAGACAATTCAGATATCAAGGAGCACCAATCAGGATCACACAGGATCTGGCAGCCTCCAAACTACAAGACCCCAAGGCTTGGAATATGATATTTAGAAAGGCAAGAGAACTGGGTCTACAACCAAGGATCACCTACCCATCAAAACTGACTATATACTTCCAGGGGAAAGTATGGGCATTCAATAAGATAGAAGATTTCCAAGTATTTGCACAGAAAAGATCAGGACTGAATGGAAAGTTCGATACCCAACCACAAAAACCAAGAGAAACATGAAAAGGTAAATAAGAAACAGAGGGGAAAGAAAGAAAACTCTTTTTTTAAATTTGCCTCTTTAAGGGCTTCAATAAGATCTAATTATTTGTATTCCTATATGGAGAAATGTTATGTGTAATTCTCTGTGGTCAACTCTATTCACTATTATAGTATCCAGTATTATAGTAATTAGAAGAATTATTCACAGAGGGAGGTTGGAGTACTAAATGGTCTAAGATGATATGGGGGGGGGTGGAAAGAGGGGGATAAATAGTAGAGGACACCAAGAGAAACTTGAATGATTAAGAAAAATAGGATATTCTATTACACACAAAGAGGGCATGGGAAGGGGAGGAGATGAATACTATTGTAAGAAGGAGAGGAAGAGAGCATTAAGAGGTAATGTTTAAACCTTACTCTCAGTGGAAATAACCCTGAGAGGGAAGAGTAGCTATATCCATTGAGATACAGAACTCTATCTAACCCTACTGATAAAGTCAGAAGGGATAAGCCAAGGGGAGCAGATGAGTGAGGAGGTCAAAAAAGGGAGGGGAGGAGAAGGGGGAGGGAATTCATTAGGCCTTAAAAACAAAAATAGGGGAATAACAAGGGAGGGGGTAGAAAGGGTAGTAAATCAATGGAGGGGACAAGGGTTACTGTTTTAAAACAAATCACTGGTTTAAAAGGAAATAGCCTAAGAAGGAGGGGTAGAACTAAGAGAGGATACCAAAATGTTGGGGAATACACAATTGATAATCATAACTCTGAACGTGAATGGGATGATTGATTATACTAAATTAAAAAGCTTTTGTACAAATAAAAACAATGCAAACAAAATCAGAAGGGAAACAACAAACTGGGAAGAAGTCTTTATAACAAAAAACTCTGATGGGGGTCTAATTACTCAAATATACAAGGAGTTAAATCAATTATATAAAAAATCAAGCCATTCCCCAATCGATAAATGAGCAAGGGACATGAATAGGCAATTTTCAGATAAAGAAATCAAAACTATCAATAAGCACATGAGAAAGTGCTCTAAATCTCTAATAATTAGAGAAATGCAAATCAAAACAACTCTGAGGTATCACCTCACACCTAGCAGATTGGCTAAAATGATAGTAGGGGAGAGTAATGAATGTTGGAGGGGATGTGGCCAAATTGGGACATTAATGCATTGCTGGTGGAGTTGTGAACTGATACAACCATTCTGGCTGGCAATTTGGAACTATGCTCAAAGGGCTATAAAAGATTGCCTGCCCTTTGATCCAGCCATACCATTGTTGGGTTGCTACCCCCAGAGAGATCATAGATAAATAGACTTGTATGAAAATATTTATAGCTTCACTTTTTGTGGTGGCAAAAAAACTAGAAAACAAGGGTATGCCCTTCTATTGGGGAATGGCTGAACAAACTGTGATATATGCTGGTGATGGAATATTATTGCACTGAAAGGAATAATAAACTGGAGGAATTCCATATGAACTGGAAAGACCTACAGGAATTGATGCAGAGCGAAAGGAGCAGAGGCAGAAAAACATTGTACACAGAGACCAATACACTGTGGTAAAATAGAATGTGATGGACTTCTGTACTAGCAGCAATGCAATGATCCAGGACAATTCAGAGGGACTTATGGAAAAGTTACCCACATTCAGAGGAAGAACTACAGGAGAGGAAACACAGAAGAAAAGCAACTGCTTTAACACATGGGTTGAGGTGGATATGATTGGGGATGTAGACCCAAAGTACCACACCAATGCAACTATCAATCATTTGGAAATAAGTCTTGATCAATAACACATGATAAAACTATGGTGGGGTGGAGGTCTGGGGGTGGAGGAGAAAGTAAGAACATGAATCATGTAACCATGATAACTTTTCTAAAAAATAAAAATTATTTTAAAAAAACAGCAAGGACTCCTCCACTGCTTGTCTTCAATACCTTAAACATTCTTTGTGTTGTCATTCATATGGTTTTTCTTCTTCTCTTTCTGCCTCAAAAGAACAAGTAGCCAACTACTTGATAAGGCTAGCACCTCCACCTGTGTCCTCTCACCTATTCTCTTCCTCCTTCTGGACCTTGCTTCAAGTATTCGTTAATACTCTCATAGATCTTTTGTTCTCTTCCTTTCTCCAGGTTTCTTCATCTCTAACCAGTAGTGCACTGTTAAATGTTCTAACAAACAGTTCTCCAGGAAAATAAAACTACACACAATACATTTTTAAGTTTAATATTCACTATTAAAATTGCCTCCATCATTTTCTTAAATTGAGAAATCAACAAAACCATGCATAAAGGCCTGATGGTAGCATTTGCAAATTTCCAAGGTGTAAATTAAAAATTTAACTTTAAGAATTAATTCATCAATCGACTTTCACCAGTTCAAGCTGACTCCAGTAAAACCTACCTTTACCTATCAATATGATTTGCCTGTCCTCATCCTTGAATACTCAGATGGATGTGTGGTCTCATCAGTTGGTACTATATTCAGTAATACAGATTGCAGTTTTACCTGCCTATCATATCCTACATAATAAGTTCTCACCACACAGGCTCTGTCAAAGTAGCCTTCCTTCCTTTCTTATTCATGATATCCCATGGGCATTCCGCCTCATCTATCCTTTACATACCTGTCAAAATAAGCTCAGACCATGTCATTCCCTTAGGAGATTAATTGGAAAACCTCTACTCAAGAGCTATCAGTAGCTTTCTATAGCCAAATGATGAACTACAAACTTCTTTTCCTGGATTTTTAAATATTTCCCAGACTGGCTTCAACCTGTCTTCCCCACCTTATTTCACACCATTGCCCTTTTTGAAACATATTCCGACCAAATTGGACTTTATATTAAAAACTGTATCTTGTTCTGGTCCCCCTGACCACAGCTCCTTTCAGTCAGGATAGCAAGAAATAAGATTGCAAAGAGGAACCTGGAAGTCACATGCAATCCAACCCAAAGATCAAAGGAGTATAACTTAAAAACTGTACCATATCTTACCCAAAATTTACCTCCTGGTAAAATGTTCTGAATTAGAATAAGCCATTGAGGTGCTACTTGTCCAGGTTCTGGTCTTGAGGTATGTAAATTCCAGACAAAATCCAGACCTCCAGAGCTCCAGAGAAAAGAGCAGAACATCAAAAAATGTGCTGTGAACTTTGAGATGACTATTTTGAAGTTTTATGAATAATTTTGAGATAATTTGTATATCTCCATGGAATTAACCTCAATGTGGCAAGAATTTGAGGTCTCATTTTTATAGGTTTTGATCTGTTTCAATAACAAAAAAATATAAAAATGAGACCTCAAACTCTTGCCCCTCTGAGCCTTCTGCCATGTTCATCAGATCCATGCCGCTAAAGGCTCCCAATTCTGAGTTATGGTTATATAAATGATATGTTCTGCCTCTCTTCTTCCTATCCTCTTTCACACACTGCCTTCCTTCACTACCTTATTCCCCGACCCTTCACCAGCTTCTGCCTCTGTACCCTTTTTCCCACTTTTCTCTGCCATTATTGGCTTTTTGCCTCCCTACCATCTGTCCTTATAGGATTGTCACCCTATTTCCCCAGTAAATACTCAAAGAATGGGTTTCATTCTTTGATGAGTTATTTCATAATTTCATAATAAATAATAATTCATAATAAATGGGTTATTTCATAATTTCATAAACTAATTATCAATTTAGACTCTTCATGTGTTCATTCAAGCCATTCCTCATACTTGGAATGCATCCTCTCTACTTCTGCCTATTTTTTTTGTCAACTTTATTTTTATTATACTGCAAAACAGACTTCTCTATGGGTCCTTGTTGCAAGAACACACTCATACAAAAACAAAATCCCCAAATAAAACTGTAAGTACACTGATGTAAAAGATAGTCTGCTTTTATCCACATCCATCTGACTCCAAGAGATCTTTCTCTGAAGGTGGATAGCATTCTCCATCTTAAGTCTTTCAGGATTATCCTAGATCATTCATTGCATTGCTGAGAATAGCCAGGTTTTCACAGTTGATTATTGAGTGATAACACTGTTGCTGTGTACAACGTTTTCCTGGTTCTGCTTATTTCTTTCTGCATTAGGTAGTATGCTTGTAGGTCATTCCAGCTTTTTCTTAAATCATCTTGCTTATCATTCCTTATAGCAAAATAGTATTCCATGTACAATTTGTTCAGCCATTCCCCATTTGGTGGGCATCCCCTCAATATTTTTTGCCTATTGAAATCATTCTCTTCCTTCAAGAGTCAATGAAAATGCTACCTCTTCCATAAAGGTTTCCCTGACCCACTGCACTCCCATCTGAAAGAGTTCCTTCCTTTTAAAAAATTTCCTGTGATGATTTGTCTGATTCTCTCTTTTTTTCCTAATCATATTTTATGTTTCTGTAATAATAACACATGGGTATATCACATCTCTCCTAGTACACAGAAAGCATCTTAAAGATAGGAACTATGTTGATTTTCATCTTTGTATCTTTACATGTAGTAATCTTATCACTATTTTGTGAAGTGGTAAATTGAATCCAGCTACTTTCTCTTCTCTTCTTCCTTGCACCAGCAAAATTCCTTCAAGAGGTGTCCACACCTAATTCTCCTGCTTTCTCATTCCTATTCTCTCCTCAATTCTTCACAATCTGGAATCTGTTCACATTATTGTGCTGAAAGTATTCTCTCAAAGGTCACCAATCACCTCCTGTTTAGCAAATACAACATTCTTTCTCAGTCTTCATATTCCTTGACCTTTCCAGAGTATTTGATGCTATTGACAAACTGCCTTCTTCCTCCTCCCACCTTCCCTATTCTTTCTTTATCTCCTGTGGGTCCTCTTTCCACACCTGTAATAAGATTTTTCCCTAAGATTTTTCTTCTGTTTACCTCTCCTCCAGAGATCCTTGCTTCCTTATCAAACCTATTTACTCTCATAGTCAGTGTTAAGAAGATAACTTCCAAAATGATCTTACTTTCTGAGATTTAGATCTCAATTTTTTATCCTAGTACCTCAAATTCAACATTTCTGAAAACCAACTCATTTTCCCTCCTTTGAAAGCTATTCTTCCATGTAACTTCTCTCTTAACAAAAAGTGGCTGGTTCATTTGTTTGTTTTTCACCCATATCTTTTGATACTGATATTAAAACCCCAGGGATTTGGGGCAGCTGGGTAGCTCAGTGGATTGAGAGCCAGACCTAGAGACGGGAGGTCCTAGGTTCAAATCTGGCCTCAGACACTTCCCAGCTGTGTGACCCTGGGCAAGTCACTTGACCCCCATTGCCTACCCTTACCACTCTTCTGCCTTGGAGCCAATACAGTATTGACTCCAAGATGGATGGTAAGGGTTTAAAAAAAACCCAGGGAAATCATTGAACCCCTCTGTAGTCTAGACCAGAGATATCAGATTCAAATAGAAATTGGAGGGCCCTAAAATATACCTAAGGACCCCTTTGGCTGCATTTTGACTTAGTTTTAAAAAAAACAATATAGCTATATTTTATTTTAGTTTTATTCATTTTGCTAAATATTTGACAATTATATATTACATTATTTATATCTGGTTGTGGCCTCAATAGGAATGCTGTGGGCCCCATTTTTGACACCTTAGCTCTAGTCTAAGGCTGTAAGTTGCAGAGAAAATACTAATCTGAATGTCCAGAGGAAGTTTCTTCATCTGGAAGTTCCCTTCATCAATTTAATCACAGGTCCAGTCCCTACCCCTATTTTTTATATTCTGAATTTGATTTTATATTTAAATGACCTCAGTTTGCAATTTATCCTTCCTCCAACCTTTCCCAGGGAGCCATCCCTTATAATAAAGAACTTTTTCTTGAGTAGAAAAAAACATTCAACAAAGCTCAGCACTGTATCAAAAAAACCCTGAGATTACATGCAGTGTAATACACCTGGGTGATACAGTGTACTACTGTAACATGGAAAATGGCAGAGTAGAATTCCTGCAAGATACAGGGTCAAGCCTCACCCAGAATTCCCTGGAGAACTCTGGGTGAGGTTTGAGCCTGTATCTTGCACGAATTCCACCCTGCCATTTTCCATGTTACAACTACACCTATAGCCTTCTTACTTCTTAAAAGAAGAGGTCTTCCCATATATCTTCTTTGAGGTCAAATTAGGGAGCTGCTAAGTGGCACAGTAGATCAAGCATTAGGCCTGGAGTCAGGAGGACCTGAGTTCAAATCTTGCCCCAGACACTTATTAGTTTGACCCTGAGCAAGTCACTTTACTTAGTTTGTCTCAGTTTCCACATCTGTAAAATGAGTTGGAGAAGGAAATAGTAAATGGGGTCAAGAAGAATCAGACAGGACTGAAATGACTGAACAACCAAAAAGTTAGTACCATTGCACGAGATTCTGTTTCAAACTATTGTAATTGTATGTGTATGCATGTGTGTGTGTATGTGTAAAATTTTCCCAGTTCTGCTTATTTTCCTTCAAGTTGATTAAAAGAAATATTCCCATGCTTCTTTCTATCATCATGCTCATCATTTCTTAAAGCCTAGAAATATTCCATTGCATTTATACATTACAAATTGCTTAGCCATTCACCAATCAATGAATATCTACTTGTTTCTAGTTTTTGACTACTACAAAATTGCTGCTATAAATTTTGGGGAGTGTATTAGGCCTTTCTTTGTCCCTGACCTACTTGGAATTTCTCAGTCATAAGGCATTTACATTTTAGTCACTTTCTTCACATAACTACAAACTGATTTCCAGAATGCTTACACTAATTCAGAGTTTAACCAACAATGCATCAATTTGCTGTGGGAATTGTGGGAATAGAATGAACCACAATGATTCCATCTTGTGACTCAATTTTTCATCTACCTCGGTTCTTTTTCTATTCAATTGTAGGTCTAGTCCAATTTCTGTCTTGTGAGAAAACTTTGTTCAGTTATTGGAATTGTGGGAAAACTTTATTGCATTGTTAGACACTGGACCGTCTCAAGATAGTGTTTTGAGAATGTTAACTAAAGACCTAGAAACCCAATCAGATCCAAAACTTGATGAAAGAAGCTTTCTCAGGCATAGCTAGATGGCTCAGTTGATGGAGAGCCACACCTGGAGAAGGGAGGTCCTTGGTTCAAATCTGTACCTCAGATACTTCCTAGCTATAGGACCCTGGGCATGTCATTTAATCACTTAAACCCAATTGCCTAGTCTTTGCCACTCTCCTGCCTTCAAACTGACACTGAATGTCAGAAGGTAGAAATTTTTTTGAGTTTTCTCACAATTATACATCTCAAGCAACCCATATGTCTTATCTGAAAACTGAAAACTGAAGTCTTTCATGTTCTGCACTACCCCATCCCTACTCTGTTTCTCAGTCAGAAATTATGTTTCATTTCTCTGATCTTACATATTTTACTC
Source organism: Gracilinanus agilis (assembly GCF_016433145.1). Taxonomy (NCBI): domain Eukaryota; kingdom Metazoa; phylum Chordata; class Mammalia; order Didelphimorphia; family Didelphidae; genus Gracilinanus; species Gracilinanus agilis. The sequence continues at coordinate 47,081,745 of NC_058130.1, forward strand.
ATGTCTCATATATTTATATTTTATTTTGTATTTCAATTATTTCTGCCCATTTCTTGTCTTATTTTTGTTGCCCCCCTTAGATTGCAATCCCTATCTTATATCTTTCCTTTTTCTCTTTCTACCACTCCTAGGCAATCCATATTTTTCCCAAGATGGCAGAGCATTAGGAAAATGTGCCATCACCAGAAGAACCCATCCCTTACCTGTCCTCCCTCCTGGAAAACACTGGGATGCTCCTATGGTTTGAATAAAGGGGAGCCACCAACTCTTTCCTCTTCCTCCTAAAGTCCTCTAAGCTGATCTAGTGATATGATGCCTTGGCTTTGCCATCTGACCCTTCACTGAACCTTTTTGGACTTTCAAGCTTTTCTAACTGCCCTTACAGTTCTTTTGTTGTCTTCCCCAATTAAAGGGTGAATTCCATGCAAGTGGGAATTTCTAAACTTTCTCTATTTATATCCTCAGTGCTAAGCACAGTAACTAATATAAGGATCTCTTAAATGTGTGATCATTCACTCATACCACCCTAATATCTAGTAGGTGCTTTGTATAGGACAGGTATTAAATAAATATTGCTCAAATTGAGAAGAAAGATTTTCTTTGTGGGGTCTTAAATGTATTGGGTGATGTTTTAGAAGCAGGTGTTCCTTCCTAATTGTGCTTTATACCAAGTTTAGTGAATATTCCCCAGTTGACATCTTGACAACAGCAGGGAGAATTTAGAGGCATCCTGGGTAGATGTATGGCAGGCTGATTCCTAGTAAAATATGGGCAAACTACAAAAGCAGATAATCCATGACCTACTCATCCTTGAAACCTACCCCAGACTAGATACCTCCCTTCTCTGCGAAGTCTTCTTCTTTCACTTAAGCTGGAAGTGGCCTCTCCTTTTTCTAAATCCCTAAAGCATCTCCTTTCCCGAAGCTCCATTTGGCAGCTGGCATTTTGCCCAGTATGGCTTATCCTTTTTAGAATTTTGGACCTATAGCTAGCATTTTTCATCCACTACAAGTAATACAAAATGTACTGGGACAAGCAGCGTGAAATCTGCACTCCCATCCCACCACACTGGGAAAACTGTGGAGGTGGATTGGCAGGCCCAGGAAAAACTCACATCAGATGGGGGTTACTTTACTATTTTAGATAATTGTTCTTGCTAACTTGGTACAAAGCTCAGTTGTTTCTAGGTTACGGAAAGACTGCTAGTGATATCAGTGATGCTCCCCGCTACATGTTGGCATCCTAGAGAAAAGTATCAGCAATTCTGGTGTAGTTAGAGCTACGGTGTATCAGTTACTTTTTTTTTTAACCCCTGTACTTCGGTGTATTGTCTTATAGGTGGAAGAGTGGTAAGGGTGGGCAATGGGGGTCAAGTGACTTGCCCAGGGTCACACAGCTGGGAAGTGGCTGAGGCCGGGTTTGAACGTAGGACCTCCTGTCTCTAGGTCTGACTCTCCATCCACTGAGCTACCCAGCTGCCCCTCAGTTACTTTCTTAAGGTTGTTCATGGAAGAACATCTTACCCCATGGCTTTTCATTTTCTTGTAATCTCCATAGTCCCTTGGAATGATAATGATATCATTATGTGATAAATATAATGATATTTATTATAACAGATGCTTCACATTTATCTATTGGTTGATTATAATTTTACATTTCCCTAATGGAGAAAATGGAAGCAAATAGGTGTCTCAGTGGAGACCAAATCCAGCTTCAAACATTCACTACCTATGTGACCCTTGGAAAGTCACTTTAACCTCTGCCTTCATTGACTGGAAAAGGAAATGAAAAAACCACTCTGATATCTTTGCAAAAAAAACAACTCAGGATGTAAGTCAAAGCTGAACAACTAAACCACAACAATTATAATAGAGATAAAATAAATATTTTTATTTTAAAATATATTTTGTAATATAAATATAAAATATTTTAATTTTTTAATTTAAATTTTAAAATATATTTTTAAAAATGAATATACTTATATATACATGGTCCAAAATATCTCTATATGCCATTATCTTGTAAACTTCTGAGACCCTCTACCTATTAAAACTTATCTAATATGTCTTCCCTACCCAAAGAATCATGATTTCTCCCAGATAGTCTATTAAACTAATGGGCAAGGCCTCCCATCAACACATGTAGAAGAAGGACCCACCCTGAGTATTTTATCTGAGGGCCAGCTAAAGGAAGGTGAGTTTCAGTGGTATCTAAGAACTGTGAAATAAATCTCAGTACATGGCTACCTCGTCTGAATAATAGGACTGTTGTTTGTTGTTATTCATGTCTGACTCTTTATGATCTCATTTGGGGTTTTCTTGGCAAAGATACTGGAGTGGTTTGCCATTTCCAGCTCACTTTACAAAAAAGAAAACTGAGGCACAAGATGACTTGTCCAGGGTCACACAGCTAGTGTGTCCAAGGCTATATCTGAACTCATAAAGATGAGTCTTCCTGACTTTAGGCTTGGCATTCTATCCATTGCATCAGCTGCTTCTCATAGGGTGAACCCTGTTTATTTCCTTCCAAAATAGCAGTTTGGGCTTTCAAGCACACAAGCCTAAACTGACACCAACCTTCCTTTTGGCTGTGGCTATACACACACACACACACACACACACACACACACACACACACACACACACACACACACATTTTTCCTCCAAGAGACAAAATGAAATTTTACAGCAAAAATTAAATTTAAATCTGAAATCTCAAAAGTTCTGAATGATCAATATCATTCCAGATAGCAACATCAAATGAAGGCTGGTCTAAAAACATAAAATGATGTAGTTAATTGGCATAAATTCAGGATAATACAGGAAACACACAGACTTTTTCCCCAGAAGTGCATGAGTCATTCAAGAGGCCAAGCAGGCAAAATGGCCATGATAAAATTAACTAATAAGTTTAAATTGGAAGTTTTTTATCCTAACCATATGGGGAAATTCCATAATGTAGGAGAAAGAGAGAGGAAACTGGAGTCACACGATATGAGTTCAAGTCCCAGTTCAGCTTGTTATTACCTGTGTAACCTTAGGTGAGTCTTTTCCCCTTTCTAATCAGTTTTGTCATCTGTGAAATGAAGAAAATGAAGGAGAAGATCCCACGGCCCCTTTTTGCTTGAGATTTATATCCAGTAACTCTACTTCCTGAAAATTTTGAGGGAAAGGTCACATCCTTCTAAGACATGCTAGCATTTTTCAACTGAGTTCACCATCACTTTTTTTCTTAAATGTCCTAAATCAAATGCTGACTTAAATTATTAGGAGACATTAAGTTCCAACAAAGAAAACTCAACAGATTCCAAAGTAACCCCAAGCAGGATACAGGCACTCCATTATCTGAACGTGGTTTCATTTTTATTGAAATGAAGCAGCATGGATCCAGACAGAGAAGAAAAAATAATTCAGCTGGGTTTGGCAGGACCTTGTTTATGCAGGGGGTTCTCTAGTAATAATGGTTATGCATGCATGAGGGCCATGCTGGAGGCATCATTTACTCTCTCAAGGGCATGAGCTATACAGTCCAGCGCTGAACAAGTTCATTACTCCAAATGTTCCAAATTCATTTTAAAATGACAAGGCAAAGAATTTGCCTTCGCTTCCACATTTAAAAGGGTGAAAAAATGTGCATGTAGGATACCATCAAGGAATTCTTTAATCCTGCCAACCAGTCTAATTTTGACAAATGGAGAAACTGAGTTACTCCATTGGGGGGGGGTATTGGGTGGGAGGATGACAGGATTTAGAGATGGAAAGGACCTAAGAGATCTTCTAAGTGTAATTCATTTTAGAGAAAAGGGAACTAAGGTCCAGAAAGGTAAAACCACCTATGTAGTCAAATTCTTTTTTTCCCCACTGTTGCACAATGCCTCTCTATCACTTCTGACCTAACTTAAAAGAGTGAAGAAATGCATTGGAAAACCCAACATCCCCACCAGTTGGATCCATTAGGACACAAGTATCACATTATTTACTTTCTTTCACTTTTTCCTTCATCTCTAAGGTATGGTGGGGAGAGGGGAGAAGGAGACTGATGGCTCCATTTTTCATTATTCTATCTAGTAATTTACTGATTTACCATACTGATGGCAACCAGAGAGGAGAGTTCTCAGGTAAGATTAGAAATGTGAGCTGGGATAGCAAAAGAAATATTTTTAACTCATATAGTCACAGAGGCTATTTCTAATACAAGTACACAAAAAGTCGAAGAAAAATAGAAGTCTTCAATTCCAATACTGACTTTATCACTAATTACGTGTGACCTTCAGAAGTCACAATCTCTCTGTGACTCAGTTTTGTAGAGATTAAAAAATATGCAAAAACTAAGTATTATATTTTATAAAGTTTTTATTAATAATAAACTAACATTAAAAAACTGGAGTGAAAATGTTCTAAACTAACTTCAGCTGCACTCTGGAAGAAGAGAGAAAGAGGGAGGAGCTACAGAACTTATGAAACAATAATGTGACCACAAAAATGCAGAGGTGCAGGAGAGATTAAAGGGAATTTTGGGAAATAACTAAGGGACTTATGGGGGATGAAGTCCAAGATTTATACAGTTTACTGTGTCTGCAAAATAAAAAGACAACATCAGATCCTTGGTTCTCATTTATTGGCTCATGAAACTAATGGGGCTTCATGTGAATAGTCTCAGGATTTTGTGCTAAAAAAAAGTGAACAGTAAATAGTATATAATTGTAAAAAATATTATGAGTAGTATATCCTATTTCCCTAAATATTCTCAAGACACTTTTTTTAGTTGAAAGGGATTCTTGGAACAAAAAAGATTGGAAATCACTGAACAATATGATCTAACAATTAAATCCAACTTCTATTATGTTCTAAAAAGTGGGGATACATAGGCAGGAGGTAAAACAATTCCTGCCCTCAAGGAGTTTATATTCTGCTGGGCTGGAGGAAAAGGGGCAAGGAAGAGGATATATAATTTGAGAAGGGAAGAAACCCTAACAAATAGGAGATCAAGGAAAAGCTTCTGATAGTTGGTGTCACAAATTTAGGGTTACAGTGGAATTGTTTGTTGGCTCTTGGAGCAGGAAGAAAAGAGGGGAAAGAAAGAAAATTAATAATCTAAACATGGAAAATATTTTAAAATAAATAAAGTAGAAAAAACAGAAAAAAGAAAAAAATGAGGGTTAGCTTTCAAATCTAACATTCTGTGATTTAGTATGTTTAGAATTGAAGGTGTGACCCTGGATAAGTCAAATCATCAGGGATCTGTAGGCTCAAAAATTACTTATCCCCTAGATGTCACCTAAGAGTCCTCCCAGTACTGATATTTTATGTTTAATCTCCTTTATAAATTTAAAATTCTATGTTCCAAAGACCCTCCTAACTCTGGAACAATTTGATTTTAAGCATTGATTTTTTTTTGTTTGTTTTTTTGTTGTTGTTTTTTTAACCCTTGTACTTTGGTGTATTGTCTCATAAGTGGAAGATTGGTAAGGGTGGGCAATGGGGGTCAAGTGACTTGCCCAGGGTCACACAGCTGGGAAGTGGCTGAGGCCGGGTTTGAACCTAGGACCTCCTGTCTCTAGGCCTGACTCTCACTCCACTGAGCTACCCAGCTGCCCCCTTAAGCATTGATTTTTAAAGCATTTAAGGCATTTTTTAAAAGCATTTTAAGCATAACAGGATGGGAGGTGCAGAAGGAATAAGCATTTATATAATGACTCCTTTGTGTCAGGCTCTGTGCTAAGCACTTATATCACTTGATCCTCACAACAGTCCTGAGAAATGGTATCATTATCTGTATTTTACAATTGAATAAACTGAGGCAGAGATTGTCACTTGCCCAGGATCACACAGCTAAAGGAAGTTTCTGAGGCCAGATTTGAACTCAGGTCTTCCTGTCATTAGACTCAGCACACTATCCACTGTGACCTCTGCTGAGATTCCCTCATCTACCTTTCCAAATATTGATGAAATCACAAGTCCCCTACAACATAGTACTGTCTTGATGGAGAAACTGTTATATCCTTCACTTCTAATTTATTTTTATCTTTGTTCTTAAGCAGTTGTTTGGTTTTTTCACCCTTAACAAAGAAAGTTCTACAAGATGAAAGAAAGAATGCTGATTGACTGGTTCCAGGCTTGTGTTATCTTTGGCAAAGTCCTATAGCCCTCTGGAAACAAATGGGATTTTTTTTTTAGAAAATCACATTCTTAAATTGGTCAAAAAGTTTTTACTGAAGCATAGGGATTATAGCTAGAGTTTATAGAATGCTTTAAGATTCGTGACTGGCTTTACAGATATTATCTCTTTTTATCTTCATAACAATACTGGAAGGTAAGTGTTATTGTTATCCCCATTGATAGCTGGGGAAACTGAGGCTGACAGAGGTTGGTAAAAGAATTAGAGAAAACAGACCCTGTCTAGGACTGGAAACTGATTTGGAGAGGGGTGTCTAAACTGCAGAGGGAATTAAATATGTTGTCCCAGAGAGAGTCTACCATGAATGGATAGGGAAGATCTGAGTGATTAATTATGCCAATGGATAGGACCAGGGTGAATAGGGCCCGGAGTCTAGACTCAGGAAGATCTGAATTCAAATCCATCCTCAGATACTTACTAGCTGTACAGCTCAGGATAAGTTTCTTAATCTGTAGAGTGAGGCTATTTAATAGCACTTATCTCCCAAGGTAGTTGTGAGAAAAAAATTAGATATTTTAAAAGCTCTTTGCAAAACTTAAACTGTTAGTTATTATCATGATCATCATTACTATTGTAGCTATTATGATAGAGGCGCTAAGCACCAAGTTAAACATTTTACCATTATTGCTTCATGTGATCCTCACAACAAACTTGAAAGGTATGTGGTATTATTACCCACATTTTATATTTGAGGAAACTGAAGCAAACATAGATTAGTGACTTTTCATGAATCACCTCTCTATTCAGTGTCTGAGACCAGATTTGAACTCTGGTCTTTCCAGCACTCTATTCCCTATGTTATTTTTTATTATTATGGAAAAGACCATCAGAATTGAACAGTGCTTCATTAGGATGATCTCCCAAATTCTTCCATATCCCAGTAAATATTATAGGGTTAATTTTTGTGTATATAGACACTATTGGTTTGTGCTTTGTTTTTGAAGAGGACCAATGACATTACAGGGTGATGTCTTGATTTGTACATGAATTGGAGTTTAAGTGAAGAAGAGGTGCACAGAGTCATCAGCTTCACTCTCCTCCAGAGTCATCAAAGTCCAGTGACATGCTAAAAGTCAGAATGATTGGAGATGGCCCAGGATGCGCTGGAGGACCTCGTCATCTTTGATGTCTGGCCAAGCTCTGAGTGTTCCACAGAGTCTGCTTCAGCTACCTTTATGGCTGTTGGAATAAATTGTTCTCATCTGTCCATTCCACCAGGGGAAGTCTTCACATACTTGGGGTTGGCACTCCCCTTACTCACCAACAATTTTGTGGCTCATTAGTTCTCCTCAACCTGATTTATCTGCTGAAAAGATTTATAGGGAATGCTACAGTTTTCTGGAGACACAGGAGAGCTGAGTGTCAGGTGGACACTAAAGGAGTACATGGGTGCTCAAGGAGGGTTAACACCTCTGGTGAGAGGGCTTGTCAAGCCCTTTTTGGGGCTACTTGTCCATCTTTAATTTCCACCTCATATACAAACATTATATGTGTGTGTATATAATATAGGTATACATTGTTTCTCCCTCATCAGAATGTAAGCCCCTTGAAGGTAAGGACTTTTTCATTATGTTTGTCTCCCCAGCACCTACAATCTAGCACTCGCACCTACCTTCTTAAAAGGTTAATTGATTAATTGACTGATTGATTGGTAGACTGATTCAATTCTATTCAATCTTTTATTAAATACTTGCTCTACAACAAACCCCATTAGATAGTAAGGATACAAAACCAAAAATGAAACCAATCTTGCTCTCTGAGAGCTTATGTTCTACTGAGAGGGGACTATGTTGGTCTTTGGTATCCATGGGGGTGAAGAGAATGGAAGAAGAGACCAAAAACAATGGAGTCAAGAAAGGGCAAGTACCCATGAAGCCAAGCTGTCTGATATGTCACCATCATGGAAGATGGAGTTCTTTAGGATAGATGCTTACTAAGAAACAGGAAAGACAAGAAAAATTCAAGTGAGAGGCTAATGTCATCTCCAATCCAGGTTCAAGAGGTCTCTGTTAGACCAACTTCTCAGAATTTAATCTTTCACATTGTATTTAATCCTGCACAGAAATAACCCTCCATTATAAAGAGCTTTCATTATACCAAATCCATACCCATAGGACTCAGAGCTTGGGCTTCTAGGTCTAATATGGCTGCAGAATTCAGACCATGGGCTTTTGAGGCAGGTAGCAAAACTGAGGCAAGCTTTTTCTTTCTTGTTCAAAAAGTTTATTGTGTGGGAAACACTCCTATGAATGTAAGTACCAGAACCCTAGAGAAACTCCAGTTCTTTCATAATCTTTGTTTATAGGCCCACAAGAATGATATTGAGGATAGTACCCCTAATATCTCTTTTTTGTAATTTACGCCACACAAGATTTAAGAAGAAAACCAGAAAACCTCAAAGGGCTTGCTCAGAATTGTTCAAGGAGAAACACTGATTTTTATTTTGCTGTCTATGAAAAGCACTAAAATTTTTATAAAAGGTAAAATGAGATATGACCAGAGGCATATTTGCTACAAGATGCTGTTATATCGACTATCATAAGCAGATCAATATAATGCAAATTCATATTTCTGACTTCCCGGAAGGGGGAGGAAAGGACGCTCACAAACACACAAAAAGAAAAATGGTGTTTGCAAATAATGAATACAAAACTGGATCCCAGTGACCTCCAAACCTATAAACATCAGATCTATTTTCATAGGCCTTTATTCTTTTTAGTTTGGTGCTAGTGGTAGAAAACTTCTGATTTCTCTTGTATAAGAGAGAGCAGGAGAACCATTTTATGATTTTTTGTGCCATGCCTGGTTTCGATAATATTTGAATACTTTTCAATTTCAATTCAGGATACAGAGATCATAACTGTCATTGTTAAAATCATTAAAAACTCTATTGGACAAATACCTAATTTCAGATGAGGTTATTTTCTTACAAGAGAGAGTGTTCTATTAATGGAGAGCAGGTATAAGACTATAGGTACCTCCTTCCTTAGACTGTGAACTCCTTGAGGGCAGAAACCATTTTACCTTTCTTTGTACCAACAGCATTTAGCCCACAATGTCTGGCACATAGTAAGTAATAAAAAAAATTTTATCAACTTACCAACTGAATGTACTAAACCTTAGAGGAATTGCATTTTGTTTCAGTCAGAGGAGTTCCCACATTGAGAGTTTCCTATGCTGAGGAAATCATAGATCATTCCTCTAATTACTCTACAGGCTATGCAAATGAAACAATTACCCACATATCTCATCATCTTCTCTCTAAAAACTTAATTTTCCTTTCCTCTTCTTGCTCAAGTTTCTTGGGCACTGCTGTATCACTGTGTTTTGTTGGTGTGTGTTTTGTTCTTTGTTTTATCATAGGGAACTTCTATTGAGGAAACATACTCTATAAATATATATGTATGTATATATTTTTACTCTTCTGCCTCTACCCTACTACTTATCTCCTCTGAGAACTGTAATCAAAACACCAATGTCATTGTCTCTGGAAAGGGCTTTGATTTGAATGCACTTTGGGACTTCTCAGACCAAAATTCTCTTCCCTGGCCACTATTTCCAAACAGATAGGTAGATAGATAGATAGATAGATAGATAGATAGATAGATAGATAGATAGATAGATAGATAGATAGATAGATAGATAGATAAGTAGATACTGTAAAACTCAATATTTTAAGAAAAAAAATTTGAGAAAAATTTCAGGGAAAAAAACTCGCTAACTCCCCAAATCAAGAAAGTGAACTTTTTGAAGAAGGCACCATAAAGATGCCTGTGGAAACCATACACTGCATCAAAAGATCCAGAATAACCTTTGGTATGTAGTGAATCGAACTGAAGGGGGTTGAACACATTTACTCTGAATGTAAACTCTTATGCCAAAGGGGATTGCCTCATAAATGACTTTTTGTCAATGTGCCTACCAATCATTGGTTTTGCGCTTTCTCTTTTACTTCCCTCTTATTCCCAAATTATTGCAATTTCTTCTTAGAAAGTCAATATTGTATGCACCTATAGTAAGAGATCTTTAAAGATATAAGCTAGTTATGTGAAATGATTCATTGGGGATTCTAGGCATGTAAATCTGGGAGATTTCAACATGCTTGTCTCCCAAAGAATCACAGGGGAGACTGGATGAAGGGAACCCCTTCCTCCAAGTATCATAGACTTTCTGCTCATCCACACCAGTCCATTGCCTTGGCTGGAATGCTTCAAATAGAGAAACTTTGATTGGTTCCTGAGATGTGCTAGACCAGTGGTTCCCAAACTTTTTTGGCTTACCACCTCCTTTCCAGAAAAAATATTACTTAGCCCCCTGGGAATTAATTTTTTTTAATTTTAATAGCAATTAATAGGAAAAATAAATGCATTTGTGGACCGCCTCCCTGGATCACTGCAGCACCCACCAGGGGGCAGTAGCACCCACTTTAGGAATGACTGTGCTAGACAAACACACAGGAAAAGGATGTGACATAGATAAGAAGGACTATAAAAATGAGACCATAGAGTAGGCCGGGTCTTTTTGTCTGGAGATTTTTGGCTGAGATCTTGTCTGAAATCTGGTGTTGGCGGCTTGGGTGGAAGACACTTATGTGGGTTGGTAAGATTAGGGTGGCAGGCTAGAAAATATTTTTCTATTTCCTTCTCTCCTTATTTCTTTCTTATGTATTAAAATTAAATTGTTAAAAGCTACAATCATCCTCATGACTTAAGGGTTAATTATTTTTTATAAATGGCAACCACGATAATCTTTTTTTTAACTACTGTTATATTTCCAAACCAATTTCTAAATGTTACATTTAGCATATTACATTTGGTATAATATTTTTTCAATATTACATTAGATACATACATACATATAGAGAGTCAGAAGTAGATTAGATAGAGACAAAGATAGATAGGTAATAAACTGATAGATAATTGATAGATAAATAGACAAACAAACAGACGTAGGTATAAGATAGCTAAGTGGCACTAGTGGACAAAGTGCCAAGCCTGGAGTCAGGAAGACCTAAGTTCAAATCAGACCTCAGACACTTCCTAGTTATATGACCCTGAACAAGTCACTTAACCCTATTTTCTATAGTTTCCTCGTTTGTAAAATGTGCCTGGGAAGGAAATGGCAAAACTACTCCAGTATCTTTGCCTATAAAACTCCAAAAGGAGTCACAAAGAGTTGGACATGACTGTACCACAAAATTGATATAAATGTAGGTAGAGAAGTAGAAGTAATATAAAATATAGCTTAAATTCTAACAAAAAAAGGGCTAGAAATGCACATGTATTTGTATACATAGATATCTGTGTATATGTGAATGTATATATGTAGCCCTCCTCATTAAAATAGAAACTAAATCTTATGCTTCTTCCATAGACAGATAGATGGATGTCATATATATATATATATGAATTATAACTATCTATATGTATATATAGGGGGTGAATATATGTGTCCCTCTCTACATGCCTCTTGTTTTAAGAATGATAATCAAATAACCACTATCTTTGCCTCTGGAAAGGGCTGCTATTTGATTGCCTTTTGGGGCTTCCCAGACCAGAATCTTTACTTTCTGTAACAAGGTGATATCTCAGGTGCTACACAGATGATGGTATTCATGGAGGACACAAGCTTCCAAGGAATTTGGTGAACTTTCTTGCAGAATATGTGAATGTGCAGAAAAAGATTTAATACATGAATGTCTTGAATTGGGAATGGAGGGACCACAGGATAGGTGGAGTAAAGAGTTGATGTTGGGAAACAAAATTTCCATTGGAGAATTTTATCTGTGAAATGAGCTGCGTAAGTCAAGGTACAATAGAGAGGAAGGAAATAGTAGGTATAAAATATCTCCTTGATAATATTACTGGACTTACTGTTCCACTTGACTTTGCTTACCCAGGTAAATTCTCCCTTCTCCATTAAACCCTCTTGGATTCCCCCAATTAAAACCTACCCTTGGCTCTTTTATTTACTCAGAAACTAGTAACAATTTTCATGATTACCCTTCTTGACACTGTGGCAAATACAGCAAAGCATAGGAGACAGGACATGATACATAAAGCCAGAAAGATTAGTTCATATCCTACTTTCTGACCCCAGATGTGTGTAAACATGAATAACTCACTTGACTTCTATGAACCTCAGTTCCTCCCACTACAAAAATGGGAATAATAGTGGTACTTCCCTCAGAATTATTGAGATGATCTAATGAGATATTATACATGATTATGAGACATATACATTATAATGAGACATATACAAAGAACTATACAAATGTCTACTATTATTATAATAATAAATCATCTTGACCCCTACCTTCTTTTCCCATTCTATTGTATATTATTGTCTTTTATAAACATTATAGTACAATAAAATTAGCCTTCTTACTGTTTCTTATACATAGCACTCTTTTTTTTGTCCATCTTTATATCCAAGAATGCCCAGTTTCATTCAAGGATTAGCTCAAGTACCACGTTCTATAAGAAATCTTTCTGATCTAAGCTTCCCACAGTGGTAACAAATGACTTTCCTCTAAAAGGACCTTGTCTATGTTTATATAAGTACATGTGGTCTCCTTCAGCTAGGTGATAATTTCCTTGAGGGCAAAGACTTTTTCACTGTTTTTTTGTATCCCCATCATCTAGTTCAGTGCCTAGCACATATGTAGGTGCTCAGCAAGCACTTGCTTTATCATCATCATCATCATCATCATCATCATATATAACAATGCCTTCTCTTGACCCCTACTGCATAACAATTAAGAATGTTTTATCTCCACCTTTCCCCCAGGGTTCTCCAGTACCTTAAGGTGGTTTGGAAATATCAAGTCTCTAATATCAGCTCAAGCCCCCACAAATTGGGTTTCTTCCATTTTAGGGCTCCAAAGAACCCTAGTGCAATTCAACAACTTTACAGTCAAATATCTCTTTTACAAATGAATATTTATTTTAAAGGTATAGCAAGAACAATCATACAGGCATTTCTCCCTTCACTTCAGGGGCGTACTCCCAACAGTTTAGCTCAGTTTCTGTGTAGTACAGTGATTCCCAAAGTGGTGAGTGCTGCAGCGATCCAGGGGGGCGGTGATGGCCACAGGTGCATTTGGGGGTGATGAATAACTATAAGGGGCAGTGATAGTATGTGACAGGAGGTGCTAAGTAATATTTTTTCTGGAAAGGGGACGGTAGGCAAAAAAAGTTTAGGAACCACTGGTGTAGCATCAGTCCCACCATGTTCCATCTTTACAGCCCTTCTTGGCATCCATACTGGCAATCTGACTTCTCTGGTGGGTTAGTGGCAATATCCAGTCTGGAATCCTGGTTCCAAAATCTTAGTGACTCAAGTTCTTTGATCTGGGGATTCCATTCCATTCCCATTTCCATTCCATTCTCATTCCATACCTAGAACTTGAAAGACTGAATGAAACAGACCAAAATCCCATGCATGTGGCTTGAGATTTTAGAGCTTAAGAGGAGGGGGAAGATAGCCTTTCCTCTACCCAAACTGTGGATGTGCATGATGCCCAAACTGGATAAACAGAGACAGAAAGACAATGAAAGATGGAAACCAAGACAGAAACAGAAAAGCAGAGAGACAGTGAGAAATAGAAAAACAGAAGCAGATACACAGAGAGATAGACAGAGAAACTATCCTAGTCTAATAGTTTTGAAAATGAAGGCACTTTATTCATACAGTAAAAAAGAGCTGCTTTCTCCCACATGATAAGCAAACCCAGAATGTCTTCTCCCAGAAGCAGCTCTCTGGAATCTCCCATTTCAGTTTCTACATCATAAAGCTAAAGAGATAAAATTCTCACAATGAGATGCAAAGAAGCACTGATTTAGTAGTGACTGGGACTTCCCAGGATCCCTGAAATCAAACTCTGAAAATATAAGCCCTCTCTCTATATTTGCCCTATCTCTGTGCCACCATGATGACCATTATCTTAAAGAAAATACATAGCAGAAATGAAGGGAACTAATACGTATAACATGGAACACCATCAACTTTTCCATCTCACCCATCCTTTTCTCTGCTTCTTCCCCAAAGTTTAGATTAACAAATTCTTCTCTAGGGTATCATTCTTCCTTAGCTCCAGCTTTCCTTGCACCTAAACCTTTATTTTAAACCATCCATTAGCCTGACAGGAGCCAAGAGAGAGGTACTGGAATGGCATACCAAAAGAGAAATGTGCATATTCTAGAGCTCAGTTGAAACACTGGGTCAGCAGGTCTCATTTAATCCCACCAGTACCATTCATCCCACCTGTCAAAAACCAATGGTCAAGATCCCAGCAATTCCCTGGACTTTTGCCTTAAACAATATTGTCCCTGCCAACGCCCATAGAGGAATGCTGACCCCATTCTCCTGACCCCCTAAGATAAAGATTTCCAGTTTCTGAGCTGTTTGCTTTAGAACAGGAACTCTGAGTTAAGGTATAAGGTGAGATGAAAGCTCCCTCCAGCAGAAATGGATGTATTGTTCATCAGCATCAGCAATCAAAGCTCATCCATTTATTCAAGTAATCCTCCAAGTGATCCAAGTGATCACTTAAATGGAGGAACAGAATTACTGAGTGATTCACTCAGTCTCTTTCTCTTGCTCCAATTTAGTTGATGTCATCCAAAAACAAGGGTCAGTGAATAAAAATCCCAAGGGAATGTAAGACATTAGTGGAGAGAGAACTATGGCTGCCATCAGATGACTTGGGTTTTAATCCTGACACTGTCACTTAAAACCTGTTTGCCTCAGTTTCCTCTCCTAAAAATGAGAGGATTGGTCTATATGTCTTCTAAGGCCAAATACCAACTCTATATAATCCTATTAACCTATATATGTTGTCTCTCCATATTAGAATTTTATCTCCTTGAAAGAACAGAGTATCTTGATTTACTATTTGTATACTCTGTACTTAACTTAGTATTTTATTCACAGTAAAAACTTAATAAGTATTTTTTTGTTCATGGAATCATAAAATATAACATATAGAAGAGAATTTCATTGGTCATCTAGTCCAACCTATACACATTCATTGATTCACTAGTACACACATATTATTGAATAATTAATTAATTCTTTTTAAATTAATTCTTAATGACTATTTTTCAATAGTTTTTTCACATCCAGGTAGAGGTATAGTTTTTGTTTTAAAACTAGGGTCTTCTCCTTTTACAGAAATCTTCTCTGGTGTTCTATTTTTTATCTCCAGATCCTGCAACTGTCTTTCAAAAAGATGTGGTTAATAGCCCTCAAGGACAAGGCAAACTAAGTATCTCCTTCTAAGTATTCTCAGTCTCTAAATGTTCAGTATGTTTTCAATACATTTATTTCACTACAATTGTTCCCAATACATATTATTTCCCTTGCCCTCCTTCAACCTTTAGTTTGTTTCTTAAATATAGAAAGATAAGAATTTACCCTGAGACCTGCAGGGTCCTCCTAGTGCCTGCAAAATTCCTTCAGTGAACTTGAGCCTCAAGTTCCCAAGTCAAGAAAAAGGCAAAAAAACTATTAAAAAAACTGGGGAATTTACTGACATCAGCCTACTACTATGACCAGAAGCCTCAAAAGAAAGCAAGATCATTTTAACTTGTCTTAAATATAACAATAGCTAATATTTATGTAGCACTTGCTATGTACTGTGCTGAGTGATTTTTACAAATATCATTTCATAACCCTGGAAGATAAGATTACTATTACAATTTCCCCATTTATGAGGAAACTGAGGCAAATAGTGGTTAAGGGACTTATATAGAGTTGCCTAACTAGTAAGTGTATAAGGCAGGATCTGATTTTAGATTTTCCCAAGTTCAACTTTAATAGTTTATATGCTAAAGCACCTAGCTGCCCATTTATGACATACTATAACAAGAAATGTAATCAGCAAGAAAAATAAGATCAAAAGAAATAGGCCTATATAAAAATGAAGGCAAAATAAATTACTTGCTCAATAATACTTTGGTTAAAGAACAAATTATAAAAGCCACAATAAATTATATTAAAATTTGTTGGTCTATATCTATTATTTCATTGGTAGGGGTAATTCCCATTTAGTGAAGGTGCTCCTTATTGGGATATTTCTTTTTGTATATGGAATAAAGAAGGGGAAGGTTAGGATGTTCTGTTGAGATGGTTTAAAGAATAAAGGTAAAAGTAGGTGTGGGGAAGCTAAGTAACTTACATTCATCAGTCTTAATTTTCTTAATGAAGTGGGGGCTAGGTCATCTGCTAGATATTGGATGAAGTTTGAGGGGAGAAGAGAGAAGAAAAGGTTAAGAAAACATTATGGAGAAGAAGGTAGGATGCTGATAAGGTAGGTGAAAAGGACTGCTGAACATCTACAAAGATCCAACTTTGGTTATATAATATAAATTTATAGTGTGTGAAATCAGCTCAATTTCCTTATTTTCTTCAATGAAGGTGAGCAGCTCATTTTGGCAGGAGCAGATGTATCAGAGTAGGTCTTGCCCAGGAATGATGATTTGCAGATTAAGAACTGTAGGTCAAGGGAATAAAATAGTGAATAGTTTGTGAAACTTTAAATTAGCTAACTGTGGAGTTAAGAACAAGTACAAAGGCAAAGGAACCAAGAGCTGGGGAGATAGATCATGAGAATAAAGATGTATCACAGAATATCAGAGTTGTAAGAAACTTTTTTGATCCAATTTTTGATTCCAGAAAAGAATCCCTTCTACAACATCTAATGGGAAGTAATCCAGCTTCTGCCTGAAGACCTCCAATGGGATAGAGGGACAAAATATTCCTCAAATCCCAAGTAATCCATACTATTATTGGATAGCTCTAATTGTAAGGAACTTTGTTGTTGACAAGTCTAACAATTGCTCCTTGTTGTGGTCTCTAGATCCAAGAAGAATGTATAATCCCTTTCCATATAACAGTCCTTCAATTCTTTGAAAACGTGTATCATGCCCTATCCTCCAACTGCAAATTTCCAAATCTTCAGACTAAACATGCCCTTTAACCATCCCTTACTTGACAAACCCAAGGCTTTTGACCACTCTGACTGTCCTCTTCTGGATGCTCTTTAATTTCTCAATATCTTTCTTAAATATAAACATGCTTATATGTTTATATTTAAATAATAAATAAAATAAAATCACAAAAATAAATTACTGTATTGTCTGACTAGAGCAGAGGAGGACAGGATCAGTATCTTCTGATGCCTAAAAGCTATACCTCTCAATTCAGCCAAAGATCTATTAGCTTTTTTCACTGTCATATTACATACACAGCAAGGTGCTTAACATATAGTAAGTGCTTAAAATGTTAGTTGGCTGACTGGCACATAGTAGGCACATAATACATATTGATTTCTTGACTGACTGTATCAACTCACTGGATTTATAATACACTAAAACCCTTATATCTTTTTCCCAGGCAAACTACTGTCTAATCTTGTCTCCCTGTCATATTTATAAGGATTATTTTTAACATTTATTAGACATTTATCCCTATTGAGTTTCATCTTCAAAGATTCAGTCCAAAGTTCTAGTCTGTCTAGATGTTTGGAGAGTCTGATCCTGTCATTCAATGAGCTAAATGTTTCTCCCAGTTCTGTGTTATCTACAGCTTTGAAAGACATGCTTTACATCCCTTTATCCAAGTTGCTGATAAATATATTAAATACAAACAAATTTAATGAAGCTAAGATTTAAAGGGAAACCATTAACTGGGGTGGAGGAGGGAATTAGCAAATTTCTCTGATAGAGGTCTCATCTGTAGATTAATAGGGAATCAACTGAAATATAAGAATCAGAGCTTTTCCCTAAATAATAAGGGATTTAAAGATATAAATGGGAAATTTTCAAGGGAAGAAATCTAGGCTATCTATACTCAGATGGGGGAAAATGCTTCAAATTACTACTAATTAGAGAAATAGATTTAAAATTTTCTGAGATTGTAATAGGAAAAAAAAGAAAGTGATAAATATTGAAGGAGACTATGGGAAAATAGGTATGTTGGTGCATTATTGGTAGACTTGCTTGGTTATAACAATTATGGAAAATAATTTGGAATTATTCACCAAAAATTACAAAACAACATGCCCTTTGATCCAATTACAGCACAATTAAGTCTGTACTCAAAAGAGATTAAAGAAAGAGGAAAAATCTTTTTACATACAAAAATATTTGTAATGAATCTTTTTGAGTGGCAAAGAAACTAAAAACAATAAGGATGCCCATCATTTGAGGGACTGGCTGAACAAAGTATGGTATGTGAAGGCAATAGAATACAATTGTGCTATAAGAAATGAGCAAGTGAAAACTACTACTAGAGCTGTATCACGAAGAGATTTTTTTTAAATGGGAAAGGATTGGTTTGTACAAAAATAATTATAATTTCACTTTTTTGTGGTGGCAAAAAATTGGAAAATGAGAGGAAGTCCCTTGATTAGGGAATGGCTGAACAGATTGTGGTATATGATGGTGATAGAATACTTTATGTTACAAAGAATGATGAATCACTAGATTTCTATAAGAACTGGAAAGACATATATAAACAGATGCAGAATGAAATGAGCAGAACCAAGAGAACATTGTACACAGTAACTGAAACATTGTGGGGTGATCAAATGTGATTGACTTTGCTACTAAAAGCAATGCAATGCTCTAGGGCAATCCCAAGGGATTTATGAGAGAGTGTTATCTATATCTGGAGCAAGAACTATGGGAGTAGAAATGCAGAAAAAAGAAACATGATTTATCACTCATTTATGTTGGTATAGGATCTGGGGCTTGGGTTTTAAAAGATTACTCTTTTACAAAAATGAATATAATGGCAATGAGTTTTGAGTGATAATACATGTATAACCCAGTAGAATTGCTTATCAGCTCCAGGAGGGGGAATAGAAGAGGGAGAGGAGACAACATGAATCATATATGCATGGGAAATATTTTTAAAATAAAATTATGGTTAAATATATACTATATATAATATGTTATGTCATATATAATATAAAATAAAATATAATTTTATGTCTAAAACATATATAAAATAAAAATAATAAAAATATATATTAAAAAAGAAATGAGCAAGTGGATTATTTCAAAAAGACATGTGTAATGATTAAAATTAATCTTGGAGACTGTATATTAAATTGTAGTTGTTTATTAGTGAGAGAGAGAGAGAGAGAGAGAGAGAGAGAGAGAGAGACAAATCACCAGGTTGCCCTAATAAAAATTAAAAAAAAAAAAAAACCACTTCCATTCTTCCCCATAACCAGTTCCTTGCAGAGGTTCAGGTAGAACATTAGGCCACTCCAGAGAGATAGAGCTCCAGCTTGTGTTGGAGCCCTGACTCTGCTTGGTCCCCTCTCTTAATAAGATCAGTGACATCATTCCTCCTGGGGTTCTCTAACTGGACAATCTGGGTCATGATTTCTGATTTCCAGATATATCACCTGCCATGAAGGGACTTCTGCAAGCCTCATTTGACTCCAGGTGCCAATGTGGCCCTTTAATTGCATGACATATTGGTGTTCTGTTGCATGAACAGGTAAGGGGTTGTATTTTTATGTTGATCTCACACACACAGAAAGATTATATGAACAAAGTGAAGTAAACCAAGCCAGGGGAATAATTTAAACTATAACACTAGTATTATACAACAGAATATATTTGAACTCTTTTCTAAACCAATGAATTAAATAATCAAAGCAATTTATGTAATAAAACAACACTGAAAGGCAGATAATTTTAAAAGATGTAGAATGAGCATCAATGCAATGACTATCTGTGATACCAGAGAAGCAATAATAAAACATACTATTTTCCTCCTAATAGAAAAGCAATGGATTTGGGGTACAGAATGAGATTTTTTAAAAATGCAGACAATGAGGGAATTTGTTTTGCTTTGATATGCATATTTGTTCAAAGGAATTTGGTTTTTTTTAAGAATGTGGAAAACAGGAGGTAAAAATAATTCTGTTAATTTCTGAAGCATATTTTTAATTAATTTTAAAAGACAGAGGGCCAAACACAGATTTTTGTAACACTCAACTGGAGATATATTTCCAAGTTGAAATCAAACCAATAATAACAAACCTTTGAATGTGGCTAGTAAACCACTTCAAAATCCTCTTAACTTAATTAAATTATGATCTAGCTCATATCTCAGGGCAAAGGCTCTTTCCTCCTAATAAGAGTGAAAGTAAGTATAATAGTTCCACTAAATTTTCCTTATGAAGGGGAAGAAAACAAGCACTTATTAGGTGCTTACTAGTGATAGGCATTGTGCTAAGCACTTCATAATTATTTCATTTGACCCTCACAACAATCCCATAAAGTAGGTGCTGTTATTATTCCCATTTTACAGTTGGAATAATTGAGGTAGACAGAGATTAAGTGACTCAGGGTCACACAGCTAATAAGTGTCAAATTTGAACTCAGGTCCTTCTGATTACAGGAACAACAGTACACTGTGCCACCCAGGTATATACTTAAGACCTCTCCATCAACTCAGCGTGAAAATCTAAAATTTAAATAATTTAACCATCTTCTTCTGTAGTTTTTCTCTCCATGTGCTCTTTGCCTTCCTCTAATTGGCCATGAACTTCTATTTCAAGAAAATCCATTTAATGGAAATGCAATGCTCCTAACTCTTTCTAATTTACTCTTTTGAGCTCTTGCTTTTAAATGAATGGCTTCCTTTCCAGTTTTTAACCATTCAATTTCTAAAATAAGTCAAGTCCTTCCAAAAATTTAAGCCACATAAAAAGTAGATTTTAACAAAGTTAAACATTCTTCATAAGCTTGTTTTATATAAGACAAAAGTAAGAAAATAATAAATAGCAATTTTTTTGTTATTTGTCCTTCAGTTTCAAAGAGAACCAAGGACATTAAATGGGCTGACTTGTCAAGGGTTGGATTTAAGTGAGGCAGAGTTGAACAAGTTGTCAGTCTCAACCTCTTTTGCAACAGCATCTAAGTCCAGTGGCAAGACAAAAGTCAATACAACTGGTGATGGCTCAGGATGCAGTGGATGATCTTGAAGTCTTCAGGGTCTAACCAAGCTCTAAACACTCCAGAGCACCTACTTCAGCCACTTTCATGGCCATTAGAACAAACTGTCCTCATCTGTCCATCTGCCAAAGGAAGCCTTCATAAGCTTGAGATAGATGCCCTCCCTTAACTCACCAACTGGTTTGAGATCTGTCAGTTGATGGATAATAGCATCTCTGGAGTCAGGGATTGCTGAGCCCTTTTGAGGGCTCCTCATCTTCCTTTGGCTTCCACCTGTCCCCCAACTCTCCTCTATGGCTCCAACTGATCACATCCTGGTAAAACCATCTCGACAAAAGGCTAAACCAGGCTGAGGGTATAGCAATGAATGAGGAAGGTTAAGAAGATGGATATGCCTGAAGAACAAGGTAGGAAGAAATAAGACTACATAGGAATAGCACACCTGTTTACTAAAGTGCTTAAATGAAAAAGAAGAGAATCCAATAGCCAATAAGAGAGTAATTTAGGATTCTTGAGCAGAGTGAAATAACAAATGTAATGTTTTACCCAATTGATCTGGGACCAGTGTGCAGGGTGGACTGGATGGGGAGAGATTGTAAGCAAGGATATAAATTAAGAAGGGGCTATGAAAGCCCAGTCCAGTGATTCAGACCATTGGGAATGGAGAGGAATATAAAATCTCAAAGACATTTATAAGTAAATTTATAAGCAAAGGAAGAATTGGCAGGGCTTGATGATTGCATGGAAGGTAGAAGCAGAACAAGTTATCAACTACTCTGAGTCTTGGTTCAGAAGGAATCAGGAAATTGATAATATCATTGAAAGAAATGGAAAAATTTTAAAAGAGAGAAAATGAAGAGGGAAGAAAATTAGTCTGGATTCAATGTAAGAATCCCTAGATTGGAACTAGAAGGGACCTCAAGGGATATCTAGTCCAAACCCCTCATTTTTCAGATGAGGTCACTGAGATCTATACAAGTTAAATAATTTCCCTCCCTCTCCTGAGTAGTATGTAGCAAAGCCAAGATTTGAAAGCAGGTGCTCTTGATTCCAAATATAATGATCCTCACACAGAGATAACCAAGGAAAAGTTAAAGCTTAAAATATGAGTAGAGACAAAACGTAAAAAAAATATTTTTAAATTTAAAATTTTTCTATAGGTTGGAAAGTGACCTTTTTGTTTGTTTGTATAGCCAGACCTCTGTTATCCATGGTAATTAGTGGCAGGAATGGCAGAAATTACTAAAATCCACTGATAACTTAAAATTCTCATTTTAACTAACAGATCCAATTTACATCCCCAAAGACTTACTTCCAGGTAGGAAATTATCTGCCCTGATATTTACTATAAAGGTTTGGATTTTTTTCTTTTTTCTTTCTTTTTTTGGTGAGGAAGAGGGAGAATGGAGAGGGGGAATTACTTAACTTAAAAGAAAAAAATTTCATTTAAAAAATCTCTGCCTTGAATATTCCTTTCATCTTCCTTGCCAAAATTCCAATATATGGTGAATTTGCCCCCTAAAATAACAATGGGTGGTAAAAGGAGAAGCCTGGCATCTGGATAATCCACAAATGAGTTAATCTACCCCTGAGATAATCAAGAGTTGGCTTCTGGAAATTCATTTGTCTTTCCTATAGGTTCTCTGATTTGTGGGAAACAAATCTATTTTACAATTAAGTCTGGAGGTCAGCACTGACTGAGAAACCTCAATAAATGCAGAAGGCCAAATAAATCAGAATATACACTAAGTAAACCTAGTCTTCAAACACTGGAACTTTTGTGATAGAGCTAAGCCACCAGGTAAATGATTTATATCTTCTGGAACATGACAGATATAGGACAAAGACAGAAGTGTTGGGTAAAGTATTCTGGCACAAAGATAAAACAAAAAGAAAAATTATGGGCATGCCTTCTTGCCCATCCAGAGAACACAGAGATGACCTCAGCCAATATTACCTAGGGATTTCAGTGGTTTGCAATTCATTTTGCATTCAGAATCCATTCCAACATCACTCTTTTGTCAGCCCTGTGGATCAATAATTCAATTGTGTAAGAAAGAAAGAATTCCAGGTCCTAGCTGCATAAATAGGTGTCCAATACTTCACCAAATCCTTGGAGTAAATTATGGCCCTGTACCTGAAGCAAAAAGTGAACAGTCCAGGGGCCAGAATCCTACTTGCATAAATTAGCCTCAATTCATTATGCAAGGCCAAGCCTGTGTGATCTTCAATGATGCAGAAGCTTAAGAGTGAGATTTAACAAGTTCCCAGGCTGATCAAAGTGAGGAACAAGAGTTTGCTTAGAAGTGCTGTGAGGAGAATAACCCTTAAAAGTAGAAGAAATAGGAGGCCACTTTTGGAGCATATTTATCCTCCCCTCACTATCATACTTCACCTCATGAGCCTATAACTGGGGCCAGAAATTCTGTCCTTCGTGCCTAATTCCTTTGGTTAAAGGAATTGTACTTTACTTAAAATGAAATCTCAGAATTTATGAGTAAACAAGAAATGGAAAGCATTGTGAGGATAATTTTGTATACATTAAATTAAAAAGGTTTTATACAAATTAAACAGATGTTTCCAAGATTAGGAGGAAAGCAGAAAATTGGGAAAGCAGTTTCAGACAGTCTCTCAGATAGAAGTCTCATGTCTAAAACACACAGAGAATTTTGTCAAATAAGAATAAGAGCCATCTCCCAATTGATAAATTGCAAAAGATATGAACAATTTTTGGATAAAGAAACCAAAGCCATATATAGGTATGTGAAAAAATGCTCTAAATGAGTACTGATTAGAGGAATGCAAACCAAAACAATTCTCAGGTATTATCTCACATTCATCAGATGGGTTAAAATGAAAAAAGGACAAAATGACAAATGTTGGAGGGAATATAGAAATATGGGGACACTAATACACTGTTGGTGGAATTGTGAATCGATCAAACTGTTTTGGAGAGCAATTTGGAATTATTCCCAGAGTTATAAAACTCTGTATACCCTTCCAAAGAAAATCAGGGGAAAAGGAAAAGAACTTATGTTCCAAAATATTTATGACAGCTTTCTATGTAGTGGTAAAGAACTGGAAATTGTAGTGATGTCCATAAACTGGGGAATGAATGAAAAAGTTGTGGTATATGATTGTGATGGAATACTACTGTGCTGTAAGAAACAATGAGCAGAATCATTTTTTAACTTGGAAAATCTACATGAAATAATATAGAGTGAAATGAATAGAACTAAGAGAATATTATATACAGCTACAGATGTAATATTTGAAGAATAACTTTTGAATGTTCATCTCCAGAAAATGAATTGGAAAAAAAGAAACATAAAAGACATAATCTATAAATACTTATCTGTTTGCTGGATGATGCTTTCTATGGTATAGAGAGGGAAGAGAGGGACTGAGATACCTGAAAGTAAATTCTATTCATAAAACTTAAAAAAGGAAAAGAAAAGGAAATCCTTCTGGAAGGAGTATCCTATTTGGTTGCTAGACATATTGAGTGTTTCTTTAGCTCACTAAGTAGAACTCTCTTAAGGAAAATATATGGGAGGACACGGACCAGAGCCACAGAAGATTGAGCAGGCATGATTGGGTTGTGATCGGGATAATTGGGAAGAAAGTCTAGGTCAATAGGGTCACAGAGTTGGAAATGTCTTGGAAATCTAATCCATTCTTTTATTTTACAGATGAGAAAACTGAAAGCAGAGAGATTAAATGAATTGTGTGTCCAAATTCACAGAGTTGTGACTAAGGTGAGATTTGAATCTGGGTCCTCTGATTATGTTCCTGGTGCTCTTCCCATTGCATCACACAGATCCATTGGTGCATAGGAAGCCAGCTAATCAAGAGATATTTTGATGGAAGGATAGCAGAGAAAACCTGAGTCCATTGAGGTACATGAGAATGGAGGACAAAGGACAACGAAGGAAAGTAGCTGGAAGTGAACCTTGCTGCTTTCATGATGTTGCCAAGGGCTGGCCCTGACTTTGAGGCTGATTCAAAGACCTTGGAAGAATAGTTTTACATAACTTACATCACTAATCTTGCCCATTACAGAACTTAGAGTTTGTTGAACCAAATGGAAATTTTACAAAGTTGATGTCTACAATTGTATGTGGAAATAGAAGACCTATTTTTCAATTCTTGTCCTGAGATTTATTCCCTGTATTACCAAGGGTAATTAGTATAGGAGAACTGAGCATGGAATTTGGGCTCAGAAGATCTGGATTTGAATCCTAGTTCTTCTCCTTAATAATTACATGACCTATGTTATTTAAGCTCTCTGCCTCAGTTTCTTCAATTGTAAAATTAAATTAGTCCGTTTCACATTTAAAAGCCAATCACACATCAAAGAATAAAAAGACAATTTGAGACATAAATGTATTTCTTGTGATATGGCCTTCAGAGAGGAAAATGTTGGGGAAGGCAAACAGAGAATCACAAAGGTAGCCTAGACTTCTATGAATTCTTCTCTCTCAATTGTTTTTATCTCCTTTGATCCTCACCAAAAAAAATTGCAAAGTGGGTACTATTATTATCCTCATTTAGCAATTGAGGAAACTAAGTCAGAAGTTAAATTATTTATCCAGAGTAACATAGCTAATAATTATCTGTGGCTGGATTTTAGCTCTGCTCTTCCTGACTCTTGGTCCAATGCTCTATCTACTGCATGGCTAGCTGAAATAAAAATAAGGGGAAATAATAGCTCTAGTGTCTACTGAACTATCACAGTCCTTATAACTCCATTAATCCGGGAACCAGTGGTCTGTCATTATGACTATATCTTTGGCAGCTAACATTGACGATATTAAGATTCCGGCTCCTTAGATCACAGGCAAAAAGTTCAAGGAAATTGGAATGGTTTCTCCTCTAGAGAAAGCTATCCAACCAAGAAGCAATGAAAATATTAAAAAGATGAAAAGAAAAACAGGATAGGAAGGCATGAAGAAAATAAAAAGGAAATTATGAAAATTTGAAGAAAAATATTATTCTTTCTAATAACTCTATGCAAATGTGCTTACATGTTTTTGTATTTACACAGGGTAGTCTTTTATCACTGTCCTAGCCCTCAAGAAGCTTTTAACCTATTTAAGGAGAAAGGTACATTTTCAAATATACTGAAAAGCAATACAATATAGCAAATGATAAATTTCAAGTGAGTATCAAAAACAATTCAGAGCAAGGAGAGTTCACTATGGACTGGGATGGTTAGGAAAGACTATAGAGGAGGGAGCTGAACCTTGAAGGATAGGCAGGATCTCAATAAAAATAAATTAAAATTAAATAAAATTAAAAGAGTAGGGGTGAGGGGTAAGCAGGAAAAATAACATGACTAAGAAAAAAGCATCAAGTCACATAATCACAAGTCTCAGGACTAGAAGGAACCTCAGAGGTCAACTATTCTAACCCAGACTTGAACAAAAATCTCCTCCCTCAGAACAACAAAATTTCACATTGATATACATGCTTTACATCCATCATCTTGTCTGATCCTCACAACAGACCTTTGATGATATGCTATTATAATCCCATTTTTACAGATGAATAAATTAACTTTCAGAAAAAGCAAGTGATTTGACCATGCTCACCCAGCCAGTAAGTTTCTAAGCAAGGATATGAACCCAGGGGTTCCAGACTCCAGTTCCAATATTCTAAACCTCAAAACCAAAATTCAAGTTCAAGTTTTCTCCAAACAGGAGAGATTAGAAAGAACTTGCCTACTTAGAGCAGACCCTTTCCACCATTAACTAAAGAGCAGATTACTCAGTTGAGGAAGGTACATAAAATCTTTCCTTGCACTTGGCGGTTACCATGCTGAGATCACAATAGGAGAATTGAGCTTTTTATGTCGAAGTTCTATAACTCTCTTAGACAGCTTGAGCACACATTTCCTGGACAATGGAAAAGGAAAATTGGCAACAGCTCCTCGGTAATCTTGTCACTTTTACTGCGTTTTAAGAGCAATATGCCCCCATTATAGAAAGAATTGATAAGAGACTCTTTTATCAAAACTTACATCATTTTAGAATGTTTTCTAGACTTCTCTCATTGACCAGCTGAGTATCTGACATTAGTTAGTATAAATTACAAACTTTTACTTGCTCATAAATTATGAACTTCCTAGTTAAAGTCCTAAATCATGTTAAGATTTAAAAATGCATTACAAAAACTAACCATTCCAAATCTAGAAAACAGTGCAGATTTTTTTTGTGTTTTCAATGGGCCAAATGCATCCCCACTATGTGTCCATGGCAACCTGGAACTTGAAGATCACATTGGCTTATAAATGGGAACCACCAGCTGTCCTTTGAACTCCCTCTCAATTACATTCTTTTAAATGACAAGATGATCACTTTTAGAGGGAATGATGGACAAGAAAGGCTCCATGTCATGTTTACTTGGAGGAGTAGTCAGCTAGAGATTTTAATTTTTTAATGTTTTTCTTTCTTTTTTGACTAATGACATTCTCCACTGCTGCAGTCTAATTAGTTTCTGAATGACCTGTCTCAACATCTCAAACTCAGTGAAACACTCCAGGCATCTTAATTATCCAGAACATAGATAACCTCCAAAAGCTCTCTGAAAAGTAGAGTGACAACTGACAATTAAGAGAGCTTCAGCCCTTGGATCCGCCAAGTCTCCTTCAGTCAACATTTGTCAAGAAAAATAAGTATGATATTTAAGGATCAGGATTTGAAGGCAAAAACCAAAGGTATTGACCTGAAAACCCTTCAGTTTTCCGAATTCTTTTTTTAAAAACATTTTCCTTTCTATGATCTTAATTTTTAAGAACCACATTCAAACACAGAGAAGAACAAAAGTGGAGGACTAACCATAAAACTGTGAACTTCTGTTATAAACAGTTTTAAAAGAAGTATGTTTTATTTTTTTAAAAACCCTTAACTTCCATCTTGGAGTCAATACTGTGTAATGTGATCCAAGGCAGAAGAGTGGTAAAGGCTAGGCAAAGGGGGTTAAGTGACTTGCCCAGGGCCACACAGCTGGGAAGTGTTTGAGGCCAGATTTGAACCTAGGACCTCCCTGTGTCTAGTCCTGGCTCTCAATTCACTGATCTACCCAGCTGTCCCCCCCCCCAAAGAAGTATGTTTTAAATCAGTGATTCCCAAAGTGGGCACCACCACCCCCTGGTGGGTGCGGCAGCAATCCGGGGAGGCAGTGATGGCCACAGGTGCATTTATCTTTCCTATTAATTGCTATTAAAATTTTTCTAAAAATTAATTTCCAGGGGCGCTAAATAATATTTTTTCTGGAAAGGGGGTGGTAGGCCAAAAAAGTTTGGGAACCACTGTTTTAAATTAACACTTTAGTAGCAAAATTGTCCAGTTTGTTTCTTTGTCCCATTTGGAATATTTGAGGATGTTTATGAATGGAGAAATTAGGAAATCTCAAACCTTAGAGCCCTGGAATCTTGGGGAGTAGGGTAGCCTCTAGAGTGGAGGTTATTGTGATATCATCAAGCCCCTGGATATAAATAAGATGATCTAGGCAGTGGCTACTGTAAGCCAGAATTTAATCCCCATCTGGAGATACTAAGCCCCTGAAACCCACCTGTCTAAGGATGCCTGGAGGAAAGAATCTCCAGTTCAAGATAAAAAGACCCTTGTGGGCAAGTTTCTGCAAAATAAATTGCTCCTTGAGAATACAAAGTCCGGAAGGGAATTGAGACCAAAGGAAAGGGAGGGATTTTTCCAAAGTCATGGTGTAAATTAGTTTGGAACAGGAACTAAAAAAGCTGAGACAATCTAGGAAAGATATAAGATCTTGTAAGCTTCTGTCTATTCTACTCACCTGCCAACACAGCCTGCTTTCTAAGCCAACTCCTACCAGAATATGGAGGTAAGATTACTTTTGTCTTTCTGCCTCTCTTGTGGGTTCTCCACTTCAATAATCTATCTAGAATAAGTAGAGGGTAGTGATGTGGACCAGTGAATAGAATGCTGGACCTGGAGTCAGGAAGACAG
The DNA here is from genome assembly GCF_016433145.1 of Gracilinanus agilis. Classification (NCBI taxonomy): domain Eukaryota; kingdom Metazoa; phylum Chordata; class Mammalia; order Didelphimorphia; family Didelphidae; genus Gracilinanus; species Gracilinanus agilis. The sequence goes on from NC_058130.1 coordinate 47,110,891, forward strand.
CTTTCAGAGTTGAAATCTAGTCTTCAGACACTAGTTATGTGACCCTGAGCAAATTCACTGAGGCTTTTTTGCCTCAGATTCCTCATCAGTCAAATAAGCTGGAGAAGAAAATGGTAAAGTCCCCATGATCTTTGCAAAGAAAATTCCAAATGAGATTACAAAGAGTTGGATAGGACTGAAAAACGACTGGACAACAACAACAAGGTCAAGTAATCTCCAAACAAAAACATCATTTCCCACCTGGTTTTCCAGTGTCCCAAAGGTCAGCATGACAATATCCACTGCTCAGCTGGTTGCTGCATTTAAGCATTATGGAATCCTTCATCTTCAACTTTATAGCTCCCACTTGGGTCAATGTGAACCAGAATCAATTTTTCTGAGGGTCTTTTGTGATTCAGTGTTTGAATCTCAACTATTTCAGGGGTCAGCAAGTCAAACTCATTTATTGTTTGTCCCTGAGTTACCACCCTCATTTTTTTAAGATGAAAAGGAATAAAAACAGTGACCCTTCCCTTTAGAAGAAAGATCATGTTAGCTTCAACTGTATTCACTTCTTAGCCAGCCTCTAACTATATATACTGCTTTGTTATAACCTATTGACAACAATACTACTCAACCTTTTCTCTTTTGTGGACAATTTAGATGATTTCCAAGTGGTTGATCGGTGGGAGGGGCACATGGAATCAGCCTATTAAAAACATTTTTTAAAAGTCAGTGTTCTTTTCCTACCCTCTTTCCCTTCCCTCTCTCCAAGATAGCAGATAAAATGTATAGTTTCCCCATTTTTAGAAGGCATATAAAGTAAGGTCCCTCACCTACCACTTCCAAGCAGTTGCCGTATTATGGTGATTCTACCTTCTCAACCTCTCTCCCATCTGTCCTCCACTTTCCACTCACATTTTGAATCCTCTAGTTCAAGTCTTCATCACCTGTCACATGGCCTATGCCACAGCCTCCTTATTTTCCATCCTGCCTTAAATCTCTCCCTTCTTCAAAAAAAGCATCAATAAGCACATGAGAAAGTGTTCTAAATCTCTAATAATTAGAGAAATGCAAATCAAAACAACTCTGAGGTATCACCTCACACCTAGCAGATTGGCTAAAATGAAAGAAGGGGAGAGTAATGAATGTTGGAGGGGATGTGGCAAAATCGGGACATTAATGCATTGCTGGAGGAGTTGTGAACTGATCCAACCATTCTGGCTTGCAATTTGGAACTATGCCCAAAGGGCTATAAAAGAATGCCTGCCCTTTGATCCAGCCATACCATTGCTGGGTTTGTACCCCAAAGAGATCATAGATAAACAGACTTGTATGAAAATATTTATAGCTGCGCTTTTTGTGGTGGCAACAAATTGGAAAAGGAGGGTATGTCCTTCAATTGGGGAATGGCTGAACAAACTGTGGTATATGCGGGTGATGGAATACTATTGTGCCAAAAGGAATAATAAACTGGAGGAGTTCCAGGCGAACTGGAGAGACCTCCGGGATCTGATGCAGAGCGAAAGGAGCAGAGCCAGAAGAACTCTATACACAGAGACTGATATACTGTGGTAAACTCGAATGTAATGGACCTCTGTACCAGCAGCAATACAATGACCCAGGACAATTCTGAGGGATTTATGGTAAAGAATGTTACCCACATTCAGAGGAAGGACTGCAGGAGAGGAAACATATAAGAAAAACAACTGCTTGAACGCATGGGTCGGGGTGGACATGATTGAGGGTGTGGACTCGAAACTACCACACCAATGCAACTACCAACAATTTGGAAATTGGTCTTGATCAAGGACACATGACAAAACTAGTGGAAATGTGCATCGGCCATGGGTGGGGGGAGTGCGGGGGGTGAAGGGGAAAGTAGGAGCATGAATCATGTAACCATGTTAAAAATGAATATTAATAAATGTTTTAAAAAAATCCGTCACATACTTGCTAAAAATCTTTTCCTAAAACACAGGTCTTACCATGGCACTATTTTATTCAAGGAACTCTCATGGCTCCTTTTTGCCCCTAGAATCAAGCCATATATGGTTCCTTATAGCACAATAGTATTTCCATCACCACTATACACCACAATTTCTTCAGCCATTCCCCAGTCAAGGGGCGCCCCCTCATTTTTCAATTTTTTTGCCACCACAAAGAGCATCTGGACACATCTTTTTAAAACGAACTCTCTGAAGCCATTGTCAGCCTCTCATATTGTTCTCAACACTGGACTTCTAATATTTACCAAGGAACATGCCTAATAGGAAAAGATCTTCCAATGAAGAAGTGAAAAAGCTACTCATTAAATATTGTATGCTTATGAAGGCATTGCCCAGTTCTGGCCCACAATACTTTAGATCTATTCTGAAGGAAAATCATCATGAAAGTGCCTAGTGCGAGAATTAGGTCTCTGAGAAATTCAACACCTAGGGACAGAACACAATAAGTAAGGGAAAAAATTTCCCAATCACCTTTGGATTTATGTATGTAGCCTTCATCTCTCTCCTGAACCCTAATATATATATATGTATATATATATGCATATATGTAATAAAGTGAAGGGAAATATATGTATATATTTATATACATATATATTTCTTTTATAAGTGATATATCTTCTTTTGCAATATAATAAACACAAAATTATCCATTATAGAACATTTACATTTATATCATTTTATCTGCCATCTTGGAGAAAGGGAAGGGAAAGAGGGAGGGAAAGAACACACATTGCAAAATGTCAGAAAATAATTATTAAAAATTGTATCTACATATAATCTGGAAAATAAAAACAATATTTTTTTAAATAAGGAAACAGTCTAAGAAAGGCTAAGTAACCTACTTGCTAAGGATCACAAAGCTAGTAAGTGGATAGAGCAGAATTCAAACTCAGATCTTTCTGACTCCAAATTCAGCATATTATCCACTGTGTTATCAAGATGATTCAATACATTCCACACACATAATTCCTGGTATAAAAACTTCCAGAACCTCCCTATTCATCTAAGTTAAACTTTAAAGTGTTATACTTAACCAGAATTGAGGTCACCATTCAGTATAACATAACCAATCTGCTTTTGAATATTGTTTTCATGTTATCCAACTCATGCACTTGAAAAAAACTAGTCTCCTAGAGCCTCGTTGATATAAAAATCTCATCCTTCCCCTCTTTGTGAATTCACACAAGTTATGCCCCATGCCTAGAATGTACTATCTCTTCATCTACAAGTCAAATCAACAAGTATTTATTAAGAATATACTATGTGCCAGGCACTGTGATAAGTGCTGTGGGTAAAAGAAAGGCAATAACAGTCCCTGCCTTCAAGGAGCTCAAAGTCTAATGTATCAGACAACATGAAAACAACTAGGTATGAAAGAGGGAGGGAAGACACAAAAAAGATAGGCTAGGAGGGAGAGAGTAGAGGCAGAAACAAAGGGGGGGGGAGAGAGAGAGAGAGAGAAAAAGAGAGAGAGAAAGAGAGAGAGAGAGATAAAGGATAATTTAGAGATAATGAAAGAAAACACTAACATTAAGGAATCTAAGAAAGGATACTTGTGGAAGATAAGATTTTAATTGAGACACCAAGGAAGCCAGGAAGCAGAGGAAAAAGGGAAGAGAATTCTAGAGATGAGGGACAGTCAGTGAAAATATGTGGAACCAGAGGATATTTTGTACAAGAAATAACAAGGATGCCAATATTGCTAGATTACCAAATATATCAAGGTATGGGAAGAAAGGCATAAGAATAAAAGGTTGAAAGAGGCCAGTTTATAAAGGATGTTTGAAGCCAAAAAGAGTAAAATGGATGAATATTTACAAAAATATAACTTTCCCAGATTAACACAAGAAGAAAGAGAATACTTAAATAATTCTATCTTAGAAAAAGAAATTGAACAAGTCATAAATTAGCTCCCTGAGAATAAATCTGCAGGACCAAATGGATTCACAAATGCATTCTACCTAATATTTTAAAGAACAATTATTCTTAAAACGATATGAACTGTTCAAAAAAATAGAGTCCTACCAAATTGCTTTAATGACATAAATATGGTTTTGCTACCTAAATATAAGAAAGCAAAAACAGAGAGAGAAAACAATAGACCAATTTCCCTAAGGAACATAGATGCAAAATTTTATATAAAATACTCACAAGGAGATTTATATCAATCCACCACAAAGATTATACACTATGACCATGTGAAATTTATACCAGGAAGGCAAGGCTTGTTCAATACCATGAAAACTATCAACATAATTGTTCTTATCATTAACAAAAACAACCCAAATCACATAATTATATCAATAGATACAAAAAAAGACAAAATGCAGCATCCATTCCTACTGAAAACATCAAAAAAGCATAAGAAACAATACTGGAGCCTTTCTTAAGGTTAAGTAGAATCTATCTAAAACCAAGAGCAAGTATTATATGTAACAAAAAGAAAACCTGAAGCCTTCCCAATATAATCAGGAGTGAAGCAAGGATGCCCATTATCACCACTATTATTCAATATTGTACTAAACATGCTAGCTATAGTGATAAGAAAAGAAAAAGAAACTGAAGGAAAAAAAACAGACAAGGAGGAAATAAAACTATCACTCTTTGTAGATGATATAGTGGTATACTTGGAAAACCATGGAGAACTGAATAAAAATTGTTCATTTAAATTAACAATTAAACAATTAAAAATCTAGAAACAACAACACTGGCAAAGTTGCAGTTATATAAAATAAACCCAGACAAATCATTAGCATTTCTATAAACTACCAACAAAACCCAGCAATAAGAGATATAAAGAGAAATTCCATTTAAAATAACTACAATTTAAAGTACCTAGAAATATGCCTGCCAGACAAACCCAGGGATATATGAACATGATTTCAAAATATTTTTCATACAAATAAGGAGAGATCTAAACAATTGGTGAAATATTAATTGTTCATGGTAAGCCAAGCCAAATAAAAATGACAATTCTTGTTAATTTAGTGCCATACCAATTGTTATGTAGAGATGGTAGCATGGAATCCCTGCAAAATACAGGGACAGCCTCACCCAGAATTCCAGGGGACTCCCCCTGGAGAACTTTGGGTGAGGGGCAGTTGAGAAGGGTTGAGACAGTTGCTTTGTGGGGGTTGAGGTGAGCAGACTGTCTGCTTACTACTCCTGACTTGGAGGATTCACCTGAGTGACCATTGTGGCAAAGCCATTGTGGTTTTTACTCAAGAGTTAGCCTGTTCATTAGGATTAATCCTTATCAATATCAATATAACAATTATTTAGTGATTAGATATATTTATATATACTATTTAGCAAGAGAGCCAGTTCAGCTAGGTGCCTTCACCCCCTTTTGTGGGGGGGAAGGGCAGCTTCAACCTAACAGATCAGGGTCACCTTCCTTTCCTTATCCAAAACCCTAATTACCCCCTCTAGGTTTTCCTTTTACTTCATAATATAATCTTACCTACAATATCTGTGCCTGGGAATTATTTGGGGCAATACTCACTGCTCAAGTCTGGTCATCTAGCTTGAATCCTGTCAGCTGCCAGATTTAAGAAGATCATCTATCTCAGTCCTTCAACATTTAGATAACTAGCTTCTACTTATTCCTCTAACAGACCTGTGGGGAATATAAGCTAAAGAAAAGGGAATATCATTGAAGTTCAGTTTCAATAGAAACTTACCAGAAGTACCTCTGTCATTCTCCATTTTTCCAACTAAAACATCATCTGCTTAGGGGGAGGGGTTTGAGACCCAGGAGTGTCTAACCCCCTCCTTTCTCACTAAAGCCTGTCAATCAGTGTCTGTGTCTTGAAGGTTACTGGCCTTGGCATAATCATCAGCTGCCCCAAGATATCTGTTATTTTATCAACATAACAGTTTTGGCGAGCCAGGTAGGAGCCAAACCTAGAATCTTCTGATCCGCACTCAAACTACCAAAGAATTATATTATAGAACTAGAAAAAAAATAACCAAATTGATGTGGAAGAACATTCAAGTCTATCAAGGGACTCAATAAACAAAATTTGAAAGGGATAGACTCTAGTGACCCAAGGTTAAGATACGAATAAAAAAATTTCAAACCAAAAAGCATGCAAGAGGTAGCATGATACAGTTGAAAAAAAAATGAGTTTGAATTCTGAGTAAGTCATTTAACTTCTGCCAAATGGAATTTCCCCTATCTGTAAAATGGGAACTGAACAAAAATATTTCTTAGATTCCTTCCAGAATTAAAGATATGATTCTAAAAGTTTTAGCTGAAAGACTGCAAGTAGAAGCATAGATCATGGATTTAGAGATGGAAGGGACATCAGAGGTAATCTAGTTCAAACTCCTTCATTTTACAAATGAAGAAAGAATGAAGTAAATAGTCCAAAATCACCTAGAAGAAAAGATTTCAAAAGATACACTTTAAAAAAAAAAAACCTGTCTAGGGTTCTCTAGCTAGCTGACTAGGTACAACTAGCTTGGATTTGCATCGCAAAAGAAATAAAATTAAAAGAGCTCAAACGTAAAGAACTGTCACTCTAAGGGGAAGACCCAGATCCCAGCTAAAGATCAGCAAAAATCAAGAGCAGTTTGCTGAAAAAGTCACATTCCCTAACAGAAGTCCCACGCAATAGACACAAATGAAAGACACAGCTGACTAGCAAAAAAAGAACACTCAGAACAGAAAATAACATTATAAGAACACCTCGGTGGCTTTGTAGCATCAGAGGTATGAATTTTCCTAACTATATATGTTCTTGGTGAGAGAGAGAGACAGACAGACAGACAGACAGAGAGTCAGAGAGAGAAAGAGAGAGAGACAGACAGAGAGATAGACAGAGAGACAGAGAGACAGAGAGAGAGAGAGAGAGAGAGAGAGAGAGAGAGAGAGAGAGAGAGAGAGAGAGAGAGAGAGATGGAAAATATTTCCCTACTGCAGATATGCTAACCATAATTATTTTTCTTTTTTTCTTTGATTTAACATATCTTCTGGTCAACTTAATAAAAATATAGATATCAATGGAAGCTAGTCAGTGAGTATTTTGAATAAATGTTGACCCACAAAGTGCCTGAAACCTAGAATGACTCTCTGGGGACCCAAATATTATGGGTACCACACACATTTAAAAGATCAAGCTAAGATGCTGTTAAGTGGCTCAGTGGATAGACAGCTAGAGACAGGAGGTCTTAAGTTAAAATCTGACCTCAGACACTTCCTTGCTATGTGACTCTGGGCAAGCCACATAATACTCATTGCCTAGCCTATATAGTTCTTGTGCCTTAGAACCAATACTTTGAATTGATTCTGAGATAGGAGGGAAGGCTTTTCTTTTTAATCAAGACAAAGGAAATTAAGTGATTCTGGAATCTAAGATCGCATAGGTAGACCATGAAGAACCCTATTCCTCAGCATTTTAGCATAGTATTCTTTCCATTACAATATGACATTTATGCCATTGTCTTCTCTGTCCACTAGCTAATGGTTTTCACTGCATTCCCTAATTCCTAACTGCCTATGGAATGGAATACAGTGGTGGGAACTTCATAAGATAAGAATTTAGCAAATGCTACTGAATAAATTAGAAGGATATAATAAGTGATCCCCTCAGGATCCCTTCTACGATTCTGTCTACAGGAAAGAAATCTATCCAAGCTATTAATAGCATAGAATTTTTCCCAAGGTCTTTTTTATCTACACTCAGTTATAATCATTGGCAATGAAACATATGTACTCTACTTGTTCTTTTGATTAGATGGTTGGAAGCAGAAATTTGTTAATCTAAAAACTTAGATTGTGGGAAGAACAAGAGAGGCAGCATGTTATAATGGAAAGACAACCTACACTCTAATAATCATCATCCAAAGGAGATCTAGTAACACTGGCCCTATTCTTGGAATAAGATACTCCATCACCCACCTCGAGGCATTTTCCCTGGCTATTCCCATGTCCAGAATGCTCTCCCTCCTCATTTCTATCTCCTAATTTCTCTGGCTTTCTCCAATTCACAGATATAATTGCACCATTGCAAGAGACCTTTACCTATCCCCTTTTCTTCCCATGCCTTCCCTGTTATCTTCAAGTCACTCTATGTATCTTTTTGGGGATATAGTTGTTCAAATATTGCCTCCCCCACTAAGTCCCTTGAGAACAAGGTTTTGTCACAGCTGATTGTTGTTTGGTTTTCCTTGTGCTTGGCTCTTGGCACAACACCTGGCATGGAATAGGTGATTAATAAAAGTTTGTTACTTTGATTTAACTGAAAGGAAAGTAATTTCTTGGCACAACACCTGGCATGGAATAGGTGATTAATAAATGCTTGTTACTTTGATTTAACTGAAAGGCAAGTAACTTCGTATCTCTAGGCAGTGTGGCACATCAGAAAGTACAGTAGTTCTGGATTTAATAAACCTGAGCTTACATTTATGCTATGACACTTACTACCTCCGTGACCTTGGACAAGTCACATAATGTCCTGTGGGCCTCATTTCCTCATCTGTAAAATGAAAGAATTGGACCAGATAGCCACTAAAGTCCCTTTCAGCTCTAGGTCTGTGATCCTATTTCTCTATGCATCTAAGATCTTTCCCAAAGATAACATTCTAGGATTCTGAGAGGCAAAGGACAATAAGAAAGAAGGATGAGAAAAGGGGCGAAATACACCTGGCTTAGCACATAAATTGGCATAATTTGGGATCTCAAGAAATATGTGAATCTAGTTGCCAATGCTTAGAAGTTGATAGATTTAGCCATAACATAAGGAAAAGCTTCCCAATAATTAGAACTAACAAAAGTAGAATTGACTTCCATAAATAATGAGTTCCTCTTCTCTTGAGATCTTTAAGCAAAGGTTGGATGACCATGAATGGAGATGATTCTTGTTCAAGTACAGTAGGAATGAATGGAACAGTATCCAAATCCCTTTCAACTTTGAAATGTTGTGGCTTGTGGAGCCATTCCCTACTTACCTTGACCTCCCACTACTGTTTTTCAGGATTGATTGTTATTGTATAGAATCCTCCATGAGACATTACTTCATCTAACATCCATTATTCATTCTTTCATTTAAATCCATCATCCCTTCATAGGATAACAATGCAAATCCACTTCATGACAAACTCGATTGCATTTGATTCAACGAGGATTTATTAAGGAAGACCTACCAGATCAAGTGATAACATTTGTACAACCCCGTGGAATTGCTTGTCAGCTCTGGGAGAGGGGAGGGAAGAGGGGAAGAAAAGAAAACAAATCATCTAAACATAGTAAAATGTTTAAAAATAATTTTTTAAAATTTAAAAAACAGAAGACATACCAGATGCCAGATGGTAGGCTAGGTATGAGGAAGAGATGGGGAGAAGAAAACTGAAAGGTAAAAACAAGTCATTCACTGCCCCAAAGTAGTTTATATTCTTCTACATCCCTTTTTTGAACAAGGCCATTGCCATTGGCTCATTCTAGTTGATCAGCTATAGAATAAAAGTAAAAATAGATATTTTTGTAAGACTTTAAGGCTTATAAAAAAATTCCTTACAACAGTCTTCCGAGGTGAATGATGAAAGTATTTTCATCTTAATTTTATAGGTAAATAACCTGAGGGACATAAAAATTAATGATTTTTCCAGGGACATATAAGTGGTATAGTAGATAGAATAGAGAGCCTGGAATCATGAAGACTTAGTTCAAATCTGGACTCATACACTTACTACCTGTGTGGCCCTGAGAAAGTCACTTAACCCCGTTTGCCTCCATTTCCCAATTGGTAAATCAAGCTAGAGACGGTAATAAGTGGCCAACCACTCCAGGATCTTTTCCAAGAAAATCCCAAATTGAGTCACGAAGAGTTGGACATGATTAAACAACAGCTAATAAAAAGTATAAGCAGAATTCAAACCCATGTTTCCCTGTGATTTCTCTAAAACCAGGGTTCTTTGCATTACCCTTACTACAATTATAATCAAATGGATCCAGAAGTAATAGAGACATTATGAGAAGATAGAGGTCTGGCCTTGGAGTAGGGAAGACCTAGGTTCAGATTCCATCTCTGACATTTACTAGCTGTGTGAACTCGGGCATATTCACTACCAATTTCCTAAGATTTATGTTCTGAAAATCATTAAATTGGATCAAGATAGAGGTAGTTCCCACATTTACCAGGGAGTTTGGTGGCTGAACTTCATCACAACAGCAAAGTGATAGATTCTTTGTTTATTCATATTGTATCTGGTAACAAAAGGTAGCCTTTGGTGGCCATTAAAAAATTACATTTCCCTTCTTGTCATTTTCTTTGTCCATAGAGGAGCAAGCACACACAAGCACAAAACTATGTGCGAGCTTGTCAGCTTAAAATCTTGCTTCCCTGCAAGTGGGTGGACAGCAGATTTCCTTGAACATGGGAGATGCTCATTAAATATTGATTGAACGAATGAATGAATAGATCTCATAAAATATGGCACTATGCCAGTCTTGTGCTACTTTTAAAAAAATTGTGCCAAGTGGGCATCAGCTCCTTCCTGAAACAGTCTTGTCCTCATATAAATACAAGCTGGAAATCTTATTAATATGACTTTATTTCCTGTCTTTATGAATGTACCATTTTAATTGGCATTATCCCTTCCTTACTGATTTCTTGCTAGTTTCATATGGCATTGGGTCATCTTTTGTTTTTCAAGAAGTACATTAGTACCATGTCAGAATTCTAAGTTATATGTGTATTTGTATGCATGTATGTACTTTGCATTTATACATTTATTGCACATATGTAAACATATAAATATTTGCATATATGTATTTCCTTCATACTTAAGAAGAAAACCACTCTGCAGTAAAAGAGCTAAAAATAAATTTCCCAGAAAGGATGCACTTTCTCTGCTCAGAAGCTAATTAACTCTTTGGCCAACACTATCAAGATTGAGAAATCCCAAAATACTTATCCAAGAGTGCTGATCAGTTAGTTTCAGAATGGTACTAATCTTCACTTTATATAAAAGCATTCGAGTATGGACAAGATTTTATCTGCCAAGTATTTGAATTTCTATATTAATTATATATATATATATATATATATGTGTGTGTGTGTGTGTGTGTGTGTATACACCCATACAAACAGATATAGCTATGTAGACATCTAGATCTAGATATCTAACTATAGATTATATTTAATTATTTTTAAAAATACAAGCAGCTCATTCTAGTTTGTGAGAGTGGGAACTGAAATTGAAATAGGAGAATGAAATTGAAAATAGTTCACATTTCTACAATACTTCAAGGCTTATAAAGTACCTTGCTCACAACAACATTCTAAAGTGGGCAATACAAGTACCATCATCCTCGCTTTCTAGGTAAATAGATATCTAGATATAATTACATTTATAGTAGCTACAGAGTCTTGAAGAAATGTGTAGGGATGACACCAAAGAACTGTGACTAGAGCAAGGGATCATAGGTGAGACACTTCTATCTCTGAGCCCGTTTCCTCATTTGTAAGATGAAAATAAAATGAAGATCATGCTACCCACCCCATGAGAGGCAACTTTAGCATAGTGAGAAGAGCAAAATTTGAAATCAGAAAAATCTGGGTCCAAGTCCTGCGTCTGACATATACTGACTATGTAATTCTAGGATTCTAGGTGATATTCTTTGTAGGCAAATATTTATAACTATAAATTGCCAAGCAGTTGACAGTCTACATCAGCAGAGCAACTTTTCTCACTGAAAGTTCCTCATACCAACAAAATATAGATCTGGTCCAAAAACAACAACCAAAAGTACCTACTTCTTTTTACCTTTCTTCTATTGGCAGTTGTTTAAATTAGGTTTCATGTAAGGGACATGAAATAAGAAAACCTGTTTCCTGCTCAAAATTCTGGCACTAATTATCTGTGTGACCTTGGGCAAGTAATTTTCCTTTTCTGCGCATTAGTTTCCTCATCTGGAAAATGAAGTGGTTGAATTTGCCAGCTGTGACTCTAGGTAAAAGATAAAAAAAAGAAAATCTTAAAATGATTTCTTCCATTTGGAGGATTTTTTCAAATACCCTTGCCAACATTATTTTGTTTAATTCATGCAATAGTCATGGGAATGAAATGGAATGTCAGAGGGAGACTAAAACTGAAGCAAAGAGAGAAAAAATTGTTCCCCCAAGGTCTAACTAATTGGAAGATGGAGAGCTAAAACCAAGTTCTTCTAACACATTCCAGAGCTCTTCTTGTGCCTTTCCACCTACATGAAAGAATAATCTTACTTAACTTCACTAGATTTCTGGCATTTTATGTCAAACTGTGTCTATAGCATTAGGGTAGGACAGAACTCATCAGCATAGTTGATTTATCCACTCTGGGTCATTTAGAGTTAATGATACAGAACATTATTTGAGGACTCTTCAGAAGCTAGTCCAATTAATTTTCTTTTTTTCTTTTTAAAAATATTTTTCCATGGTTATATGATTCATTTTCTCTCCCTCCCTGTTTCCCTCCTCACTCCTAGAGCCAACAAGCAATTCTACAGGGTTGTACAAATGTTATCACTTGATACCAGTTTCCATTTTGCAATACAGCAATCTTTTGAAACCCAAACCCCAAATCATGTACCATATAAACAAATGATAAGTCATATGTTTTTCTTCTGCATTTATACTCCCACAGTTCATTCTCTCGATGTGGGTAGGGTTCTTGCTCATAAGTCCCTCAGGATTGTCCTGGATGATTGTACCGCTACTAGTACAAAATTCCATTACATTCAATCAATCATTCCATAATATTTCACTTTCTCTGTACAGTATCTTCCTGGTTCTGCTCATTTCACTCTGCTTCAGTTCTTGGAGGTTCTGCCAGTTCATATAGAAATCCTCCAGGTCATCATTCCTTATAGCACAATAGTATTCCATCACCATCATATACCATAATTTGTTCAACCATTCCCCAAACGAGGGACACCTCCTCCTTTTCCAATATTTTGCCACCACAAAGTGTACAGCTAAGAATATTTTTGTACAACCCTTTTTTTATTTCTTTGTGGCACAAACCCAGTCATGATATGGCTGGTCAAAGGGCATGCATTCTTTTAAAGCCTTTTGGGCATAATTCCAAATTGCCCTCCAGAATGGTTGGATCAATTCACAATTCCACCAGCAGTGTATTAGGGTCCCAATTTTGCCACATCCCCTGCAACACTTATTATTTTCCTTTATTGTCATATTGGCTAATCTTCTAGGCATGAGGTGGTACCTCAGAATTGTTTTGATTGGCATTTCTCAAATCAGGAGGTATTTAGAACTTTTTTCTTGTGATTATTGATGGTTTTGATTTCTTCATCTGAAAACTACCTATTCATATTCTTTGACCATTTGTCAATTGGGGAATGGTCAGTTAATTTTCAATGGTGAAGATGTGTGTGTGTGTGTATGTGTTTTGGCATTAACTAAAATTTACAATTAAGCTTCTTTGTTACCTTTCACACACACCTACACATACACACATACATATACACATACACATACACACACACACACACACACACACACACACACACACATACCCTTTGACCCCTACATTCCCTCTAATGGTACTTGTAAGAATTATAGAAATGTTACATTTGGAGATTAATGTCAGCCAATTGAAAAGTTTTAGGTTCCCAATCTCCTGAAACCACAAATGCAGATCCATATTCCTGTAGGCAATGGTGTAGCCAAAGAAGAACTGATGGTTCAAATTCTGACTCTTCTACTTACCACCTATGTGATCTTGGGCAAATCCTTTCACTTCCTTGGACCTTAAACTCCTCATCTGTAAAATAAAGGAACTAGACTAGATGACCTTTAAAGTCATCTCCATCTCTAAATTCTATCATCCTATTATCTACTTTCTTAACTACACCTAGCAGGAGTACCTCTCCTCTCCTGAAGTGACTTTAAAGTTTATTTCACTCAATATCCTCATTTACCAATGAAAAAACTGAGGTTAGAGAAATTAACTGAATTCCCTAAAGTCATATTAAGTGGCAGAAGCAGGACTTGAATGTAGGTCTTCTGACTTCAAACTCACTATTTATTTTTTTTTTCTTATCTTTTAATATGACCTTAGGGAATTCAGTTAACTTCTCTAACCTCAGTTTTTCATTGGTAAATGAGAATATTGAGTGAAATAAACTTTGAAGTCACTTCAGGAGAGGAAAGGTACTACTGCTAGGTGTAGTTAAGAAATGTACAACATTCTCCTAGTTCTACTTCACTTTCTATCATTTCATGTGGGTCTTTTCAAGTGTTTTGTGATCAGCCTGTTTACCATTCGTTGTGACAACAGTATTCCATTACAATCATATTCTGCAACTTGTTCACCCATTCACCAATTGATGGGCATCATTAGCCAGGAATAGTTGTGGTAATAGTTATGATATCATAATCAGATATAATGAAGGAGAGCTAAAGATAATGTTTCTATTTGTGTGAGAAGAGTCAAATCATAGTACAGGAATCTAAGGATTCCACTTTCCTTATGTCCTCTGAAATAACAAGAAGTGTAACCATTCCAGAGCCCAATGGAAATATTTTCAAAGTGAAGGGATTCTGGTGCTTTTGCAGACTCTTTAAACTATTTCAGCTTCCTAAAGGTAGCAGAGTATGTTCAAATGGTGAAACAATTCTCTTTTTAAATTCGTTTATTCCTTAATTACACAGGAAGTAAGACACAAACTAAAAAAGAACCTCTGGAGGTTTATATTTTTGTCATTTGGATTTTATTACTACAAAATGCTTTATACATAGGGCTACTGCAACCAAACATAGAGTTCTTGGTTTGTTTGTTTTGTTTTGTTTTCAAAATCATGTATTATTCAGTAATAACATATTTTGAATGCTAAATTATAATTCTAGCAGTCAGGTCTTCAGGTTATAGATTCGAATTTTTATTTTACAAAGTAATCACAGTGATAAATTGCATTATTAATGTGCTAAGCACTTAAAAAGTCTTCATCTCTTTCTAATCTAGTAAAAATTCATTTCACAATTTTTACAGGGTTTGTTGGCTTCTTTTAATACATTGACTAATATGTTCGATAAATTCACTCTTAAAAATCATTTGTCGCCATATCTAACCAAAGGAAGAAGGCTTCAGTGAATACAGGAAAAACATCAAGGCAACTGTAAACTGATGAAATGAGTCAGCCTCCTTTCAGTCAGTAAGTGAATAAAAATTAATTAGGCTCTTATTACTTGCCAAGCCACTACTAGGCTAAGCTATACAAATACAAAAGAGGGCAAAAACAAGACTCTGACCTCCATGAATTTGCATTCTATTGGGAATTAGCAAATAAAATAAATAGATGTGCAATGAATACGTATAGAAGATCTAGACAAAAATCTGAGTATATTTCAGGGACAAGTGGGGAGACAGAGCCCTCTGGAAGAAGAGGATGAGCATTGATTGAGAAACATTATTTGTTGAGTGTGAGTCCAGTCATCAAAAGTAATGAAATGGGAGCAGATAGGGTAGCTCAATGGATACAGAGTCAAACCTGGATTCTATAGGTACTGGGTTTAAATCTGGCCGCAGACACTTTCCAGCTGTGTGGTCCTTGGCAAGTCATTTAACCCCAATTCCCTTCCCTTTATTCACTCTTCTGCCTTGGGACCAATACTTAGTATCAATTCTAACTGGAGGTAAGGGTTTAAATTAAAAGCAATGACATAGGGAAGTCTAGTTGACCAGGAAACACATTGTCATGGAGAAAGGATTAGACTAAGAACCTAAAGATCTTAATTCTAGTCCAAGTTCTACCACTAATTAGTTATATGACCTTGGGAAGTTTATATTACCTCTCTGAGCCTTAGATTTCTTCACTAGTAAAAAGGAAGGATCCTTTTCATCTCAAGGATGCTATAATTAATTACATGGTTTGCTTTGATAATTTTCCAGATGCTATTAAAGAAATGAGAGCTACCAGTTCTACACTGTCACTGGTCTTTGCATCAGGTAACCTAGAGTTCAGATCATCAACACTGCAGTTTGAACACATCTATTTTCCCCATGTGATTGCACTTAATATATGCTGTTATATTTTTTCTGTTCCAATTTTATATCATAACTAAGACTAAGTAGGAGAATTTGTCGGATACCTAACTAGAGGGAACTAACCAAAGTTTTGTACTTTCTATAACATTTTATAGAAAATTTTAAACTTATAGAACTTGCCCTCCTCCAGGAGCAGAAAAACAACTCAGTTAATACCTACTTAGTAATAGAATAACTAGTCAAAATAGAAAACCATACATGGAAAGTTTCCTCATTTCCTTTCTCCCCCCTGCCCCAAATGACCATAGCCCAGAAAAGTTCATCCCCTTCTGTCCCCATCTTGCATCATCTCTTGACCAAGCCAGATATAGAGACAGGCAAAGTGAGCAATTAGTCCATAGTTACAATCACAGAGAAGGAACTTTTCCAGATTCTGAGAGCATTTCTAGGTTATTCATTTGCTTATCCTACGTTGGTACATTTGTAAAGTGTTCTGGTTCTCTTTCTTTACTACTCGTTATAAAATACAAAAAGCCTTAATGTTCAGAAGCCACTCAAGTCAGTCTTTAGTCCTGGCAATATTGGTCAACTCCTGGCTGAAACGCCTTGGTCCTGTGGTATGTCCTGAAACAGAGAAAAGGGAAGAGGATTGCTATGTCACAACCGGGCAGTGTCCTCACTGTATCTTTGGGTTTTTTAAAATCAATAAGTTATAACTAAGAACAATAACAATAAGTACTAATAAAGTGTAACTAGTGGTAATAATGACACTGAGCTTGAGCTCTTTTTTAATTCTGTAACAGACCATTATATTGTGAAAAGTACAATAAGTCCCATTAAAGAAATTCTCTTCTAAAATTTTAGCTAAAGAGGGAACATTTTGTTTTGTTTTTCTCTGTTTCTAATTGCTGTCTCATAAATGAGACAACCAGGTGGTATTGTGAAGAGTAAGATCTGAATTGGAATCCTGCCACAGACAATGGTTCTGGGACCATATCCCAAATCATCCCACCTCACAGTTTCCTCATTGGTAAAATAAGAATAATAATAACAGCATCTAGCTCATAAAGCTGTTTGAGAATCAAATGAGATACCATGTGTATGATGCTTTGCAAACCTTTAAGTATTATGTCAATGTGAGTCACCACTATTACAATTTTGTCATTTCCTTTGTCAGAGAAAATTATCCCTACAAATATAAGCTATTAGTTGTCTTTCATTGATGGTCCAATCTATCATCCTTTCATTAAACTATTTCCATTCATTTCTTTCTTTAAAACAATATGACTCTTTTGTAGTATCAAAAGAACTATCCGATTGTTGGAGAAATGGATAAACAGATTGTCACACATGAATGTAAGGGGATAGTATCCCACAGTAAGAATCAATAGCTATAATAAATTCAGATCAATATGAAAAGACTTGGACTGAATTCAATTAAAAGAAAGAAGAACAGAGAGAATAGCATACTGGATGGATGGACAAATGGATGGATGAAGGGATGGTTGCTTGGATGGATGGTAACTTATTGCACACTATGTGTGTGATACTGAGTCTTGTACTGGAGATACAAAGAGAAAATCAAGACAGTTCTTCTCAAGTAGTGACATTCTAAGGGAAGAAACAAAATATATAAGAGATTTCAGCTATAAGTCAGAGGGAAAGGTCCAATATTACTGAGGGCACAGCAGTAAAGCAGACAATAATGCATCTGTTATTGTTGATCAACCGTGTCTGACTCTTCCTAGTCCCATTTTTATTGGCAAAGATACTAGAGTTGTTTGCCATTTCCTTCTCCAACTCATTTTATAGACAAAGAAACAGAGGCATACAAGTTTAAGGGCCTTGCCCACAGTCACACAGCTCACAAGTGTCTTAAGCCAGATTTGAACTCACAAAGATGAGCCTTCCTGACTTCAGGTCTAGTAGTCTATCCATTACACCACCTAGCTGCCCAGTAGTACATCTACTTTCATATTATTTCCACTGACAAACACATTTGTTTCTGATGTTGAACCATTTGCTGGTGCCTGGGACACTGGATGCAAAAGAACTATCTTTTCCAGGTCTACAGTAGATGTGACTATGACTACAGTAAAAATATAAAGGAAAATAATAATAAGGGGCAGCTAAATGAGGATTAATGTCAGTAACCAATCTTGTCCTCGAAGAACAAGTGATGGCTTTCTTCCTTCCTCTTTTTAGAGAGGTGGGGACTATGGGACTAGAATGTTACACAAGACTTTTAGATAGGTCAATTATTACTAAAAAGTTTTTCCTTGTCAGAAGGGTTCGATTCAGTGAAGGGGTGGGATATTGAGAAAAAAAACCTTGCTATAAAAAAAACCATCATCAAAGCTTCTTTAAAAAGATAAATAAGGCAATATAACTTTTATGGCATAAACACAACTTTATTATATGCATTATATCCAAGGACCCCCAAACATTTTATTTCCCTGTAATAGATACCTGAGTAGGTCTTCATAAAACTATATCATGACTTTAGAAAGGGTGGGCAACAATCAGGGTTTTGTATGTTTTTAGGATGACTAAGGTATCCAGGGAAAAACTATGGAGATGGCTGGTGACCTATAATAATAAAGGTGGAAAAAATACAATTGGAGTGGGGTAGAAAGGAAAAGAAGAAGCAATCCTCCAGACACAGAAAAGGTTTGGTGTTCCCAAATGCTCACCTGACAAATATATAACGCTCCTGTTTTAATACATTCTCCACTGACCTTTAAATGCTTTAGTCACCATGTTGGCATGAGAAACACATAATGAGATTAGTATTTAGAGACTGTTATGAGAATAGGTCAAGCTGGTCACAAGCATATTTTCATTTGAGGTTACTTTGTATTTTCTGTCACAAAGTCTAGCAATACATGCGGGATGGTTTGAGGGCAATACACCATCAAGGGTATTGCAGTGACCTTTTCACTCATATCTTTCTATAACTATCAATAAGTATTCTGTTCTCTTCTGCAACCGTGGAAGTTCGGCATATGTGTAAACAGAAAATCTGCAGGGATGGCCAGGAGGAAGAAGAAATTGAAATCCATATTTCACACACTTCGGGTACTCTTCAGGAATGAAAAGTAGGTTATCATTCCACCACATCCATCTCTTCATAGGAAACAACCTCTCTAGTTTCCTCCTACAGGGTATTTAACTATAAGAATGGACCTCCAATGAGAGGGGGGGAAAAGATGTCCTTGAAATCCAATCCATCCCTTAGGAACCATTTGGGAGGGATTTAACCTTTCTTCATGAAGCCATCCCTGATCATCCAAGCTGGAAGTCACCTCTTCCTCAACCTTCTCCTAAGGTCCTGATTGGCCAAACTACTGACATGTTATAGCTTACAATCTTCTTTCCATTTTCTGGGTCTTATTTGCCAAAATGGGCTCCTCTTTATACCATGGGCCATGTCTGGAACACAGCAAGCATTTCATAAATATTTGTTTATTCCTTCCTTGAAAGCTACTTGTGAAGCTCATGAACAATTCAAAGAAATTTACCATTAACATAAAATGGGTTAGTCATAGTATCACAAATTTAGAGTTGGTAGAGACCTTAAAGGTCATCAAATTGAATTTTAAAGAGCCCTGGAGAGGTTAATAAGTTGACCAATGTCATATGTGCATCTATGGCTATTAGGTACCTCCACAGCCATTCTAATCCAAATTCTGGTTTTACAAATGAGGAAATGAAAGCTTTCCCAATGTCATACATCAAAAGCTAGAAGATACCTCAGAGGTCATCTAGTTCAACTTTGTAATTTTATAAATGAGGACACTGAGGCTCGAGGGGACACTCACTTTCCAAAAGTCACATTGACAATAAGTAGCAAAACCAGGATTTGATCCTGGGTCCTATAACCCAACACTTTTCACTGTAGCATTTTTTTCTCATGGATATAGTTCTGGTCCTGATCCATGCCCTACAACACAAGCTCTATACCCATGATAAAAATCACTTAACATCTCTAAGCTTTCTCATTTATAACATGGAGAAAACAAGACCTAGAAGTACCTTCCTCCTAGGGAACTTCAACAAGGTTTGTAAAACATGGCCTCAATCAGGAAGTGTTTATTAAGAGCCTACTATGTGCCAGGGCACTGCCAAATGCTGTCATTTATTATTAACTGAAACAGGACAAAAGGGCTTGGCCAGATCAAGTTCAAAAAGGAAGCCTAGGAAGGGAACCCTGGACCCAGTCTCCTCTCTGGTGAAGTCAGGCAGTCTTGGGAGACCAGTGCCTCAGACCAGCTGTTGTGCCCACTCCTGAGTATTTTCAGGAGGCTGCCTTAAGAACTTATTGCAGGCAAATTATCCCTGGAAAATACTGCTAGGAAAAGTGCTGACCAAACAACATCTATATTTACACAGTCAGAAACTCATTAAAGCAGAAAATACCCACTCCATTTTGTTGGATGCTCAGGATCAGAGCTGAGCTGAGCTGAGAAGCTGGCCTAACTTTTCCCCAAGAACAGATTTAAGAAACTTGCCATTGTTGATTTATGTGAGTTCTGTGGCCATAACTCTCCCAATGTCACCCTGGATAAAGTGGCATTAAGGTCTTCCTCTAGGCTATGGAGTTCATTTTGGGCAACATGAGACTGTCAATAAAACATAAGCTCTGTGAGGGGAGGGACTCCTTCACAATTGTTCTTACATCTATTCCTGGCCTAACCTGGTGCTTAGCACAGTGTAATGTGTTATAGGAGATTAGATCTCTGGTTTGAGAATCTAAGGGCCCAAGTTCAAGTTCCAGTGCTTCAGTTTATTGTCTGTGTGATCTCAAGAAATCACCCAACATTCCTGGGTCTTTGTTTCCTCATGAAAGAGGTGGGTGGTACTAGATCAAGTATTTCTTTAACCTGGGGTCCATAGGCCCCAACTATAGATTTCAAGGTATCCATGGATGGGGAAGAAGTTACAATATTATCACTAAATTTTAACTATAATGTGGTATGTCCTATTATTTAGAAACATTATTCTGCAAAGAGTTTCATATGCTTCAGACAACTGACAAAATGGATCCTAACACAAAAATGCGTAAGAACTCCTTGACTAGATAGCTTTCATGATTCTTTTCACCATTAAATCTATGATCTAATCAATGTTTGTTGAAATGAAGAAAAGGGATCTCAGGAATAGTAGCAATTATTTCCCAAAAAGTAGGTGAGTTCCTACATTGGGACCAACTATCACATAAAACCCCAAAGCTCCAGGAACGTATTTGACCAATAGCATACTCTCGACTTTTAAGGTTTGTAAAGCACATTGAGGAAGAATGTTGTGGTGTGAGGAAGACAAGTATCATCAGTTCCATTTTCCAGATAGGAAACTGAGGCATTGAGAGGCTTCAGACTTGGAGTCAGGAAGACCTGATCCCCAAATCCTATCTCCATTACTTGCCAGTTGTGCAATGGTGGGACAGTCACTCCACTTTGGGTCCAAATTGGATTCAAAACCTATGGAAAAATTTTTTTTTGTATTTGTGGTGCTTGTTCTCATGAGAAAATGTACATAAATTATTCTGCCAATTTCAAAAGCATAGAGAAGTATTAGTTGTGTTGTTATTGCTGTTATCATCATCATTATCCTTATGATCATTATTACTTTCATCAGGTTTCTCTTCTAACTCAAAGTCTGATGCACCTTTCCCTACACCACGTTGTTTCCCTGTTTTATCACAGGATGCTTCCTCGTGGACCCCAAAGTTCCCTTCTTTAGGATAGAAGTGACTAATTTTGCATATGAAGTCATATGAGTAGAGAGATTTGTAGTATTAGAGAGAAGACTGCACTGGGAGACCAACATTCTAACCAGACCATATCTCTATCCAGGATCATAGAATCTTATAATGATAAACTGAAAGGAGCCCTAGAGAGTATCTAGTACAGTCCCTTCATGTTTACGGACGAAGCTCAGAGAAATAATGTGACTTATCCTAGATCCCACAATTTGTCAGGAATAGAGCTGGACTAGAACCTTGGTTCTACCTTGTGTTCGACTTGTGCTACCTTCAATTTTCCAAGGTTCAAATTTTTCTTCAGTAAAATAAGATGTTGGAGGGGGTGATCTCTAAGATCTCTAGCAATTCTAACATTCTGTAAATGAATATTTGTTTCAGTTCAATGGCAGCCATGCCTTCGAACTCAAGTATGTATGGGAGGTAGAGGACTAAGTCTGTGACCAATGGAGGGAGGCTCTTGAACAACTATATTCTGCATTTCTTCATATCCTCAGCACTTGCTATAGCTTCTTGGAACCACAGATGAGATTTGGGTCATCCACTGTATCCCCAGGTCATCACCAGTCATCCTGACTTTTGCCTTGCCACTGGACTTTGATGACTGGAAGAAAGACAGAGAGAGAGAGAGAGAGAGAGAGAGAGAGAGAGAGAGAGAGAGAGAGAGACTGATGACTTTATACAACTCTGCCTCACTTCAATCCGATTTATACACATCAAGACATCACCTTAAGATGTCATTGGTCCTCTTTGAAAACAAAAACATGAACAAAAACAACTTAGTACCATGTCTGGAACAGAGTAAAAGACAGAATAAATGCTTGCTAGCTGAATGCCTCTTAGTGTGGTGCTATACTTATTGGGTCAAACTTGGGATTTTTACTTATTAGCTTAAAACCAAATCCATTGATGAAATTCATAGATAGATGACATAATGGATAGGGTGACTTGCAGAGCAGATTGTCTAAACCTAGGCAAGTCTAGGACTGATGCACAAAGTAATGATGGGGGTTAGTGGCCTCACAACTGTGGAATCAGGAAAGATCTGATACAGGAAATGGAACTTTGGTTAACATTAAGTTAACTAAAGATTCTAAAAGGCCTAGGTCAGAGAGAAATAGAGGGTAGATATGGAGGGTCAATACATGCAAAGCTTCAGAGGTGGGAGAGATAGCATCAGTCTGGCAGCTGAAGAGCAGTGGGGAGAGGTAATGGTCAGGGACACCTATTTCAATAGTCCAGTAAGAATGTGTTGAGGCTTGAACCTTGACCATGAGACTGAAGAAAATTGACAAGACTTGAAAACTGATTAGATAAGAAATAAAAGTGAAGAGTAAAGGACAGTCCTAAGTTTGTGAAGCGAGATGAGTGAAAGGAGAGTCGTTTCCTAAACAGAAATGGAGAAACTCAGTCAATAGCCCATTTATATCCTCATTTTTATAAGTCATTAGTTTCCAACCTCTGGGTGGGAGTGGGGGGGTCATCTCATTATTGTTCTGTATAATCAATAAGCAAATAGACCATTTGTAGACTAAATACTACCTCATGCATACAGGTATTACATTTCAAATGTACATAATTGCTATTTTAAGTAATTAAATGCTATTTCATTTGAAAGCAAAGCTGTATTCAGAGTAGCTCAATGTCATCATGTATTTTCTCAATCAACAGACACTAATAGTACAGTTATCATCATGTCGAGGTCCATTAATTTCTCTAAGTTTAAATTTTTTCTTCATTCAATAAAGGTTAAGAGCTGCTACTGTAGTTCTGACTGCTTTCCACAAGGTCTGGAACAATTTAATGTTTCATATATGTTTGTTGCCCTGCTGCCTTCCTCCATAATGTCATTTCATGGAATGTCAGACAGAACCCGTTGACAACTAGAAAGACAATTAATCTTCAGGCAGATGACCCTAAGACTCTACAAGATCATGAAGAGCTTTCTGAATCTGAGAACAATGAAATTCTCTTCAGCAGAAGTGCCATCTTATCTCTATTCACTTTTTTAAAATATAAAATATATTTTATATAATGTGTATAATATAGCAATATGATTTATTGTACATGATTTATTCTAAGTATGTAATAAATTATAATGCTTATCCAAGAGGAACAAATTCNGATAGATAGATAGATAGATAGATAGATAGATAGATAGATAGATAGATGGATGGATAGATAAAACAAAACAAAAATATTTATCACCATCTGTGCCCTGATAACATCAGTTTTCAGTCAAAGAGTTGGATGGCATTTCTTATCGTTTTCTGGAATCATGATTGGTCATGAATTGATAAGAACTCTTAAATATTTCAAAGTTATTAACTTCTACAATGTTATTGTTATAATACACAGACCCACTTTCCTTTGCATACTTTCAGCAACAATTTTAAAAACTTCTCTATCTCCAGTTACTAAGTACTATTTCTAAGGATCTCTAATTGGTTTGATTTAACCACAGATTAACAGAGGAGTGAGACCTTCAGGGCCATCTTACTGTACCAGATTGGTATCTATTTATTCCAGGAAAGAGATACTTGACCTATCTGGTCATTAGAATACTTAGCATTCTATAGTCCTCAGTCTTCACCTACTAACAAATCCATTTCATCTGAGAAGGTTAACAGGACTATGAGAAAGTAAATTTACAAATGTGCTATAGGAGGAGTAAAAGCAAAATAAAGTTGAAAGAAAGGGACAAAAAGAGGAAGAAAGAAGAGAAGAGAAGATGAAATGTAGGTATAAAAAGATGAAGAGAAAGTAAATAATATATAAGGAAAGGGGAGGAAGGGAAAAAAGAGCTGAATAGGAGAGAAAAGAGGAGAACAGGAAGAATAAAAACTATAGAGAATGACTTTGAGAGTAGAAGAAAAGGGGGAATTGGGGAGAAAAGAAAGACGATAAATGCAAAGACCA
Source organism: Gracilinanus agilis (assembly GCF_016433145.1). Lineage (NCBI taxonomy): Eukaryota > Metazoa > Chordata > Mammalia > Didelphimorphia > Didelphidae > Gracilinanus > Gracilinanus agilis. The sequence goes on from NC_058130.1 coordinate 47,135,551, forward strand.
GGGAAGCTATCTAGTGAAGTTGGAGGCACTATGGAAGAGATAGAAGTAAGGAAAGAAAAAAGTAGGAGAGACATTGAGTCATAACAATAAAGAGGTATAAATTCAATAAAGATTGTTCTTTTTTGCATTGATCCCAGATCATCTAAATGATATCGGAGTGGCTAAGAATTTTTTTTCAAAAGACTGAGGCAGAGGGCAGCTGGGTGGCTCAGTGAATTGAGAGCCAGGCCTAGAGACTGGAGGTCCTGGGTTCAACTCTAGCCTCAAACACTTCCTAGCCTTGTGACCCTGGGAAAGTCACTTAACTCCCATTGCCTAGCCCTTACCACTCTTCTGTCTCAGAACCAATACATAGTATTGATTCTAAGATGGAAGATAATGGTTTAAAAACAAAAAAGATTGAAGCAATGATGAAAGCAAGTATTAGTCTGGTTACCCAAACCTAGTTAACCAGTTTTAAACAATAGGAAGAAATTTTATATTGAAATAGATATGATGGGAACCATGAAAGAAAATGACAATGTCGTTTTGTAGTTCATAATAGATAAGGAGTATAAAGCTAGAAAAATTCATAACTGCTCTCACAATTGAAGAGGTGGGGAAATTAAAACTATAGATGAAAGGCAGCAGTCATTCCCATAGCACTGTTATTGTTTGTCCTTTATTTTTAAAAAGGATCTGTGACATCAAGGATTGATGTCTTGACTTGCACGTGAATTGAATTTAAGTGAGGCAGAGTTGCACAAAGTTATCAACTTCATTCTCTATTCCAGAGTCATCAAAGACTAGTGGAAAAACAAAAGTCAAGATGATTGGTGATGTACCAGAATGCAGTAGATAACCTTAGCATCTATATAGCACTACTAAGGATAATGACCTCTCTTTCCTGGAGATGACCTTCAGGGTCTAGATCAAAGCAGGGAGATCCAGAAATTCTAGGTTTCTGCTACCAAAATGTGCTTGACACTATACTAGGTCTAGCTGCTAATAGCCTTGAGAGAAAGAAAAGCAAAAGATCCTAGGAATATTTCTTTACTAGAGAAAGGAGGAATAGTGGCTTCCTCATGTGTTTGTGTTCCCATGTATTTATGGGATCCTGGCTGAAGTCTGATGTACCAGACTGTGCTTCAAGCTGTTTGAGGTCTTGGTTACACACACACATTGGAGGATGATGACTGACTATTACAAGATTAATACCAGCTGCCTCCTTGACAAATTCTTCTGAGCTCTTTCCTAACTCTTGGAATGACATGCATTAAAGATCAGAACATGGTAACAGAAGTAGCAGTGCCCTAATAATAACAGCAGCACAAAGGAACCTATTTTTCCCCTTTATCCTATATCACTACTGAATCAGATGAAAGTTATACATGGGCTAAGTATAGAGCTACAAATACTATAGGGGGAAGTGTCTTGACTAGTGGGACAGCAAGAGCATCTTAATAGGGGACTATGACTCTCCTACCTGTACTTCTATCCTACATGACTTTGTCATTGATTGTTTCTCACATTATTTCCCCACTTACATGCCAAGGATGGAGGGAATTTACAAGGGCTTTCATCGGTGGCCTGTGTTACTGGCAAGTTTGATGTTATCAAGGGCTAAATCCCTGCATCAGGCAGCTGCTGGTGGAAGAAGAAATCAAGAAAACCCTTTGCTAAAGAATAACCAGTGCTTTCAAATTTTAATAATTGGGGTGATCCTTGCAGTAAGTAGATGCTTCTCAATTAATATTGGCACATGGCAGAGAAAAGACTGTTGCTTATGTATGAATTACTTCTACCAAATAGAAAGAAAGAGTGAAAATGAAGAGCTTCAGGATGAATTGGCAGGACATCCCTCTCCAGATAATTTGGCAGATCTAATGGGCACATTTACATAAGCTAAATAAGTGCTTGAGAAACCAGAAGAGGGGCTAATCTTAGAGACTAAAAGAGTGGGTAATATAAATGAATAGTCACCAGAGTCCATGCAGCCAGCAGGTCAGTAGGCAATGACAGTGTTCTCAGCTTTGGCAATGGCCCTAGTCATCTAAAAGGGAGTCCTGAGAAATCAGAAGAAAGCTTCAGATAGACTCATATGGAATAGATCTCAGGACACAAATGTATTGGGCTCACTAAGGTCTGTTTTTTTTTTAATGTGGTAACCCTAGGTACCTGGCCCAATGCTGTAGGTAATAGCATCCTCACTTCAATCTGGATATTCCACCAATACTTATCCCCTCAAAACTGGCTTCCAAAAGTGCACTTCATAATGTTCAACAATTGAAAAATGGATGAACAAATCAATGCATATGAAGACAATACCCAAAGGTCACAAGTCTCAGGGATAATACAATAAATCAAATTGTATCTAAATAATGGCAATTAAAATGCCTGTCCTTTCTGCTAACAAACAGTAAAGAATAGAAACAACAGAACAAAAGAAAGAAGCATATACTTTCCCGGTAATTTAAGCAAGAAAGGAGTCAATTTCCATCACTATTTGTATTATTTGTTGGTAAGGGACTCATGTGTGCAAAGTAAATATATCAGTAGGATCAAGTGGGACAGGATGCTCTCAAGAAAAAAATCTTGATGATACCAAGTATTCTAATGAAAGGAAAAATGAGAATGAAATAGTCATACAGGGAACCCATCAACCAGTTCATCTTATACACACACATATATATAAGAGAAAGCAAAGACAAGTAAATAAATACAAATATAAAGGATTTTTAAAGTGGCACAACAGAAATGTCAAGAATTCTAAAGTTGAGCTAAAGGTAGATAGGACAAAAGAGATTTTTAGGCATTTGGGGATAAGAGGACAATCAAAGAAGGGACTGAACTGCCTTTAGAATGGATGAGGTGTATAGGATGATGCTGAGAAGGCAAGTCTAATCAACTTATTCTGCTTCCATTTCCTTTACCAAGAAAACTATAATTTAAACTGAGAACCATAGACAAAAAAAAATGGTTAATATGGAAATGAATCTCAAGATAAGTGAGAAAACGGTTAGAAAGCACCTAGAAGCCCACACTAAGAGCATCATCAAACCTGAAAAACTTATGATTGTAATTGCTGGACCAATGTGAGTAAACTTGTGAAAAATCATGGAGAAAAATCATAGACTTGAAAGTGGGCAAGTTTGATTTTCCAAAAGGGGAAGAAGGCAGAATTTCCCAATCTAGTAAGTTTGACTTCAATTTCTCACCAAAACTTAGTATTTGTTTTTGAAACAATCGTTTGGGAGTTAACACCAAGTAAGGGAAGTTATGGTCACTAGGTTCTAACATGACTTCCTCTAGAATGAGTCTTGTCAGGCTGACCTCACTTTCTTTTTCTGATAAAATCACACATCTGGTAAGTAAGAGAATAATATAGATATAACATAGCTGGATTTCATCAAAATATTTAACAAAATCCCTAGTGATGTCCTTATGGATAAAATGGAAAGGGTCAGTTGGATGTCAGACCAGTTAGGTGGCCTGAGGACTTTATAACTGGTCCTAAATAATGGCCATTAGTGGATGTTATAAAATAAAAGACTAGATGTATGTAGATGTTGTATAGATGGAGAGGGAGAGGATGATATGACACCTCCCTCCTTTATAACAGTGCCCAGGAAGGATCCTTCAAGTCAATGGATGATATCCCTTCAAGTCCCACCTGGGGTTGATTGATAGTGTAAATGGACTCTATTAGCTTGGTAATGATTTGTCTCTGACTGCATATCTCCCTTCCCAAAGAAGCTATGAATAACCACTTCACGAAGGTACTTTAAAAGGCTTTGACTATATTTAACAAAGGTGGGGTATTGGGATTGGATAGAGGTATTGGGAAAACCCTAACTAAATTTGGTAATGATAAACCCTTAGAACTGTAGGAGAGTAATGAATCAGGATGGTTAGCTTCTCTGGTCCAGCCTGGCCACAGCCAAACCAGAGTAGGCAAGCTGCTGCTTGATGTTTCAGCTTCTTCTTTGCTAGATGATATGCCTAACCAGTCTTTGGGATATCCACCCTTTCCACCCTCTTCTTCTTCTCCTGCCCACTTCTCCTGGGCCCTGGGAAACCTAGATAACTAAGATGATTGATTTCCTAATATCTAGGGGCAGTAGAATTAGAAGATGATGGTCTGGGTACAGGATGATGATGTTATCAGGAACAAACAGGACGATCTTGCAAGGTTGAGCCCAGCAAGTCTCAATCCCCAAAAGACCAGGATCCACAGATCTCAGGTCTCAGGGAAAGAAAGGCCCTCAGCCCTGGCTGCCAGGGTGTTTTATACCCCCCTGGGCCAACTGCTCTCCCCTGTCCTCACGGCCCTCTGGGAACATTCCAATATCCAATGGATCCACCTGTCAATCAACAGTGTGGACTCCTGGCTCCAAGAGATTCAATATAACATGGATCAATATCATTCTGAAGAAAGAACTCAATTTGGGAAAAGAAGGGACAGGCCTCAGGATTCTGCCCTTGGTTCTGTTCTATTCAAAAATTATAGCAGTAATTTGGACTAAGATGACATGTTTATCAAATTTCCAGATAATTTGAATGAAGGAGGGATAGTAGACCCAATGTATGGTCATATTCTTTTCAAGGTCAATAATGAAGGGACAAATTATTATCTATAAACATGCCACAGAAAAATGACAATGTCTGTAAACACATGTTTATGTGTATACAAGCATAAATATTCATATATAATGTATAATTATATTTTAATTAAACTTGCGATTTCATTAATAGAAAAGAGTGCTAGGTAAATAAATTCCTCTACCATTCCAGAACTGTATATGCATTGAAATTTTGACCCTTAAAGATTATATATGTATTTAAGAAATGCTCACTGACTCACTAACTGTCTGGGTATCAAATTTTAGGAAGGATATTACCATGATTGAATGTTTCCAGAGGAGAAAACCAGCATACTTAGAGGAATTAAAAATTGTGTTATATCAGGATAAGTTGAAAATAAGAACATTTAGCCTGGTGATGAAAAGTTAAGGAATGACATGATAGCTATCTTCAAATATCTGAAGGACCGTTACATGGTCCAAGAAGGCAGGACCAGAAACAGTGGATCAAAGCTGAAGACGGGAGGAAAAAAAATACAAGAACTGTTCAAAATTAAAATAGGTTAGCTCATAAGGTAGTGAGTTTCTCATCAATGAAAATCTTCAAGCAGAGACCAGAAAACCAAATGAACATATCAGGTGCTTAATATATGCTTGTCCAAAGAAATGGAGATGCCAGGAATATTATACAGCTTGGTCTAGATGACTGCAAAGGTCTCTTCTAGTCCTGAGATATATATTAAGTAGTAAAGACTAGATTAGAAAACTTGAGAATTACAGATCATGCTTGATCCCTTGCTATTATAATGCAAGAGAGCACTTTTTCAAAATATATCCTCTATAGTTATAATCTTCTCAGAATTAGCTGTTGCCTAAGATGTAGACAGTAAGTACCTGACTCTCCTATAGTCCTAAGTCCTTTGGATGATTACATTAAAAAATGCCCAAATTGGAGGAGGATGTAGTCTCGTAATAGCAATAATTTCCCCTTCCTTGGACTTTCTTCAGCAGCTAACCATTAGGCCCCCAAAATATGATGCTTCAGCAGGAATCAGCTAATGACATTTTTTTCCACCTTAAGATAAGCAGCTCTGCAACTGTGCTAGAAAAACCCCACTCAGCTCAATGCGAGAAATTGAGGTCAGATGAAATATAAATAAATCCTGGCACATAAAAAATAAGATTTTGTTAACTAAGTTTAATCATCCAGTTTAATATTACCAGCTTTTCAATGACTAGGTATGGCTCTTAGCCATTCCTCTGAACACATTTTTAAAAATCTAATCTTAAATCTTGCTGAAGATTAGAATTAAATTTAGCCCAAGGTAAGCAAGCAAGAGAGACTGCTTTTAAAACAAGGGATGAGATATAGATATGTTTATCTCAAACAGCACAATCATTCACCAATTTTCCCCCTAAGAGATGAGTGGCATTAAGGTGTTTAAAATTTAATCACTAGAGAACAGTTTTGTCCATTTGCAAGTTTAATTGCAAATATGTCCACAGTACACCACTTCTGAACAGATGTTTATGAATCGGGAATTATTTCTGTAATTAATGGGACTAGATTTTTGATTATAATAAAAGAAAATTTCAGTGGAGCCCAATTTTCGGTTCTTTGTATAAGCTTTAAAAGGATTGGGATTTAGACTATTCTAGACATTACAGCCCCATGTGTAGGCAAAGTATGGAACTCCCTACAAGTTATGATTTCCAGGACACCTAAAGCAAACTTCATGAGGACACCATGAGGAGAGAAGGAATTCCAGTACCCTCAACTACAAGATTATTCTCCGGCTATATTTGAACTTTAAGGTCTAGTCCACTCCTCCCAGGGACCTTGTATGTCCTGGGAAAAAGCATGCCCCAATTTGGGGTCATGTTTCTGTAACAACTGTCCTTCCTAAACCAGCTAAATAACTCTTTCTAAAAACTAATTAATCGTGGCTGATAATCGATGGGGAGAACATTAGATGGGGGCTTCTGAATGACAGTACCAGAAATCCTCAGCTCTTCAGGGTTATCCCTAGGACTGAAAAGAGAAGTAGTTGGCCACCTTCTGGAGATCTAACCCATGAGTACAAGTGGGAGTTGGGGAAAATAACCATAGTGGGAGGTTGCTACCTAAAAAAGAGATAGAGTCCTAGAGTTAGAGCTAGAAGGGACCAATAGAGATAATCATCAATGCCCACATTTTACAGATAAGAAAATGAAACCCAGTTGAGTGAAGTGATTTCTCTAAGATAATACAGTGGCAGAAGACAGATTTAAATTAAGTTTCTTTATCAATATATCTTGGTCTGGACTTGTGATTTTACTGGTGTGGGAAAATACTGAGTAACCGATTAGCCTCAGATATTGAAGGATGGAAAGAAAGTCATACAAGTAGGCACAAGAGGAAGGATTTGAACATAGCTCATCCTGATTCTGAGACCAGCCTTCCATCCAAACTATAGCTATTACTTTTCTTATGTAACTGAGGAAGAATGGACAACTAGATGGCATAGTGAATAGAGCATCTGGAATAGAGGTTTGGAATCAGACAGACTCCTCTTCCTGAGATCAAATCTGGCCTCAGATACTTGCTAGTCACTTCACCCTGCTTGCCTCAGTTTCCTCATCTGTAAAATGATGGGTGGACCAAAATGATGGATTTTTTTTAAAATAAAAAATAAAAAAGCTAGAGAAGGAAATGGCAAACCACTACAGTATCTTCACCCCAAAGAAAACCTCAAATGGGGGTCATGAAGAGTCATGGCAAGACTGAACTATAACAGAAGAGAAAACTGCATCTGAAAGAAGGTAAGTAATTTGTCCAGGTTCACACAGTCCCTTAAGCTCTGAGATATAACTTGAACCTCCATCTTCATGGTTTTAAGTCTGACATCTGCTCCACCAAGCCTTGTCTCCTACAAACAAATGCCTCGTTACAAACATTTCAAAGTCTTCACTTTGGAAAATCCAAGGAGAGATCCCCAGACACATTCTCTGCACCGCTGCAGAGGATCTAAAGTATCCCCTGGCTCTTGGAATATGGTTGTGTTGGGTTTTTTTCCTTTCTTACCCCTGAAGTACGCTTTGCACTACCAGTTCAAATCCAAATCCATAATCGCGTCCCCCTCAGGTGTGCCAGCCCGTGCACATCGCTGACACGGCTTAATTGCTTTGTGCGCAGTCTTGGCACGAGGATAAATCATGCTGGAATAATTGGTTGCTTAGCAGCATAGCCATCTCCAACCCAGCATCACCTGCCATCTGCCTCTCTTCCTTGTAACACTGGCGAGTCCAGATCTTCTCCCGTTTTGTGCTGACCTCCCGCGTCGGGATGGGTGCTGATCATGGCCTCGGGCGAAGGTTCTGTATCAGAGAGGTCGGCTTTGGGTCCAGATTTCCCTCTGATTTTCCCTGGCCGTCAACCAAGGTTGCTTTCTAGGCAGGAGAGTAATTATTTATGAGCACGAGCCTGAAAAGCTGTGTAAACTATTCTATTTTATAAACCTCTCTCTGTTTTCTGTAGGAAGATGTAAGTGCCTTTATTCTCCAAAATACTTTTAAAATCATTAACTTTCCAGTTCGCTCAAGCATCATCCTATTTTACCTTTGAGGAAGTCGCATTCACATAACTCACTCAGGCGACTGAGAAATTGCACGAATGGATGGAAGGGCACCCGTTGGTCCCTGGACCCTCCCGCCATCATTGGACTGTGGACCTTCTTTTCTCAGCCAGTTCTCTCTCTCCCCCCCCCC
>NC_058130.1:47144259-47165308 GCF_016433145.1 Gracilinanus agilis
TCTCTCTCTCTCTCTCTCTCTCTCTCTCTCTCTCTGTCTCTCTCTAGGGAAATCATTAAGGACTCCTACTGGCTCAGACAATGGGTACATTCCATTAGAGTCTTTGCTTGCCTTTCTCTTGAGATAGCTCTGTGTTTGTCTGTTTATTCCTTTCATGGGCAGGCTGGGGCTTCAATTCCCTCTCATGAATCTGAGATGTCAAGGCATCTACTGGTAATTAGCTTTGCTACAGCAAGCTCCAAAACCCTAAAGTACTAACTAGCCTCACCAAAGAGCTGACCTGAAAAAAAAAAAAAAGTTAACCTTTTGGGCGCCGGCCAAGAGAATGCCCTTTCACAACTGGAGTCGTGTTTCCAATAATAGATCTCCATGTAGAGATCCACACCTGGGATGGACAGATCAACACAAGGCCTATTGCTGGGAGGTTAAAATAGATTAGGGGACACTGACCCGAACACTACCAGAGCCTCTACACCGTGTTCCCTGAAATAGGCTCCTGGCTTCGCTCTTTATCCTGGCTGTCCTCAACCTGAAGAAATCCAGTTTTCTTGGGGTTTTGTGTGTGTGTTTTATTCTTCCAGCTGAATCTGAGAACAGCATCTCAGGGAGGACCCTTCACAGCTCTAAATGTTGATGGCCATTTGTTAGATTGAGTTGAACAGCAAAATGAAAAGATTTCGCCCTTAGCTTTAGCCCCTCAAAAAACAGCCAAAAGCTTCCTCCCGGTAGACTAGTTGTGAATTCCAAAGCATTGTCTTTTGAGTCAGGTAAATGGGGGCAGCATTCCCTAGTAGTACAGCTTTCTCTCTTTCAAACTTTCTTGGAGTTCTTTGTCTGAACTTCTCTTTTCAAATTAATTTAATAATCATTTATTAAGCACATCTAGGGATCAGGCACTGTTGCGTAAAAAAAATGTTTTAACTATTTGGGAAGATCACATATGCAGATAAGGAAATACAAAGTAATTCAAGAGAGAAAGGGGGCAGCTGGGTAGCTCAGTGGATTGAGAGTCAGACCTAGAGACTGGAGGTCCTAGGTTCAAATCCAGCCTCAGACACTTCCCAGCTGTGTGACCCTGGGCAAGTCCCTTCACCCCCATTGCCTACCCTGACCACTCTTCTGCCTAAGAGCTAATACAGAGAAGTTAAGGGTTTAAAATAAAAATAAAAAAATAAAAGAGAGAAAGAAAATAATTGGGGAGATCCAAAAAGGATTTGCTTAGGAGAAGGCACCCTTCTAAATTATCCTTGAGGGGGCAGCTGGTGCCAGATATGGGAGGTCCTGGGTTCAAATCTGGTCTCAGACACTTCCTAGCTCTGTGACCCTGGGCAAGTCACTTAACCCCCAATTGCCTAGCCCTTACTACTCTTCTGTCTTAGAACCAATACCCAGTATTGATTGTAAGGATGGAGAATAAGTTTTTTTTTTAAATAAATAAATGATCCTTGAATGAAATTTGGGATTCTAAGTCATAGAGATGAAGAACTAGCACTATCTCACCTCTAAAAAAAATCAATATTATTTTGTACTTACTTTGTATAATGGAGTATATGTGGTTTCCTCTAATAGAATGTAAGTTCATTAAAGGTAGGAATTGACTCTTTTTTTTTTATTCTTGTATGCCCAGAAACTATTATAGCAGCATATTTTGTTGTTGTTCGGTCATTTCAGTCATGTTCGACTCTTCCTGACCCCACTTGGGGTTTTCTTAGCAAAGATGCTGGACTGGTTCGTCATTTCCTTCTCCAGCTCATTTTAAAGACGAGGAAACTGAGGCAAATGGGGTGAAGTGATTTGTCCAGAGTCACACAGCTAGTGTCTGAAATAAGATTTGAACTCCGCCTCTCTGACTCCAGCAGGGCACTCTATCTAAATTATTGTGTTTCTAAATAAAATATTTTAACAGATTCAAAATAAATCTATTGATCCTTCTCACTCAAAGGCCAATTATCCTGAAAGTCCATCAGTACTTTTAATTGCTCTTGCTATAAGTCAAACTGGATCATATATTTAGAGCTGGAGGGAACCTTAGAAGCCATCTAATCCAGCCTTTTCATTTTATAAATGAGGTAACTGACCCAGAAATATTGAGTGACTTGCCCAAGGTCACATAGGTCATAAGTGGCAGAATTAGGATTTGAACCCATGTCCTTTGATTCCAAGGCCAGTGCTCTTTTCACTGTACTAACTGCCTCTCAGATTGGTTCCATATCTCTCATCTTCAAGCATTCATGAGAGTCTTTGCTTTTCCTAGAATCATAAAACTGGAAGGAAACTTGAAAATCATCTAACTGGCTAATCTAATGTTGGCTCCTCTCAGGCTTGCTCCCCACAATCAGTAACATTTCCATTTATGGACATATTTTGTCCCCTCTTCCAGACCAAAAGGCCCTTCAAGGCAGAGGACTAGGTTGTTTTTCATGGAATGTCCCTAGCACCTGGCAATGTGTCCTGTACACAGCACACACTTAATAAATGTTTATAAATTTATCTCCTCCTGATGAGGAAACCAAGACCCAGGAGAAGTGACTTGGTCCCACCATGGAACATATACCAGCATAATTCTGTGAGCCTACTGTGAGATGCCAAGAAGAAAAAAAAAAGAAGCAGCAACTTGTCAATGACTGGGTTTCTGATAGGTAAAGCTGATGCCCTCCCTGCTACCTGCCTTCCTCAGGAAGCTTAGCATGAACCTTACTAAGATGAAAGAGAGGTGCAGAGGTCTAGTGTGAAAATGCCAGCATTTGTGATAATGATTAGGCTTCTAGATAAGTCCTTTTCAATCTAGTAAGAGTGTAAGAAGCAATATTATTAGAATTACATGCAATCACAAGAGGCATCAAAATGGACCTGGAGCCAGGAAGATTTGAGTTCTATTTTATTCTCAGAGATTTACTAGCTGGGTGTCCTGGGCAAGTAACTTAGCCTATGTCTACCTCAGTTTCCTCTAATATAAAATGGAGATAATGAAATGAGATAATATTTATAAGCACACAGCACATGAGTAGACATTTACCAAACACCACATTCTTAAGCATTTTAAGTACCTACTTATGCACCCTTTCCTCTCCCCCATTAGAATTTGGGGTCCTTGCGTGCAGGGGTTGTCTTTTACCTTTGTAGGGATCCCCAGCACTTATCACAGTGCCAGATATATAGTAAACACTTTATAAATGTTTACCGATGGACTATATTGAAATAAAGTCTGTCTTTCTACAACTTCTATCCATTTTCCCCAAATTGCTCCCTGGGATCAAACAGAGTGAGTGTAATCCCTTTTCCACAACCCAAGCCCCCAAATATTTGGAAACAACCATGATGTCCCCTCTAAGCCTTGTCCTCTCCAGGCTAAACATTATCATTTTCATCATTAGATCTCCATATGGCACAATGTTTTTAGTTCCATTATCATTAGTTACCTAGTTACCTTCCCCTGGATTTGCTTCACTCGTCAGTTTTCTTATTCAAATATGATCCTGAGACCTGAACACAATATTCCAGATGTGAGAAGATCAGAGTTGAGTATGGCAGAAATATTTAATTCCATTCAATTAAAAATATATTTGTAAAGTATGTAGGAAGAACCAGGAGAGTCAGCATAATATAGTGTCTGGAGAGCAGGCTTTGGAGTCAAGACAAAGGTCTGGATTTCAGCCATGTCTCTGGACCATCCTAGCTGTGTGACCTTGTCCCTTCTCTTCTCAGGGCCCTGATGGTTCTCTAAGACTTTAACCTGAAGCACAGGAATCAAACTGCATCAATACACAGAGCTGCCTCATAGGGAGTTCCCTAAAACAATGATATGCCAGGTCCAGTCCAAAATAAAAGCATTAGGATTGGAGACATGGGAGCAGAGAGTATGATAACAAAACAAAAAATAGTCCATCCCATCCCCTTCTCCCAAAGAGCTTACATTCCACCAGAAGATGCAGCAAGTTCACTAATAAGTACAAGGTAATCAGAGGAGGAAAAGAGAACAAGTAGAAGAGGCAAAGATGAGGAGGGAATGCATTCCAGGCATGAAGGCCAGAGTCTTTGCAGAAACAGGGAGGCAGTGAGTGGAATGGCGAGCCAGGATGACTGGACCACAGAGTGCATGCAGGGCTGTAAAGTAAAAGAAGTCATCTCTCTTGTTGTAGGCATTACACTTCTATAAATTCAGCTTAAGATACTATGAGCTCTTTTTTGGCAATCATATTCATGCCAGTGCCTGCCATCAAGCTTGCAGAAAATTCATTCCATGAGCTTTTATTCAATACCTTCTTCCCTTATCCTATATTACCTAAGAAACTTACCTTTTGAACTGAAAAATAAGATTTTACATTTTTACTTTAAAATATCATCTTTTTACATTTAGTTTATTGTATCAGCTTGTCAAGATTTTTTTTGGCCTGATTCTATCACCCAACGCATTTGATATCCCTCTCCGCTTCACTCTATGTGCAAATTTGACAAGTGTGTCATATGTGCATTCATTCAAATCACTGATAAAAAAATATAGAATAAAACAAGTTAAAGGACAAGAGCCCTGGAGCAGTCTACCAGTCCACTCTCCAGGTTGACATTTATCCTTTAATTATCAATTTTGGGCACAGTCATTCAACCAGTTTCAAGTCCACCAAACTATAGTGTCATTCAGCCCAACATCTCTCCAATTTGTCCACAAGGATGCCAGGAGAAACTTTGTCAAATGTTTTGTTAAAATTCAGGTACATTTTGTCTACAACATTCCCCTGATCACTCAGTCTAATAACCCCATCATAAAGGAAATGAAGTTAGTCTGGCATGACTTGTTCTTGATTAAGTCATGCTGGCTCATTGTTATCACTGCTTCCCATTCTAATTGCTCACAAATCATGTACTTTAATAATGTGTTCTAGACTGTGGGAGGAGAAATAGAGAAGAAAAACAACTGCATGAACACATGGGCTGATGGGGATATTATTGGGGATGTAGACACTAAATGATAACTCTAGTCCATCAATAATATGGAATTAGGTCTTGATCAATGATACATGTAAAACCCAGTGGAATTGCGTGTTGGCTAAGGGGAGTTAGGGGGGTTTATGGGAGAGGGAAAGAACATGAAACATGTAACTATGGGAAAATATTCAAAATAAAAATTTTAAAAAAGAAAAGAAAAAAAGAAAAATAATGGGTTCTAGAGTTCTGCCTGTAATCAGAGTCAAGTTTACTACCTTTTAATTTCAAGACTCCACTTTCTAGGATCTCCTTCTCCTTGGAAGTCTTAAACAGAGATTAAATGATCACTTAATCAGATATGTTCTAACAAAGACCCCTTTGTGTATAGATTATAGTAGATGGCCATTGAAGTCCCTTCCAATACGGTGATTGCACGATTTTGTGTTTTTCTCTCTCCTTTCCCTCCCTTTCCATCAACCACTGCATCCTATTGCAAGTATACTTGCCTAGTGAGAAATCCAATGCCCAGCGAGGAGCAGACTTCAGGGGAATTACATGCCCAGAACAAACACTGCTTGAGATGAGTAGCATGTAAACATCACAAGCACAGAGAGAAACATATAGGCAGGAGTCACCTTGACCTCATGTCCCCCTAAGGATGTGTCTTTCTGCTAATTTACTCTGTGTTCCCCAACTCTTCCCACTGATACTGGATGCATTTGTGGGGCAGTGTAGCTAAATATATGGGGATGATGTTTTGTAGTTACTGTTCTTATGATACCATCTCATCTCCTTTGCTTCGGGGCAAGAAGAATCTACTTTTTTTTCCCTTTTCCCATTTCATTCCTCTGTTCTAAACCCTTCCATAGCTCCTTTGCATAGAGTAGTCTTCTCTAATTTTTTTCATTACCTATTAAATATTTCATTCAATAAAAATAATTTGGGCACACATTATCCAAATATGTACATATTTACTTATTTATAACTTATATATATACACTCTATGCTATAACAAAATGTATATATACTTATTTACAAATTATATATACATACCATACTATCCCCATCTGTATATATTTACTTATTTACAAGTTATATGACAGTCAAAAAGCATTACTGTACTAATATATTAAGGAAATTTTAAAAATAAACAAAAAGAATTTTTAAGAATTAGAAAGATGAAATATAAATGTTTTTCATTTGTAGTTTATCAAAGGTATAAAGAAACTTCTTTGCTCTTGTAAAGATTAAAATTAATATACAATAACTATTCGTTATAGTTTATAAAGTTTATATAATAATTAAAGTAAAAAAAAAACTAGTTAACCAAGCCCCGGCCGTGAGAAAAGAGAGCAAAAGAGGCAGTTTCCCACAACTATATACAAAATGTGACTACGCAACATGGTGGAGAGATTAAAAGGAATTCTGGGAAATACTGAAGGACTTCTGGGAGATGAAATCCAAGGTACAAAATTCTCTAACCATATACTCTTTAGAGCAATATGATTAAGTACAATTCTATTTTTCACTTTGGGTATGTATTATCTTGCATTTTCTTTTAAGTAAATCTATTATACTGCTATGAATTTATTTGATTGGCTCTGGCTGTGGATTCAGAGTTAAATATGATGTTGTGGACAGTAGAATAGTGAATGAATCAGATTGTAAGAATCCTGATTGTGGCCAGTAAAGTGTTATGCATTTCTTTTATATTTAGCCTTATTAGCTGACCTGTGCTATGTACATGTCAGATTTTAAAAACTGAATTTTCTATTCTTACTGCACTAAAAATATATTATCAAATTATACTATGTACATTTATACATAACACAACTCTAACCTCATCTGCCAATTACACTATACTAAAATTTTACCTGTGCACCAAAGAGATTGAAATAGAGCTGTATAGTAGAGTTAATGAAGACCAAAAGCTTCAGTCTTGCATATAGCAGGCACTAAATAAAGATCTGAACTGAATTAGCACATATAGGAACAACCAATGATGATAGCTAAATTTGATAACCTTGCAAGTGATACTTTGACAGGTGATGACTTTTGCCCATTTTTAATTCTTCAAAACTTGATCACATTACCCAGTACCATCAGGAAAAGTTTTCTAACAATTACAGTTGTCCAAAAATGAAGGGACTTGCCCCTAAAGCCACGTATTACCCAATGTTGGAGGAAGATCAAAGGCTGAACAGCTTCTTCTAGAGGGAATGGAAGGTCAGATTTAGGCTGAAGCAGATGGCCTCTGAAATCCCTTTCTACTCTTAGATTCTGTGATCATATTAAATAGAACTTCCTGTGTGACTATCTTTTCTTCCAGTTTCATAGGAACTATTATTACAGATGAGGCAAGCAATAATCTTGTAACTCAGAGGGTCTTCTTTTTATTTTAATTTTAATTTTGAATATTTTCCCCTAGTTACATATTTCATGTTCTTTCCAGAGGGTCTTCTTTTTAAGAGTCAGAAGATACTACTATTGGAAGGTACCAATAAATAATTAAGAGAGGAGCTGACTTTCAAAATGGCTTTCAACATAGTTGTCACAACATTATTTTAGAAATCAGTATTGTATATAGAAACAGAGGGTCATAATTCTAGAGATGAAAGGGATCTCGCAAGTCATCTGGTACACTCTCCTGATACTTCTTGCAAAGGTTCTCTTCTCTCCATCTACAGCCACTACCCTGATACTGGCCCTCATCACCTTGCACCTGAAAGATTGCAATGACTTTTGGATTGGTCTCCCTATCTCAAGTCTCTCTACCAATATGATCATCCTCTAAATGTAATTTTCCTAAAGTCAAGCTCTGACCCTATCACCATCCCCTTCAAGAAACTAAAGGAACTCTCTATTATAAAATGATAAAATTTTATTTTTATAAAATTATAATTTTAGAAATTAATTATAAATTATAAATAAATTTTATAATTTAGATCATAAAATCTTCTATTTGATTTTTAAAGCCTTTCACAACTTGGCCCCTTCCTACCTTTTTAGTCTTCTCACACTTCGGTCCACTCCATATGATCTGATGACATTGATCTGTTTCCTGTTTCTCTCACAAGACATTTTATGTCTCATCTCCATAGCTTTTCACTGCTTGTGCCATCCCATGCCTAGAATACTCTCACTTCTCACCTCTATTTCTTGCCTTCCCTGGTTTCTTCTCAAGACTAATCTCAAAATTCTACCTTCTGGAAGAAGCCTTTCCTGATCGTCCCATGCCCCACTGCCCTCACCAACTATTAGCACCTTCCTTCTGATATTACCTCCCATTCACAGTGAATATATCTTGTATTGTCAATTATTTGCATGCTGTCTCCCCCATCAGAATGTAATCTCCTTTAGAGCAAAGTCGGTGTTTTTGTATCTCCAGTATGAGAGTAATGACACATAGTAAGTCCTCATTAGATTTATGTTAACAGTTAAACTGATTACCACAAATGTCAGGATTCCAAAGACAAAAAATTCTCAGGATACATCTTGACTTTAAACTAAAGCATCCCACAGCATGTATACATTTGTACAAAAGAAAATGTTAGGCAAATAGGGATATAGAAGGGGAACAGCAGTGGCCTAAGCCATCCCTTGAGACAGTACTGAGACTCCCAGCCTTGTGGAAGTTTGCCCAGCTTGTTTTGTGGAGGTTGTCCAATCCTTGTCATGGGACAACAAATTTCTATTCTAAATTTATGCTTTATAAAAGGAATTAAGTCAACTTCTTTCAAGGGAGAGGATAAATCCCCTAAAGTCAAGAATTGCTGAATGAATCTTTCACTTGCATAAGTCTTGGTTTTTTCCCCCCACCGTGCAGAATTTTTGCCAGCTAATGAGGATTTTGCCACCATCAGCATCAGTGAGCATTTCAGATGCTCTGTAATCTATTCCTGGATTCTCCAATACACAGAGAAATCCCCTCATCCTTCTGCCTGCCAAAAGAACGGTGAGTACACTTGCATTTCTAAGATGCAGCCTTCTGGAGAAGAAGTGAAAGCTGAAGGATAAAAGGTGAATTTCTATTGCCTTGAGTAATTGGATAGTTGGCTTTTAGCTTCATAGCTATGTCTATACATGCAAACTAAAAGAAAGAAGGGAGAAAATCATCAGGAATATACAGGTTAAACATTTTCACTCTAATATCCCCTTTGACTTTGGCAAATATCTTTCAACAAATATTTGTTGAGTATTTGTGGTATACTGATCAATACAGAATGTATAAGTGAAAAACATCATCCTTGCTCTTAAGAAATGGTTATGATCTAGTTTGGCAGATAAGACATGAATCAAAGAGTGATTTACAATTGAACTCTATAGACAAGAGCAAAAGGGCATGAAATGCAGAACTTTGGAATATATTTCTGGAGGAATGATTGATGAGCATTTAGAAAGGAAAGCAAAAATCAAATCACATCAAAATAACCTTATTTTCTACTGTTAAGATTATTAAATTGATAAAATTGTTAAATATTCCCAGTTTATTCCATCAGTCCTCACACAGTATACACCAAAGACCTTTCATCATCTTTGTTGACTTTATCAGCATGTTCTCTGATACTCAAAATTGAACACACAATATTCCAGATTTGGTCTGTCAAGTGAAGAATATAGTGTTTCTATTACCTCTTTCTTCCTAAAAACAATGCCTTCCTGATATAACCCAAAATCACATAGTTGTTGTTGTTGTTGTTGTTTGTGGCAGGGGTAGAGGACTGCCATATCAGAGCTTTCTGTCCATTAAAACTCTTGGATCTTTTTAAAGAGAAATTACTATATAATAACATCCCTGCATTTCATCCAGGTATGGCCAGTTTTCTAAAGTAAAGCTAAATATTCCTAATGATTTCATCTTCTTAGATCCAGCTCAATGTTGTAGTATGTTGGGGTGGGGATTAGATTTTAACTTCGGTGTGCAAATTCTCTTTTTCCCTCCCATCCCTTTATTACCCATTGAGAGGGCAAGCATTGTGATCTCAATTATACCTGCAAAATCACACAAAACATATTTCCATATTAGGCATATTTTTTTAAAAGTGAAACAAATAAAGTGAGAAATTACACTTCGGTTTGCACTCAGATTTCATCAGTTCTCTCTCTGAAGGTAGATAGCTTTTTTTTCATCAAGAACCCTTTGGAATTGTCTAAGATCACTGTATCGATCAGAGTAGCCAAGTCTTTCACAATTGATCACTGTTACAACATTGCTATTACTGTGCAGTGATCTGTCCTGATTCTTCTTACTTCACTTTGCATCAATTCATATGGGTCTGAAACTATCCCATTTTTCAATTTTTATAGCATATTAGGACTCCATCAAAATCATATGACACAACTTGTTCAGTCATTTCCCAATAGATGAGCATCTACTTCATTTCCAATTCTTTGCTACAACAAAAAGAGCTACCATAAATTTTTTATACGTGTAGGCATTTTTTCTTTTTTTAATCCCTTTAATCCCCTAGTGGTGGTATGTTTTTATACCACTATGGGCATAAGTTTCAATTTTTTTCCAGAATGATTGTACCATGTCACTAGTGCACTGACAATACAATAGTGTACCTAATTTTTCCCTCTTAACTTCCAACATTTGTTATTTCTGATAGGTGTGGAGATAGTGCCTCAGAGTTGTTTAATTTGCCTTTTCCTATTAGTGATATCAAGAATTTTTTCATATGACTATAGATAGTTTTGATTTCTTCCCAAATATAGCCTTTGGCCATTTTAATAAATTGATAAATTGGGGAATGGCTCTTACTATTACAAATTTGATTCAATTCTGTACTCTGCATATATTTGAGAAATGATACCTTTATCTGAGAAACTTTCTGTAACAATTTTTTGTATTACTTCATTGTCTATAGTACCTTTTAGCAAAATGTAGTCTCCCTGATTCTCTTTTTAATTAATTTATTTAGAGTATTTTTTCATGGTTACATGATTCATATTCTTTCTCTCCCCCCTTCCTAAGCTGATGAGCAATTCCACTGGGTTATACGTATATCATTGCTCAAAACCTATTTCCATGTTATTGATATTTGCAATAGAATGATCATTTAAAGTCAAAATCCTCAATCATATACACATTGAACCACATGATCAATCAGACGTTTTTCTTCTGCCTTTCTTCTCTCACAGTTCTTTCTCTGGATGTAGATAGTGTTCTTTCTCACAAATCCCTCAGGATTGTCCTGGATCATTGCATTGCTGCTATAAAGAAGTCGATTACAATGTATCTCCCTGATTCTTTTAACTGAATATATTTTTGCTTTTTTTCTTTGTCTGAGATCATGATTGCTACCCCTGCCTTTTTTCAGTTTAGCCAAAATATATTATATATTCTGCTCTAGATCTTTATTTTAATTCTGTGTGTCTTTCTGTTTCAAATGTGTCTCGTAAATAGCTTCTTGTTAGATTTTGGTTTCTAATCCATTCTGCTATCCCTTCTGTTTTGTGGGTGAGCTCTTCCCATTCATATTTAAAATCATAGTTACCAAGTTTCTCTTCATTCCATTTTCTCTCCTTAAAAGTTTATTTTGCTTCTAATCATTACCGCCCCCCCAATCCATCCTCCCTTTTATCATCTACTGGCTTATTTATGCTCTTCTCATCCTATTTTCCTATTGGATAAGTTATATTTCTTTTTTGCAACTGAGCATAAAAATATAGATAAGTTTACTTCCCTCTTAGAACCATCTTTGCCTATCTCTTTCCTTTGAGAAAAATTTTCCCATTGTGCCTCTCCTTTCCCCTTCTTCCTCACACCTTCATTTTTTAGATCATTCTGTTATAATCAATTAATATTCATGCCATATGTCTAAGTGAATTCCTTTTAACTGTCCTAATATTGATAAAGTTCTTAGGAGTCACATGTATTATCTTCCCACATAAAAATGCAGACAGTTTAATTTTATTGAATCCTTTATGATTTCTTTTTCATATCTACCTTTATGCTTCTCTTGAGTTTTGTGCCTGAATGTCAAATTTTCTCTTTGGTTCTGGACTTTTCATCAGGAATGCTATTCAATATTCATTTTTCCCTTGAAGAATTAGTTTTAGTTTTGCTGGGGTGATTATTCTTGGTTGTAATCCTAGTTCTTTTGTTTTCCAGAGTATCATATTCCCAAACCTTCCATTCCTTTAATGTGGAAACACTTAAATCTTATATGGTTCTGACTTATATGCTACCACAATATTTGAATTGTTTCTTTCTGGCTCCTTGAAGTATTTTCTTCTTGACTTGGAAGTTCTGGAATTTGGCAATAATGTTTCTGAGAGTTTTCATTGTTGGATCTCTTTTTGGAGATGATTGGTGGATTCTTTCAATTTCTATTTTACATTCTGGATCTAAGATATTGGGGAAATTTTCCTTGGTAATTTCTTGAAATACAGTTTCTATGCTCTTTCTCTGATCATGGCTTTCAGGTAGTCCAATAATTCTTAAATCATCTCTCTTCATCTGTTTTCTAAGTCAGTTGAAATGAGGTATTTCACATTTTCTTCTCTTTTTTCATTCTTTTGACTTTGTTTTATTGTCTCTTGGTGTTTTATGGAGTCATCAGTTTCCACTTGCCCAATTCTATTTTTTAAGAAATTATTTTCTTCAGTGATCTTTTCTACATATTTTTCCATTTAGTCAATTCAGCTTTTTAAAGTGTTATTGGCTTCGGGTTATTTTTGTGCCTCTTTTATCAAGGTAACGTTAATTCTCTTTTCATAATTTTCCTTGCATCACTCTCATTATTTTCCCTCTACTGCTTTTACCTTTTTCTTTTACTCTTCCAGGAATTCTTTTTGAACTTTAAGTCCAACTAGCATTTTTCTTTGAGGCATGTTTGACATTATTGTCTTCTTCTGAGCTTATGTCTTAGCAATCAGTCATAAAAGTAGCTTTTGATGGTCTACTTATTTTTCTATTTGCTCATTTTTCAGCCTCTTTCTTGATTTTGAATTTGATGTTAAGATTGAACTCTGCTCACTTTGGGGTGGGGAGGAAGTGTCCCAAACTTCATGCTTTTTCATGCTGAGATTTTCAGAGCTGTTCTCAAGGTCTGTAAATTTTCAGTGCTTTTAAGATGGTGTGATGAGGGGAGAGATACAATCACTGCTTTCTGGGTCTGAACTATGTTCTTTGCCTAGGAAAGGCCCCTTGTCCCCTGCAGCTGCAAACATTAGATTAGCTATTACACTTGTTCAATAATTATTTGGATTTTACAAATTATTCCATTGAAGTGAGCAGGAAATAGCTAATAAAAATCTAAAACTAATCTAAAATATAAGCTAACCCCAGATTATGAATAAAATATTCATTAATAAATTGCCCAAAAAAGTTTAATATGACTTCCTCTTTTCTTCTAACTCCCTGTCCTAAAGATGAGTTAGGTTTAAATAAGAAGGCAATTTAGAGCTTTGGATCCATGCTTTCTTTAAACCCTAAAGGGTCAGGTGAATGGGAAGAGAAAATGCTGGATTTGGAATGAGTTTAAATTCTGTGACTTTGGGTGAGTCAGAGCCCCATTTTCTTCATCTATTGCTAATAGTAGATGTGTTTCCAATTTTAAATGCTATGATCCCATAACTGTGATCACTAGTCACTCAGTCTACATCAGAAGAGAAAACAGTTGGTGGTACTCTAAAGAAACACAATTTTTAGGACCCCCTATGGAATGTTGGAGTAAAGTTTTTGTTATATTTAGCCCTGGAGAATTCCAGTTCCCAGTTGGCTCTAAAGAAATTTGTTAAGTAGAAGGGGTACAAAGTGGAATACATTGTCTCTGACATTTTCCAATCTTCCCTTAAGGATTTTTCTTACACCAGTTACTATTAGTCCATTCCTACCTATCTGCTCAGAGTCCTTGTGATTACCTAAGGCTTTCACTAGTGCAGCTTCTCTTTCCTTTTCAGTATTACAACACACCTGGAAATCTGCTCTCTCTGGGTTGTACCACATTTGTTAGATTCTTCTACTCCCTCTCCTCTACTCCCCCAAATCCCACTACATCAGTGATTCCCAAAGTGGGTGCCACCATCCCCTGGTGGGTGCTGCAGCGATCGGGGGGGGGGGGGGCAGTGATGGCCACATTTTTTTTGTATTACATTCTATTCTGAGTTCAATAAATAGTTTCATAATTTCCAGGGGGCACTAAGTAATATTTTTTTCTGGAAAGGGGGCAGTGGACTAGTTGAAAGAGGTCTGGTCCAAAATTCAGGTCCAAGGTTCTTGGGAATCCTGCAGTAAGGATTCTCATTTAAGGTTTGAGTTGTTTTTTTCTCTAACGAGGTCCCTTCCAAATATGGGACTGTGACATTGGAAAAGTCACTTTATGCATCTAGACTTTGGAGTACTCATCATTAAGATGATGGAGTTAGATTAAAAGATATCCAAAATCTTCAGCTCAATATTCTATGAACATTGCCTGATTAATTAGTTTGTCTTAAAGTTTTCCTGGACCATAATGGCTTAACACATTACCCCTTTCCCACGTGATATATTGGCATAATGCCTTAACCCAGTGGAAGGAGTGTCAGACACCCAATAGGACAATAGAAAAGGTATTTTTGCAACTCTTCAAATCATTTACTGAAGGTCCAAATTATACTGCTTCAGGACCCAACTTGGACATTTTTAGAAACCCTATAGTATATACCTTTGCATCAAAGGGGCAAAGAGAATAGTAGTAATCATCAGCACTGACTCGTCTATTAGAGAATAACTTTGCCCTGGAAGTGATAAATATGGTCATGAGATAATAGTATTTTAGACATGCAAGTAACCTTGGAAATCAACTAGTCCACACTTTTATTCTATAGATGAAGAGGCTAAGGCCCAGAGAGAAGGAATGACTCATCCAAAAATACACAGGCACTGAATGGTGACAGATCTGAAATCTGACCTAGAACTTTTTTTTTAATTTCTGAGATATCTCCAAGATGGAAGAAAACAAAATTTTACTGTGTCAGTACTGCTTGGAGCTAAAAAAATTATTTTTCTGGGTTAGCATGAGGTGCTTTTTTGTTGTTTTTTACATATGGTTTTTTAATTGCTATATCCAAACTGAAATAAAACAACAGTAGAGCTAAAACCAAGACAAGTTCATTAAAACCAAATCATGTCCTTTTCTTTTATGTATTAAAATGGGATGGCTGTGAGTGATGCCTTTAATTATAGTCCTGATGTTTTAGTTGCCAGATAGTTTATTTAAAGTGACAGTATCATTTTCTTATTACATAATCACTACAACTGAATTTGTAATTCAAACAAATAGAAGACTATCTAATGATTCTAGACAGAAGTAAAGTCGACAAGCACATGATAGATAATAATCTAAATGTACTTATTGCAGATTGCTGATTCAGGCTTAATTTGGTTTAGAAGTTAACTGATTGGAACAGAGAGGAAAGAATCATTATATACACAGTTTGGCGATAGTCAGGACACATGGAGTAGAAGATAAAAGGCCCAAAACAAGAAAGATTTTAATGACAAAACTTTTGTCAGTGTCCACAAAACTGTTAAGAATTGGTGTGATTGTCACATTTTTTAAACCATTCCAGAAGAGGCTGGTTATCAAGACCAATGAGGAGAATCATAAATTAACAGAATCTTAGAATTAGAAGGAACATTTGAGGTCATTCATTACAACCCATGTCCCAAATGAGTTCCCATTCCAACATACCTCGTCAGTGATCATCTAGTCTTGTCTTGAAGAACTTCAGTGAAAAGAAATCCACCACTTCTTGAGGTAGCCCATTCCATTCTGGAACGGTTCTAATTAAGTTTTCCTTGACACGAAGCCTAGATATGCCTCTTTGCAACTTCTAGTCATTATTCCTGGATTCTGCTCTTGTGTAACAAACAGGGCAAATGTAACCTTTCTTTTAAATTATTGTTGTTTAGTCATTTTCAGATCTCTCCAACTCTTTGTGATCCCTTTTGAAGGGTTTTCTTGACAAAGATAATGGATTGGTTTGCTTTCTCTAGCTAACAGATTTGGAAAACTGAGGCAAACTAGATTAAGTGACTTGCCTAGTGTCACAAAGCTAGTACATTTTTGAAGCTAGATTTTAATTAAAGGCTTCCTGAATCCAAGTCCAGCACTCTAATTTACTGTACCATATGCCTAACCAAATCCCTGAAATCCTTGAAGACAATTGTCATATCCCAATGAGAGTTGCCTTCTCCAGAGTATACATCATTATTTCCTTCAACTGATCTTTATGGGGTTGCTCTCCTCTGGATATTCTCCACATTATTAACTTACTTCTCAAACTGTGGTCCCTAGAACTAAACATAATACTTCAAGCCAGGCACTATAGGTCTATCACCTTTTTTAATGTAGGTTATGTCACTCTTAACACAGTTCAGGGTCAAATGAACTCTTTTTGTTGTTTTGACTTCCCTATCACATTGTTAACTCATATTGAATCTTCCACTAAAATCCCCAAATCTTTCCAAAACATTGTATAACTATGCCTTCCCCACCTTATATTTGTACAATTGACTTTTTTTAATCCCAGTGTAAGATTTTACATTTAATGCCATATATTCATTAAAATAATCTAGCTTCTAAAAAAATCTTTTTGGATTCTAATTTTGTCATATACAGCATTAACCAATCCTCCCAGCTTTGTGTCATCTACAAATTTGATGAGAATTCATCTATGTCTTTATCTAATACATCAATAAAAAAATGTTTAACAGAATAGGACTAAACCCAGGTCCATAGAGCATTTCAATGAAAAATTCCTTTCAAGCTGAAATTGAAGCTTTATTACTTTTTAGGTATATTCAACCTGTTCTATATCTCCCTAATATCATTATTTTCTATCGAATACCTCTCCACTTTTTGTGAAAGAATAGCCTGAGAGGCTTTTGACAAATGATTTGTTTAAAGAATGATGAATTTAATTTAGATCATTACCCTGATTTAACTAGCTTAGTCACTCTTGTAAAAACTGTGACACACTCTATGGCAGGGGTCTGCAACGTATGTCTCTTGAGCCATATCTGGATCCACTTCTGACCAGCCAGTCCTGGCAGAGCCCCAGGATGTGCCCCAGAGGACCATTCAGCCCCCCCCCATATTCCAGCACCTCCCACTTCCATCCTCCTCCTTCCACAGGCATGTATGGCTCTCACGGCCAAAAAGGTTGCCAACCGTTCTTCTATGGGCTCAATATCCCAGCTTGAATTAGCAGCTAGATTTTTCCAAGAAGGATAATTCTTAGTTTTTCTATGTAGATTATTCTCGTTATAATCCTAGCCTTTTTGCTTTCCGGGATATCATAATCCAAGCTTTCAACACCTTTAATGTGGAAGCCACTAAATCTTGTGTGATCCCAACTGTGTTTTCACAATATTTGAAATGTTTGTTTCTAACTATTTGAAGTGTTTTCTTTTTGAACTGGGAATTCTGGCATTTGGCAATGATATTTCTAGAAGTTTTCATTGTAGGGGTTCTCTTAGGTGGAGATTGGTGGATTCTTTCAATAAATTGGTGGATTTTTTACCCTCTGGAGTTCCTTGATAATTTCTTGAAATATGATATCTAGGTTCTTTTTTTGATTATGGCTTTCAAGTAGTCCAATAATTCTTAAATTATCTCTACTCAAACTATTTCCCAGTGCCACAGACCTCTTCTGCCTTCTAAATTGTGTTAAGCTGGAATAACATCTAACCCAAAATTTTTGCTGCCTTTGCCACTCCAAAATTTGACTTGGAGTACTTATTTTAAAGTTGTTTGGAAGAGAATTTTGGGAGAGTTTAGCTCAGTTGCTACTTGTATTCTGCCATCTTACCATCTGTCCCCTATGGCTTTTCATTTCAAAACTGGCTCACAGTGTTGCACATAGCTTTAGAGATTGATTTGATTCTTTCAACCAAACATAACAGATTTTTTACAGGTTTCATCTGTCTCTATCCAGTCATCAGATCAATTAATTCCTAACAAATTATTAAGGACTTGCATTAGTTGTCACTTTTGTTGGATGAATTCAAATCAAGAATTATGGACTGAAGTTTTGGTGTTTTGGAGAGGAGATGGAAATCCTCATTTTTTTCCTTTTTTTTAAACCCTTTCCTTCGATCTTGGAGTCAATACTGTGTATTGGCTCCAAGGCAGAAGAGTAGTAATGGGGTCAAGTGACTTGCCCACAGCTGGGACGTGTATGAGGTCAGATTTGAACCTAGGACCTCCCATCTCTAGGCCTGGCTCTCAATCCACTGAGCTAACCCAGCTGCCCCCTGGAAATCCTCATTTTTACAAAAAGAAAATTAGTTAAGTCTGATATGACTTCCTCTAGACAAAGCCCTGTTCATTCCTTGTGGTCACCACTTNAAGTCTGATATGACTTCCTCTAGACAAAGCCCTGTTCATTCCTTGTGGTCACCACTTGCCCAAGCATTCATCGTCTTTTTAATAATATGTTATAGACTTTTGCCAGGACTCTATGTAAAGCTTAATGCTCTAGAATCTAAAAGCTCCATTCTCTTCATTTTTTTTAATGAAATGGGGACATGTGCCCTTTACTATCCCTGAAGTCCCTCTTCTGTCCTCCAAGAACTTTTAAATATCACCAAGTAGTTTAGCAATCATATCTACCTGGTATTTTTCCTGACTTTGAAGACCTATTCCATCTCAAAATAATTTGAATTTATTGAGGTCAGCAGAGAGTTCACTTATTATGTTCTTTTTTATCTTGGCTACCAACTCCCAATCAGACATTTCTATTCTTTCTTTTCTAATCCAAAGGTTGTTCTCTTTGACAGAAAACAGACTAAATCAAAATTAGAGTTCAGAAATAATCTTCTCTAAATTATCATTCCATGCATCACAAATATCAATCATAATACTTCTTTTATGTTTCTATTTTCACTAATACAGGTTAAGAATATTTACTTATTGTCCTTCATGTTCCCCACCAGCCTTAGTTCATTCTGAGTGTTAGCATTTATATTATTCTTAAATGGCTTTACTTTCAAATTTCATCTTCTGTAATTTACCTTTGCTTCTATTTTTCTACAAATCTTTTTTTGATCTAAATTGGTTGGTAAGCTCCTTAAGCATCCACATTAATTATTCCATAAAATTGCAACTTTTTCTCCTCATCAGAATTCTTTCTCTTTGTGCCTTCAGAATTTTATTCTGAAGTTGAGAGGGAAGCAAGTTTTGATTCTTTGTATGAAAGAATATTGAAAAGCTTCCCCCTTGAGTTCTAAAAAAATACATATTAATTCACAATGAATTGGTACAGCCATTCTGAAAAGTAATTTGGAATTAGGCAAAAAAATTGACCCAGAGATTCTGCTACTAGGCATAAACCCTGGGAGAATCAATAACAAAAAGAAAAATCTGATATATACCAAAATATTAGTAGCAGTACTTTTTTATTAGTAAAGAACTTGAAGGAAAGTTTTCAACAGAATATCATTATACTATATGAATGTGTGAATATGATGACTACACATAAGCAGGAGAAGACTTACTTATATGACCTAAAGAAACAAACAAGACCAGGAAAATAATATGCATAACTATAATAATGAAAATTAAAGAATACTTTGGAGATTCTGGGAAGATGGTGGCTTAGATGGAGCAAATCTTAAAACCTCCTCAACCTTCCACACCAAGATAGAAAACAATGAGCTTCAAGAAGAAAGAGGACCAAATCTAACAATGGGACAGAGCAGGGGAACCCTACTGCTGGACAACTCAAAAGGTACACCAAGAAAAAGACTTGAATTCTTGAACTATCAGGTCTGAGGGGACCCCTCCCCCACATGCTGTGCAGTGTCTCCAGCAGCCCCTGAAATCTCCAGGGGGTTGGGTACACTGGCCTGGAGAGAGGGCCTTGCTAATGCCAGACTCCGAGAGTTGAACACAGGCACCAGGGAGGTGAATGGAGGAGAAAGCCAGAGAAACACAACAAAAATGCTTGGAACATGGCAACTTAGATGGAGCCAAACCTCAGACCACCTGGTTTTATCAAACTGAGATAGAGAACAAAGGGCTTCAAGAGGAAAGAAAGCCAGGTCAAACTGCAAGACAGAACAGGAGGACCTACTGCTGGACAGCTCAGCAAAAACACTTCATCTTGTCCCTCCACTTCTTTTTTTCCCCCTCTGGAGGTTTTAGCCTTAGAACACATTAAGCAATACAGAATAATCCAATCAATACAGGCTTAATCCCATCAATTGGACAGACAAAAAGTATTCAGAGGGCAGAGAAACTCCAAAACCTTTACCCAATAGACTGCAGAGAAAGGAACTACAAACCTCCATTGCCAGCTTGAGGAAGATCTTTTACCAAAGCTCATTAAATCCATCTGCTTAAGCTAGTAGAACAGTCAAGGAAAAATATGAATAGACAACAGAAAAAGAGAAAAGAAATAATTGACAGCTTCTTTCAAGGAAGTAAAAAAAGAGCAAGTGAAATAGAAGAAGAGGAAGAAGTTCCAGCAAATTGGGCACAGGCTTTGGAAGATCTCAAACAACTTCAGGAACTCAAAAAGCAATCAAGAGAGGCTGAAGATAATTTGATAAAGAAAATACATGAACTAAAACAAGAAAATAAAGTCTTAAAAGCCAGAATTGGCCAGCTTTAAAATGAAGCAAAGAAGGCAAAAGATAATCTACGAAGAAAATCAGACCCGAAGAAAAAGGATGAGCAAAAAGCCAGGGATGAAATTCAGTCTTTAAAAAATAGAACTCAACAACTCGAAGCAAATGACTTCACACATCATAAAACAAAATTTTAAAAATGAAAAATTTGAGGATAATATGAAATACCTCATTGATTCAACCAAAGATCTGGAGAACAGAGCTAGAAAAGACAATTTAAGAATTATTGGTTTAGGGGACAGCTGGGTAGCTCAGTGGATTGGGGGCCAGGCCTGGAGATGGGAGGTCCTCAGTTCAAATCTGGCCTCAGACACTTCCCAGCTATGTGACCCTGGGCAAGTCATTTGACCCCCATTGCATACCCTTACCACTCTTCTGCCTTGGAGCCAATACACAGTATATAGAAAGTATAGGAATAGAAGGACCTTTCCTAAAAATAATAAACAATATATATATATATATGTGTGTGTGTGTGTGTGTGTGTGTGTGTGTACACATATC
>NC_058130.1:47165397-47184357 GCF_016433145.1 Gracilinanus agilis
TATATATATATATATATGTGTGTGTGTGTGTGTGTGTGTGTGTGTGTGTGTGTGTGTGTGTGTGTGTATACACATATATATATATATAAAACCATCAACAAGCATCATATGCAATGGGGATAAATTAGAAGCCTTCCCAATAAGATCAAGCATGAAACAAGGATGCCTATTATCACCTCTATTATTTAACATTGTCCTAGAAACACTAGCAGTAGCAATTAGAGAAGAAAAAGAAATTGAAAGTATTAAAATAGGCAATGGGGAGACTAAGCTATTACTCTTTGCAGATGATATGATGGTCTACTTAAAAAATCCTAGAGAATCAACTAAAAAGCTAGTAGAAATAATCAACAACATTAGCAAAGTTGCAGGATACAAAATAAATGCACATCAATCATCAGCGTTTCTATATATTTCCAACACATCACAGCAGCAAGAGGTAGAAAGAGAAACACCTTTTAAAATCACACTAGACAATATAGAATACTTAGGAATCTATGTACCAAAACAAACACAGGAATTATACGAATACAACTACCAAACACTTTCCAAACAATTAAAACTAGATTTAAACAATTGGAAAAACATTGATTGCTCATGGGTAGGATGAGCTAAAATAATAAAAATGACCATTCTACCCAAATTAGTTTACTTATTTAGTGCCATACCTATCAAACTACCAAAAAAACTTTTTTACTGAATTGGAAAAAACTATGACAAAGTTCATTTGGAAGAACAAAAGATCAAGAATATCAAGGGAAATAATGAAAAAATGTGAAAGAAGATGGCCTAGCAGTACCAGATATTAAACTATACCATAAAGCAGTGGTCATCAAAACAATATGGTACTGGCTTAGAGATAGAAGGGAGGATCAGAGGAATAGACTTGGGGTACGTGACATCAGCAAGACAGTGTATGATAAACCCAAAGAGGCCAACTTTTGGGATAAAAATCCACTATTCGACAAAAACTGCTGAGAATATTGGAAAACAATATGGGAGAGATTGGGTCTAGATCAACATCTCACACCCTATACTAAGATAAACTCAAAATGGGTGAATGACTTGAATATAAAGAAGGAAACTCTAAGAAAATTAGGCAAACACAGAATAGTATACTTGTCAGATCTATGGGAAAGGAAAGATTTATAAACCAAATAAGAGATAGAAAAAAATTACAAAATGTAAAATAAATAATTTCAATCACATTAAATTAAAAAGGGTTTGTACAAACAAAAACAATGCAACTAAAATCAGAAGGGAAACAACAATTGGGGGGGGGGAACCTTTATAACAAAAAACTCTGACAAAGGTCTAATTACTCAAATATACAAGGAGCTAAATCAATTGTATAAAAGACATTCCCCAATCAATAAATGGGCAAGGGACATGAATAGGCAATTTTCAGATAACGAAATCAAAACTATCAATAAGCACATGAGAAAGTGTTCTAAGTCTCTAATAATTAGAGAAATTCAAATCAAAACAACACTGAGGTATCACCTCACACCCAGCAGATTGACTAAAAAGGCTATAAACAGACTTGTACGAAAATATTTATAGCCTCGCTCTTTGTGGTGGCAAAAAACTGGAAAATGAGGGTATGCCCTTCAATTGGGGAATGGCTGAACAAATTGTGTTATATGCTGGTGTTGGAATTATCTCTGCTCAAAGGAATAATAAACTGGAGGAATTCCATATGAACTGGAAAGACCTCCAGGAATTGATGCAGAGTGAAAGAAGCAGAGCCAAAAGAACATTATACACAGAGACTGATACACTGTGGTAAAATTGAATGTAATGGACGTCTGTACTAGCAACAATGCAATGACCCAGTACAATTCTGAGGGATTTATGGAAAAGAACGCTACCCACACTCAGAGGAAGAACTACAGGAGTGGAAACACAGAAGAAAAACAACTGCTTGAACACATGGGTTGAGGCAGACACAATTTGGATGTAGACTTTTAATGACCACCCTAGAACAATTATCAATAATATGGAAATAGGTCTTGATCAATGACACAGAAAGAAACCAGTGGAAATGTATATCGGCTATTTGGGAGGGGGGAAGGAGAGGAGAATAAGAATATGAATTGTGTAACCATGGAAAATTTTTTTCTAAAAAATAAAAAATAATAATGAAAATTTTAAAATCAATAATATTAAAATAATTTATACTGAATATTGCAAAATTAGCATTATCAAATTTGGCCATAAAAAGATATATGAGAGGACATTTGCCTTTTGGATAGTCTTGGAACTATGTATTTTGAACGTTACATAGAATTTCAGACTTTTCAATATTGGCTAATTTCACTGAACTGTTTTTATACTTCTTTTATTTTTATTTTTAAAATAAGGCTTTCTGGGATAGTAAAAAGGCTACATTGGGAAGTCTAGGTGATCTAAAAACAAAATGTTATCAGTAAAAAAAAGACTCTTCATTCCCACCAATGAATAATTTCCTCTACTCTGACTCTCCACATCTGAATATCCACAAAGACCATTCCACATGCCTAGCATTACTCCTTCTTCCTTTTTCCTTGAGGTCCAAAACAGATACCACCTTTTCAGTGAAGTCTCTCCTGATCCCTTCTCAAACCAACAGAATGAGATAAGGCACACAAGCAGCAACTGGGGAATAGGTGAAGGTGTGTGTGGAGAGAAAGGTCTGGAGCACATGGGACATGGACCCAGAAGGACAGGACTGAATGAGAAGAAGCTCTAGAGAGCCAGACACATGGGAGAAAGCTGGGCAATTTGAGGAGTGAAAGGAGAAGAGTATAGAAGATCATTGAGCTACCCAGTTCTCCTGACAATCAGCCCTAACCCTGATCACTCCTGCCTTTCACCCTTGGGATCAGTGATCAAACCTTTAGCATCACTGACAGCCTTCCACTGGCTCCCAACCCCCTAGCTCAGCCCACATCACAGCTCCCACAAACCGAAATCATTTGAAGAAGCTCTTTCTGCTTAATGTAAGATGACTGCTCTCATATAAGCATCTGCAAATCCATTTTCTTCACCCTTCACTTGGGTAAGCATTTTTAAATGTAGTTCTGGCTGAGGCCTGTTGTGCTTAACCACATCAGGGAATTGTGCTCCAATTTAACTTTTGCAAATAACCATTGATGTTTGTAAAGATCCTTCCCATCCCACTACTGCCACCAAAAGAAAACCTTCAACTGAATGATAGAATTTTTTTAAAAAACACAAAGATTCTCTGAAGCTTTAAACATTTTTAAAATGAACTATGATTCCTTACCAAGAGTTACTTTTTTTAATGAACTGAACACAAGCATTAACATAGGAACAGTTGGATGCTAATCATTTAGCTGAAGAAAACTATATTACACAGTTAATGGAAACACTAGGGGGGCACAGGGGAAATAAGAACTATGTGTTGCCAATAGCAATATATCTGTCGGCAACTCCATGTTACCAAATAGGCTGGCATTTACTATAAACACTGAAGAAGCAACCAAGTTTTTATAGCATCTTTCTGACCTCTTGGGAATTTGCCATATGAGGAATCTCAATTCTGAAAATGCTAATAAGGAGTGTCTTAGAAAAAAACTTGAGAAGGAAAAAAACAATAGCATAAACTCACTTGGTGGCCCAGTAGCAGCCTTGAGTACCTGTGGGTGGTATAGGTACCCCAGGGAACTAAAAATCTGCCTATCTAACATCAGTAAAGAAAAACACCACCAATGAACCTAATATCTGGATCATGCCAATCTTTATCTGAACCCAAATCCTACCCCTACAGTAGAAGAATTTCATCCATCTTAGTGCTCTCTCCAAATCCCTGATCTCCTAATTCCTCAGCCCCTTAAATCTTATGACACTCCTTTCTACACTCCATTTCAGCCATAGACAATGTTAACATTAAAATTATCTTGAAAGACTAATTTTGAGTAAGAAATATCAACCTGTTTATTGACTATATCCATTTATTGGATATGACGATACTGGACATTATAACCAATAAAGTAGCATGTCGATCTGTAGCCCTCTTGAAAGACCACCAACCCTATACCTAGGTCAGGAAGCTCAATAAATAGAATTTTAGGAGCTCATTATTCATCCCCTCCCTTGAACATCCCAAGAATTTCTAATCGGTAACTAGCTAATTAATAGGTGATCTATCAAACTCTCAGGCCTTCTCTACACTAACAGAGGGGCAGATGAAGGTTTGCACTTACACTGGGAAAGAATCCCTATTCTGTTAGAACCAAGTTCTGTTAGAAAGGAGGGCATTCTTTGGAATTCCTAAGGACAAAGAAAAAATGCAAAAAATAGTAGACTGAAAGAATGCTCTCTACCTCCAGAGTAAGAACTATTGGAGTTAGACACAAATCAAAATATACTATTTTTCACTTCAGTTTATTTGTGTTTTCATTTTGAGGCTTTGGTTTTATATGAGTATTCTCTTACAATAATTACCAATATGGAAGTATGTTTTGTATTGTAATATGTATAACCCAGATTAAATTGTTTCCCACATCCAAGCTAGAGGAGGAAAAAGAGGGAGAAAGCGAATTTGTATCTTATAATTTCAGAAAACATATGTTGAAAATTGTTATTACATGTAATTGGGAAAATAAAATATCTGTGAACCAAAAAAGTAGTAGACTGGATAGACTCTCTGACCCAGATCCCAGACACAGGAATATACAGTGATTCTCCCCAGTATATAGAAACTGGGGCCTTTCTACTCCAGGATCCTGATATAAAATTTAATACAGCATGTGAAAAATAAATTCCCACAACAAACATTTATTAAACACTTACAATTTGCCAGGTACTAGGAATACAAATAAAACAAAAAGACAGACAATCCCCATCCATAAAGAGTTTATATTCTAATGGGGAAAGGAGCTGAAAAGTAGGATTCAGGGAGAAGATGGGCAAAGGAAAGTAATGAATTAGGAACAATATGGAGAATCCAGAAAAGTGTAATCTAATAAGAATTGAATAGATTCCTCAAATTGAAAATTCAAATCAGACCAAAGAGCTGCAGAGGCAGAGGATACTTCCAAGATATGAATTTCAGAGTTCAAGTGATGTTCTAGGATGAGGGGGTTTCTGTGAATAAGTCCAGAGTTCAACCTCTCCCTCCTTTCCAATCTTAGCTAACTCAACTCTTCCCTTCATAAACCCCTAATTCCATGGCTCATCCACTGCAAAACCTCCACTCTGAATTACTATGACCACCAAAATTATTTTCCTTATGGGCAAATCTGACTGTGTCACTCACTCCCTTACTCAATAAACTCCAGTGGTTTCCTATTGACTCTAGCAATAAATCTAAACTCTTCTGTTTAACTTAAAAGCTCTTCTCAACCTTACCTCAGTTTACCTTTCCAACCTCATTATACAGTAATCCCCCTTTCACACTCTCTGATCCAGCCAAATTTGCCTTCTTCCTGTTCCTCCCACATGACACTATCCCTTCTCCCATATCTTGCACTGGCTGTTCCCCCTCCCCATTCCTGGAATGTTCTTTCTTCTCCCTATTGTTTCAGAGTCTTTCTTATCCAAGAGAATTCAATCACAACTTTAACATGAAGCCTTATTGGATTCCCTCATCTACTAGATCTCTCCCTCTCCTGTCCAACCTGATATTTAATTACTTTGTATTTATTTGTATTTATTCTCTCCATATTTATCCTGTACATAATTATATAACTCCTTGTGGTTTCCCTCCTTAGAATATGTTTCTAGTGAATAAATATCATTTTACTTATTGTATTTATATCCCTGATATCTAACAGAGTGATTGGCACATAATAAGTGCTTAATAATTTTTATTGATTTTTTATATTCACTTAGTTACACAACAAGCATCTAGTATCTACACAACAAGCACTTATTAAGTATCTACTATGTGCACAGTAGTGTGTGAGGCATGAAGGATACAAATATAAAAATTAAATACTCTCTTCTTTTAAGAAGCTTACTTTTTACCTAAGGAAACAACATGTACACAGAAAAATAAATATAAAAAAGATACAAAAAAATTGGAATTATTTCAAGAGTACGTAAGGGCAGGGATCATTAGTAACTGAGAAGATCAAGATAGGCTTCCTGGAGGAGGATTAACTTAAATTGAGCTTTAAAGGAAGCTAGAAGTTCTATAAGATGGTGGTGAGAAGAGAAAATATTGAGGAGGGGGGACATCCTTTTCCAAGGCAAAGAATCAAGAAATAGAATATCCTCTATGACTAAGTAGGCCATATAGGCTGTAATATAGAATTCATCAAAGAGTATAATGTGAAATATCCCTAGAAAGTTAGACTGAGAGTATGAATTAGAGTGACAGGCATGTGAGAGAAGGGAATGAATGGAAGAGATATTATGAATATAGAAAAACAAAATTTAGAGACTAGTTGAATGAGGGATGAATCAGAATAACAAACAGAATATGTTTGCAAATATAGGTGACTGTAAGGATGCTGGTACCCTCAACATGAATAAGAAATTTAAGAAGAGAATTATGGGAATTGGGAAGAGGGGGAATGAGCTCTTTTGGGGATATATTAAACTTGCGATGCCTATGGGATATCCATTTGTAAAGGTTTGATAGGTAATTAATAATGAGACTAGAGTTCTGATGAGAGACCAGGGCTGGATATCTGCAGAGAGATTATAATTGAACACATAGATTTTGATGAGGTCATTTAGAGAGAGCAGAGAGAGAAATTGGGAGGTAGGAAGAGGACCAAGAGAGAACACTGTAATGAAAATCAATGGACAAGATTATCCCTAGCAGAGGGAAACTGTAGTGTCAGAACCTGCAGAGAAGTCAAGAAGGATAACTGAAAAAACTATCTTCCAAGCTTGTCCTAAATAAATGTACTGATGGATCAGCTCTATGAGTTGTCCAAACTACCATATTTCACACTTTGGACAATTACACCTTTTATGCACTTGGGTTTTTCTATGCAGATAGGTAACCTCTTTTGAATGATAATGGGTCATTTAGGAGGCTCTGTATTTTCATAGGCTTTACATAATCAACAAAAATAGAATTTTCTAGATAACGTTCTCCTCAATGAAGAATCTCTCTTCCAATGGGATTTTATTCTAGACATTATCCAAGGCAGTGACAAATATCGTTGGTAAATCAGTCTCCATGATTTATTCTTCATTTGATACAAATAATCTTAGATTCAGAAAACAAAATTATCTCCATTATTGTATTTGAAAGGGAACTTGTATGATTTTAACGTACGCATGGAAATAACTTCTCAGAGGAGTAATTTTAAAGCCATATCTTGCACCACTAAATCAATTGCAAATTATGAGGACAGTAGGATCTAATTCTCTACATCTTTCAATAAACTTTGTGATTATAAACATATGCTCTTCTGGAAAATGTGACTTGCAAAAGTCTCCTATTCCTTTATTGTACTTTTATCAATGATTTCTATAAAGTCATGCAATACTGGATAAAGGAATTAGAGATAATTATCCTATAGAAGACAAGATAGAGCAAGGAAAAAATCTATCCCTTTCAAGGAGGTCTTAAGGGAAAAGCTGGATGCCCATTTGTTAGCTGTGTTGTGAGAAGGATCCATGTTCAAGTGCATATTAGCATAGATGATTTCTGTGGTCCCTTCCAATTCTATATCTCAGTGACATTGTGATGCTGTGTAGACTAGGTTCAAAGATTTTGTAGATGAGTGAAAGCAAACATATAGGTCAGTAGATAACTGATATTTCTTCAATCTTCTTTTAATTTTTGATGTCTCATTTTTCTAAATATGTTCGCCTTTTTCTATTTCCAGAATCAATCCCTTAATACTCAGAATTGTGACATATCCAACACTGATCTCTTCTCTGAATACTCAGTCCAGTCTAGCTTCTATTTCCTTTTTAATTTCCTTTTGTGTCTTTTCTATTTCTTCATATAGCATACTTGTTTCTTTGGTGTCGGAGTCCAAATGTGTGCCTCTAATGTCACTAATATAGAAAATATATTGTCATAGAAATTTTAACAGTCTTCAGCACATTCTCCTAGAAATATGATCTGACTTAAATGAGCTCTCACTCAACTCTCTCTAAAATAAAGTCCTTCCACTGATTCTTGTTGTTTTATATGGTGTTTCTACACATCTTTTGCTACCCCCTTGTTAAGATTTTTGGAAATAAGTTTTCATGAAAAAAAAAACAATGTTTTGCTTGGCAAGATCAAGTATTAGCTGACTGAGGTGGTTCCTGTTTTGTTTCTTTTTTGTTTCCTCATTGTAGCAAATTATTAACATTTACTTCATTCCCAGAAGAGATGGCAGTTGTGTGTGTCAGTAGCTAGTCCTTTATCCATTTCCCATTCTTCAGCATCACTTACATAAATAGGTTGGTTTAGAGATGTTTTAAGTGAATGCTATAACTTTTTTCCCCTAATGTCATCGATTTTTAATCTTTGCTCCAATAAGTCCAATGGTCTTATCATATATAGACTGATGATTTCTAGACAATTCCCAAGTCAGTAAACTTCTTGTTTCTCATTTATTAAAATCTAATGAAATTCATTTTTGTAATTTTACTCTTTGTTCTCTATGTTCAGTAAATATTAACCTCTGCTTAAAAAAAAGAATTCATGTTACATAGATATAAAACTTCTTTGTAGCCTATAAATTTCACTGTATTCCTTTCTTAACCTGAACCATATTTTACAATATACTTCTCATCGCCTTCCTCTTTTCCATCATTTATGTTAAAGTCATTGAGTATTAAAATATATGTTTATTTATTCCTAGGGCAGCCTTATTAAATTTTGCAAAAAAATTTGTCCACCTTATCTTCATTTTCTGCAAAAGATGTTGAAAATAAACTTTAAATTCCCTCATGATAATCTTTTTGCAATAAATGTGATAATTATAATATATTAATGTCGCTTTGTGGTTTACAAATTAGATCATGTATCTAAAGTACTTTGTGAACCATAAGGCATTATATATATGAGTTACTATTATGGAGGAAATAATTCCTGAAAAAATAATAACTTGACCTAAACCAGAATTCCTATGCCCACAGGATTAACCCAGCATATCCAGACCTCTTATAGGACTTAAGTCATAGAGGATTTATCAGAGCCAGCAGGAAATGGTATTAACTCAGCTGAATAAATATTAATCTCATTATTCACTACTATGGGATGCCAAATTGGAAGGATAGACCATGTAACAAAAGAACTAATAATACCAAAGTCCAATTGAAGAGAAAACCAGGGGAAATTAAGCACTGGGCAGAAAAGTTTTTCCAGTCTAAGTCAGGACATAAACCACAAATTTTGAAAGCAGAAAGACTGAAATTATGCAAATAGAGATCAAAGTCATACTGAAAACATATCTACAGAACTTAGACAAATGTTCAAAAGCGGATAAGTGAATTATCTACCAAAAGGGATCCCAGTATCTGAGTACAAGATATTCTGAGGTGGCTTGACTGGATATGAGAGCTGGTTGAAGGGTATTTTATCATGGAGAAAAGAAGGCTTAAAGAGAACTTGATAGTTATCTTCAAGTCTTTGAAGGGCTGTGCATGTGAAAGAAAATCAAGACTACTTTTGATTACCTCAACACAGAAACAATAGGTACAATTAAAATTAGGGACATGAGGATGGACTAGGTGCCTCTAGGATCCCTTCCAGTTCTAAATCTATAAATCTGAGATGTTACCTGTTATAGGAAAATTAAGAAATTAGCAAGTGTAGGTGACTGACAGGCAGAAAGCAGAAAAAAGATTCCAGAACTTTAGGTGGTCCACTGGCTAAGTGTCAGT
Organism: Gracilinanus agilis; assembly: GCF_016433145.1. Classification (NCBI taxonomy): domain Eukaryota; kingdom Metazoa; phylum Chordata; class Mammalia; order Didelphimorphia; family Didelphidae; genus Gracilinanus; species Gracilinanus agilis. Next base: position 47,175,190 of record NC_058130.1, read on the forward strand.
TACTCTCTGGACTTTCCCTTGGATGGATCTATCTGGTTTTTCTCTGTATATCCTGCCTTGGTAAAATCAATAATTATCATGAGTCACTGCCTGGAGTTAGGTTAGTTGTAGGGGAGACACTCACTGGTGGACAGGTGTGTCAAAATCCTTACTCCCTCTCCAAATTGGAATTTACTGGCTGTTACCAACTGGATTCCTAGAGGACCTTGTTTGAGGACCACAGACGTGAGACCCCAATCTGTTCAACTGAACTTGTTCACCTTCCAGTTTTCCTGTATTTAATTATCTTCATAGGAACTCTAGTTAGGCTTGATTTAGACAGCTGGGTAATTTTAGTGTGGCCAGTGTAGACAAACCCTGTTGGACCTTGGAGGAAGGAAATTCAAGTTTTGTTTGAATTAGTTAATCCCACTCCCTTCCTTACCTGTCCCTGTTTGTTAAATATACCATGTTATGTTAACTAATAGCTTCTCCCTGAACTTCCTTTCCCAGATCTGGTGATTTGGTCTATCACCACTAGTTAAGAACCCAGTTTGATACCCTATTGAAGATACTTTATTTATACCTCATTTATATTTATCCAAAAACCCCATATATTTATTTTTTCATGTCCTACAAGTCACAGACTTGTAAGAGATAAGTTTAAACTCAACATAAAGACAACTCATTAATAATCAGTTGCCCAAAACTAGAAGAGGCTGACCTTGAATGAATGGGTTCTCCCTGTTGAAGGTCTCCAAGCAAAAGCTGGATGATCATTTGTTTTTTTCATTGTAAAGAGCATTTTTTTTCAGAAATGCATTAAACGAGATGAGTTTTTGAGTTCCCTTCCAATTCCGAGATTCTATTAATTTTAAGGCCTTAAAGTTGCTTAAGTGTCTCATTAACTATCACCAGTGTCCCATGTCACTGAGTTTCTCTTTAAGGCCTAATCACATGCAGGTCTAGGAACTGAATGTGTTATGCATAGACTGATCATCTTCTGTTAGAGGATGTAAAAATATTCATACAGAAAGTTCTTCAGAGAGAGAACATGAATCATGTAACCATGGGAAAAATTTTTCTAAAAAATAAAAAATAAAAATAAATAAATAAAGTTACAAATTACTTTAAAAAAAAAAAAAAAGAAAGTTCTTCAGGGAAAGGCCAGGAAAATCAGAGTTACATACACAAAGCTTAAGTTGATTTCTTAGGAGAAAAAATGTTGAGATGAAGGGAATGAGAGTGTAGTGACAGAGAAATTGCACCCAGAGTTCACACAATTGGCAGTACTCGGCTTCTTCATGGATACCTAGAGGATCTTATACCCAGGTATATAAGGGAAACACCACTTTTCAGCCTTTTCCAAAGGCTTTACAGCAATAAGCTGCCTCCTCCTACCCAGAAAATGGTCTTCACTAAAGAAAGGAAGTAAAGAAATGACTCATTTCCTTTTCTCAACAAGTGTTAAAGTGAGAAAAATAAGGAGCAAAAGATAATCCTTAGCCTCAGGGAACTTAAGAGTCTAGTTGGGGATAGGAGATGTATAAGTGAAACATCCAAACAAGTCAAAAAGGAAGTTCTAGAGAGACAACATTGTACAACAGGAAGAATAGATTTACCTAAACATCTAAATGCCATGTTCTCATTTTAGCACTGCCACTAACCAGCTACATATCCTTGGGCAAATCACTTCTCCACTTTGGGCGTTGATTTGTTCATCAGTAAATTGGCAGGGTTGAACTAAAGATCAATAAGGTCCCTTCCAACCCTAATGTTTTATGCATTTAAATTATTCAAGATTCTTGGCCTCATCACTTTATATCCACCTTCCATCAATACCAAAAACAACAAATGAGAGCACTGATATAGTGGACATTGCCCAAGTATTACTGTAACCCCTACTGAGACTCAATCCTATGCAAGGATCTAGAATGAGAAGGTACCTTCTCCCCCTGCCAAGAACAGTGAGCAAAGTAAGAAACTGATGGAATGCATGCAGGAAGATAAAGCTGGTGGGGGAAATAATCCAGAAAAAACAAAGATGTAAAAACAGGGAGGAGAAACACATTTAGTCCAAAATGGCATTGAAGGCCCTATTTTGGCCATTATCCAAATGCTCTGGATGACAGAGCATCCAGCTTGGGGCATAAAAGTATTTAGAGGGAGGGATGTTTATCTTCTCACCTGGCAAGACTCCTCCTTCGTGGAGGCTATTTCAAAAAAGACAAATAATGAACTTTACTTTAGGGAACAGAAAGAGAAGCATCAGGAATCTATCCATTGTCTGCAATTTCTATTGGACCTGATTTTGCATAATATAGCTTTGATTCCTGTATTCTTTGATCATTGTTAGTAAAGGTGAAATTAGCATCATTGTCTCTGAGTGTTCATTCTAAATCAAATCTTGAACCAGAAGCTTCTGGGGGTTAATTCATGCCTGGACTATGACGTTATCCTTCTAATTGGTCCAGTGTCTCAAGTGCCTCCCCACTCAGGTACATTCTTTACTCAGCTGCCCAAACCACTTTCCTAAAGTAAAGGTCTGATCACATCAGCTTCTATTCAATAAACTCTAGTGTGGCTTCCTATAGCCTCCAGGCTCAAATATAAAATTCTTCGGCATTTAAAGTCTTTTACAGCCTGATCCCTTTCTATCTTTCCATTCATTATATGCTTTACTCTCAGCATATTCTATGATCTAGCTCTACTGGACTACTTGCTATTCCTCACATGCAACACTTCACCTCCCAATTCCATGGCTTTGCATGAGCCATTCCCCCATAGAATGCTGATCCTCTCCACTTCATCCTCTTAGCTTCCTTGGCTTCCTTCAAGACTTAAGTCAGGGGTGAGGGCAGATGGTTCAGTGGATTCAGAGCCAGGACTAGAGATGGGCAAATGACCCTGGGCAAATCCCTGAACCCCCATTTTCTAGCCCTTACTGCATTTCTGTCTTGGAACCAATATACAATATTGATTTTAAATGGAAGGTAAGGTTTCGTTGGTTTTCTTTCTTAAAAAAATTAATGCATATCCCACATTCTTGAGAAGGCCTTTTCCTATTACATCATCTCCCCTCTGCCACCATTAATCTTTTTCCCTCTAAGATTACTTACACTCCATTAATACTGCATAAGTCTTGTATGTACCTCGTAATTTGTATGATGCCTCCCCCATTAGAATGCAAGCTTCTTGAGGGTAGGGGTCCTATTTTTGCCTTCCCCTCCCAATATTTAGCACTTTTAATAAATGCTTATTGACTAACCAACCAAATGGACTTGAGTGTCTGTCCTTTCCATTCCTAGGATTGTTACCATGAGCAATTCACTCTACGCCCTCTAAAAATCAGTTTCCTCATCAATAAAATGGGGATCATAATGCCTTACAACACCTATCTCACAGAGTATTGAGAGTATCAGAATCACAAGGTGGCAGAGTTGAAAAGGGTCTTCAGAGACCATCTTGACCACACTATACCAGAACAACAACTTCCTCTACGTGACACCTGCCAAGGAGGTGTAGTAGGCACTTAGAGGTTCTTATGCCGGGGGCAGCTGGGTAGCTCAGTGGATTGAGAGTCAGGCCTAGAGACGGGAGGTCCTAGGTTCAAATCTGGCCTCAGATACTTCCCAGCTGGGTGACCCTGGGCAAGTCACTTGACCCCCATTGCCCACCCTTACCACTCTTCCACCTAGGAGCCAATACACAGAAGTTAAGGGTTTAAAAAATAAAAATTAAAAATAGAGGTTCTTATGCCCAGGTGTATAAGAGTATCACCACTTTTCATCCTCTCCCAAAGTAATTGTGGCTATACAGCAACCTGCTGCCTCCTGCCACCCAGAAAATGGTCATCACTGGAGTAGGAAGTAGAGTAGAAACTCTCTTGTTTCAATTTTTCAACAAATGTTCACTAAATTAGGAAAAAAATGGAGAAAAGGATGATATTTTCCCTCAAGGAACTTACAGTCTATTTGGGAATAAGAGATGGATAAGTGAAACATACAGCTAAGTACAAAATCAAGTGCTCATAAGACAATAGGTATGATGAGAAGAGCACACTTATACTTCCAGATGTAGCCCATCTCATTATCTCCAATGCAATAATTATCCAAAGTGCTTTGATAATCTTAAAGCTACATACAAATGTAAGCTGCTCTTCCTGTTATTATTTGTATTAGAGATTTTTTACCTTTGAATTATATTTCCCAGAATTCCTTTTAATCTCTCCACCATGTTGCATGGTCATGTTTTATTTATAAGTTCTGTAACTCCTCTCTTTCTCTTGAGACCGGGGATGGATTAGCTAGCTTTTTTATTTTAGTTATTATTAATAAACTTTATAAAATATATTACTTAGTTAGTGTATATTAATTTTAATCTTTATATGTTATTATTAATAATAATCCTAGATTTTAGAGGTGAAAGGAAATTCAGAAAACATTGAGTTCAACTTCATTTTAAATATGAGGAAACTGAAGGCCAAAGATATTAATTGATTTGCCCATTCTCAAAAGTAGAATTTAAGGTCATGTCCTCTATATCCTGGATCAGTCCACAATGACTGCTATTATTTTTTTAACTCTTAGTTTCTGTCTTAGAATTAGTATTGGTTCCAGGAAAGAAAAGCAGTAAGGACTAGCCAGTTGGGATTAGGTGACTTGTCCAGGGTCATACAGCTAGAAACCATCTTTGACAGATCTGAACTCTGGTCTCCCAGTTCCAGGCTTGGCTCTCACTAAGCCGCCTAGCTGTCCACTGTTAATGTTGTTTTTTAGAAGCCAAAGTCCCTTACTACCAGTGCCACCAGCAGAATCTCCTACCAGAAGGAACCAGCCATAATGGATATTTTATTATCTCTCCAAACATGTTAGTAGACATGCTGGCTAAACAAGCAGCTATTCTAAGACATGCAGATAAATACTTTTCCAAAAACCAAGTGAGGAGCCATATGCCACAAAATGAAGCCAGGCCCATTCTCCCAGTTCTCTCTGCTCAAACTCCCACTGAGATCAACTCAACGGGAGCGCCATTTACTGAACCAACATCACATATGGCCTTGAGCATACAAGTTCCTGAGTCTTGTGATGAACAGAGTAATCTTTAAATGGAAACTCCATATCCAAAATGCTTGTGGGTAAAAATTAGTTTGCTTTTCTTTATTGGGGCAAGGGGAAGAGGGGGAAGAAGGAAAGAGGGATTGGTCAGATGGAAATTTTACTGGCAGGGCTAGAGTATGAAAATATACTGAAAGGAGGAAGGAGGTTGCTTCTCTCTCCTTGAAGCAGCATATTCTGCCTGACTTTTTTTTATTAATTGATTATGATTGTCCAAATAAACATGATAATTAACTAAGGAATGCGGTTCTCTCTGCCGTTTAAAAAAAAAAACACTATTCAGAAAAGGGGGAAATTCTCAGGAGTCTTGGATAATTCTGGTTATTTCCAACAGAGCTTTTATACAGGAAACAGAGCCATCTCTCCAAGCTAATTCATTTCTGGTGGACTTGTTAACAACTTCCCTTCTAGCTGTGTTTCAGCTTCGAGTCCCCACAGTCCCATCTGGGAATTTTAATTTTTCTTCCCTGGCCCTTGTTGGCAATTAGGCATCCCTGCTCACTAATCCAACCAAAGTGACTGCTCCATACAGAGGACGCCATTAAAAATTCACATACAGCATTCATTTACTGGGACCTATACAAGTTGAGCCAAAGGAAAAAAATAGCCACAAAGAGCAAACCCTGAGCCCCCTAACCTCAGGACAGCAGAAATGCTGACAAGTAGCTAAGTGAAAGAGCATATTTTAATAAATACACCTTCCTCGTGGTTTTGCCTTTTTTGTGTGTGCTCAGCTGAAGCAATTAGAGAAAGGCCCTACAGGGGGCCTACCCCCACAAGTCCCACTTGGCTCCCTCCAGCTGGGCTTCTCTCTGCTCTGCCAATCACTGGAGTCAGGAAGAGAGGTTGAGGCTTAGCAGGGAGCCCAAAGTCTACATCTGCTCCAGGGCACACTCCCTCCTGGTCCTGGAAAGTGACCTCTGAGAAAAGGAGAATCAAAAGAAAGAAAATTCTTGCCCTTTTTAGAAAGCCACGGACAAGAATCCAACACCATTTTCCTACCGGTTATCTAGCAGATACATCCTCCCTTTCCCTTCTCATTTCTTGCTTAAACGATTCAATAATATGTCCTCTGTGTCCAGTCTTTGGCCAACCACTGTGTGGAACAGAAGGGAAATTCAAACACAGGGTCCCTGCCCTCAGGGAGGGATAAGGGAGGAAATATATTGTAATGAGCGAGGGAAATTGGGATTTAAGTCAGGGAAAATTTGTGTTTGAATATCTCTAGTTGCTGACTACCTATGTGAGTGATCCAATCTACCCAACTTCTGAGTCTGTTTCCACATTTCTCAAATGGGGATAGTCATAACTGGAGTGTTTACCTGGCACTGTTGACATGTAGAGCCTTAGAAATGATACAAATAAAAGGCTTTGCAAACAATAAAACATTATGAAAATGGCAGTCATTATCATGATAGTCTAATTGGGAAGAGTCTAAGAAGCAGAAGCTATCTGGTTTGAGATCCTGGAAGTCATATTTCCTTTCTTTACTTTTTTAGGATGAAAAGGATCTTGAGTTAAAAACTCCAAACACATGTTTGTCTGTTTGCCTACCGGGACTTAGAAGAAACTGGGAAGCCTACTTGATTTGCCCAGATTAGGAAGGAAAGTCATCACTGATGAGTACGGACCTGGTACTAAATAGGTTTGCCTTAGAAAAGTCAGACTACGAATTCACTGCTAGTGACCTGTGAGATGATACAACCATTCTGAAGAGCAATCTGGAACCATGGCCACAGAGCCATGAAACTGTGAAGACCCTTTGACCCAGAAATACCCCTACCATGTCTGTATCCAAAAGAGATTAAAGACAGGAGGAAAGGACTCTCTGAACAAAAATATTTAGAGTAGATCTTTTTTGTGGCAACAAAAGAATTGGAAAATAAAGGGATGCCCATCCATTGGGGAATGGCTGAACAAGTTGTGGTGGAATGCTATTGGGCCATAAGAAATGGCAAACAAGATGATCACAAAAAAAAAAAAAAACTCCTGGAAAGATTTGTATGAAGTGATGCAAAGTGAAGTGAGCAGAACGAGGAGAAGGCTGTACACAGTAACAACAATAACGATGATCAACATGAATGATTTAACTATTATCAATAAGACAAGGATCCAGGTCAACTCCGAGAGACTCAACAAAAAAAGGATATACACTACTATAGAAGGAACAGATAGGCTATGACAATACCATTCTTTACCCTATTTCCTCCATTAGTTTTTCTCAAGCAAAATGTATCTTCTTTCACAAAATAAAAAACATGTATTATAAATGTAAAATGTAAAAATATATATTATAAATGTAAAATAAAAAATATTTATTATAAATATGATAATATATGTTCAAGCTATATTATATTGTCTGCCTTCTTTGGGGAGGGGTAGGAGGGAGAGAGAGAGAGAGCATGGGTAGCAAAATATGAGAAAATGAATATTTTTTCTTTTCTTTTTAAATTTTTTTAATTCAAAGATATTTTATTTTTATAAAGTAATATATGGTATAATATAATATATAATTATATTTTAAATATAATATAATGTAAATAATTTGTTATTGGTGATATATATTATATAATATGCATATGTTGTATAATAGTAATTTTCAATATATGTTTTCTAAAATTATAAGATCCAAGCCATTTCCTTTATTCCCCCAACTCAAAGATAGTAAGTAATTTGATCTGGGCCATACATGTATAACTGTGCAAAACAGTGGGAAAATTTTATTGTAATAAAAAATTGGTTTGTCTCTCTAAAGACATATCTCTTAGTTATCAACCATCTCTGCCTTCCTAGGAAGCCATCCTGGGAATATATTCTCCCCTGCATAGAGGAACCTCATAGGGGGATTCTTGGAATGAATAGATGAGTACTGTTTACTCAGAAGATAAATTTAAATATCTAGAATTGGGACATAAGATTGATCATAAGTGGCTGTTATCAAGAAATCTAGGGTAAAGAAAAACAAATGAGTTTAAGAGTGCTATGCAATCTCTCCCACTCAAGTCAATTGGGGGCCAAGTAGTAGTAGGGTCACACATCTGCATTTTGAGAAGGTATCTCTCCATCAATTTTGGAGAGCAATATGTAATTGTATCAAAGAAGTATAAAAGCATGGATATCCCTTGACCCAGGACCACTATAAGTTTTCCTAAGATGATCAAAGAAAAAGGAAAAGAATCTATATGTTCTAAATATTTATAGCAGCTCTCTTTGTGATGGCAAAGAGAAAATTGGAGGGATGCCCATCCATCAGCTGGGGAATGACTAAACAAGTTGTGATATAAGAGTGTGAAGAAGACTGCCACACTGTAAGAAATGATGAGAAGTTAATTTTTAAAAAACATGAAAGACCTACATGAAATTATGAAGAGTGAAACAAGCAGAACCAAGAGAGTATTATATACAGTAACAGAAATATTGTTTGAAAAATAACTGGGCATGTCCACCTCCAAAAAAATAACTGATAAATAGAAACTTGCAAGACATAATTTTAATATTCATCTTTTTGTCAAATGATGTCTTATCTAGTGTGGGGAGGGGAGTGAGAGAGATACCTGGGAACTTTAAGGTAATGAACAAACAAATTAATAAATAAATTTAAAGTTTATAAAAGAAGGCATCCTATGGTATTATTCTAAAGATAACAAAAGTCATCAGGTCCATCCCCTGCCCCCTCCATTAACAGAGTTAGAAATGAAGTCTAGAGTACTTAAATGATATATGAAGACATATGATTAACCAAAAGTTGAAGTAGTATTTAAAATCCAGTTATTGTTGTTTTTTAATTCTAGAAATAGTGCCTTTTTCATGATACCCCTTTAAATGTTCAAGGATGGCAAACATGGTTACAGACAATATAGAAGTTTTTTGGTCCAAATCATTCTATGCTTTTCTTTGATTCCTTTGGTATCCTCTTATGAAGTATATTCATGGATCTTCTAGGTCTCTTCCAATAGTGTTCAGTGTTGGGCTACCATGAATTCTCATATTTAGTGATAGCTTCTTAAAAATACTCCAGGGCAGTGATTCCCAAAGTGGGCACCACCTCCCCCTAGTGGGTGCTGCAGCAATC
>NC_058130.1:47187529-47234318 GCF_016433145.1 Gracilinanus agilis
CCAAATCATTCTATGCTTTTCTTTGATTCCTTTGGTATCCTCTTATGAAGTATATTCATGGATCTTCTAGGTCTCTTCCAATAGTGTTCAGTGTTGGGCTACCATGAATTCTCATATTTAGTGATAGCTTCTTAAAAATACTCCAGGGCAGTGATTCCCAAAGTGGGCACCACCTCCCCCTAGTGGGTGCTGCAGCAATCCAGGAAAGCGGTGATGGCCACAATTTTTTTGTATTACATTCTATTCTGAGGTCAATAAATAGTTTCATAATTTCCAGGGGGCACTAAGTAATATTTTTTTCTGGAAAGGGGGCAGTAGGCCAAAAAAGTTTGGGAACCACTGCTCCAGGGAAACAAAAAAGAGGTCCAAGACAAAGAAAGTTCTCATGTATACCAAAATATTCACAACAATAGCAAAAAAGCTGGAAACAAAATCATTGACCATTGATTAGGAAACAGCTGAACTGATACATGAATGTAGGGAAAGGAACAAGGACAGTGTCTGACCTGTGATTGCAAACTCCTTTGAGCAATACAGATTGGCATCTTCTCTACAACTTATAGCCCTAGAGAACTGTGAGGTTAAAGGATTTACCCAGAATGACAGTTAGTACACATTATAGGCAGAACTTGAACTTAGCTCTTTCTAGCTTCCAAACCAGCTACTCTACCATAGTGCCTGCATTCATGAATTTAAGGGAAGATTATATTATTGCACAGTAAGAAATGATAAATGTGAAGAATTCAAGAAACCTTGGGAAGATTTACATGGACTAAAGCAGATTAAGTTAAGCAAAAGTGTGAAAATTATATACTCATTGTCTACAATATTATAAATTAAAAGAATGCTAAAATGAAGTCAAACACTATGCAATTATAAAGACCAATCTTAGTCCCAAAGAAGAGATGAAGAAATGCATTTCCTCCACTCTGGACGTAGAACATTGAAGATGATAGTAGACATGATTTCTGTACTGATGGATTTCATTTAATTCTCTTCCTTTGTTCCAAAGGGAGGTTCACTGGATAGGATTGGGGCAGCTACATATCAAGAAAGGAGTGTGATGTTAAAAAAATTATCAATACATCATGAGAAGATTCCAAAGGAATCAAAGAAAAGCATAGAATGATTTGGACCAAAACAATGACTTACTGGCTATGGAGATGAGTGACACTAAACACATTCGGGGTCCCCAAAACAATTTAAAAGTATCTGGCTCTTCTAGATAAAATAACCAAGCCACACTGAGCTTTTGGGATGGCTTTGAGTAGGCAGCTGGAGACTATGGCCAGGATTTTTCATGTTAGATTTCATACCCCAAACCTGATGCCTCTGTGAATTCCTATAGGTATTGAAGCTGAATAACTGTGAAACCTTCAGAGACAGCATTTTGTACATATTTCATGATTCCTTCTCAGGAAAAGGCAAAGGGTTTCATTACAAGAGCTGTTTATTTTCCTCCACCTTTCATGGTTCAGCCTGTATAAGTTTTCCTAAATGCCTCTAATTCTAAGGCTGAGCTCAATTCATGCTCAGAGAGGGAGACAAGTCTCCAGAATCAGGAATATGTGTTCATACTTGTGGTTCCTAAATCATCCATGTCCACATGACATGGAATCAAATTTTTTGGTCGGCTATCCTATGGGATTTCTTTTAACTCTAGAAATTCAGTAAGAAAAACAAATGGAAAAAAGGGAAAAGATAAGCAGAATGAAGAAATATTGAATACTTTAACTCATTTGATACTCATAATCAGCATATGTGGTTGATATTATTAATATCATTATTGCCATTTGAAAAATAAGGAAATTGACACTCAGAGAGGATAAGTGACTTATACGTAGTTACTGAGTCAGTGGCAGGGATGAAATTGGGTCCAAGGTTGGCTCTGCCATTCTACCTGCTACCCAAGGGTTAACAGTATATATTTTCTCTTTATGTGCAGTCCAATCTGCTCCCATGAGCTGAGATTCAATTCAACACAATTTAATTTAATAAGCGTTTAGTAAACGCTTGCTACATTTAAGCAAGTCACTGTACTAGATGCTAGGAATACAAAAACAAAATATTTCTGATACATAAGTTTTGGTGGAAGAGAAAAAAGACCAGGAAATTTTTTTAATCCCTAAATATGGAGCTCTACCTGAGAAAGAAAACCTAAATAAGGAACGAAGCAGGGGGATGCTTTGGCCACAAAATGGTAGTCATGAAAGATGAGAGAATGCCAAGATGGAGTACTAGAGAGTGTCAAAGACAAAGACTTTCACTATTATGTACACGCCTAGCCACATGTGTATATGTGTATCTGAATTAGACCAACGTCCAGAGACTCCTCAAGTCTGAGATAAATGAATAAAAAAGAAATTGATTAAACACTTAATTTGGATTAAGTATTATACTGAGTGCTCTACTAAGATGCAAACAGAAAACCGTAAGAGTATCTTCTCTCAAAGAAATTCTCATTGCAAGAGATAACCACCCATTAAAGTGGGTTCCACTGCAGGGCAGATGGAAAGGCTCAGGGGCTCTCGGGGTACAGTGGCAGGGAAGATGGCAAATGGAAGACGTTCTTCAGGTGCATCAGAAAGTCAAGTGGCAATGCAGAGATGCAAGGACATTTGGAGGACATTGTGGCAGGGTATATGATAAGGTCTGGAGGGCCAGAGAGTGTAGAGACAGTATAAACAGATAAGACCCACTGATTCTAAATATGGCTACAACTGGAGCCACATCCAGAACCTGTTACTGTCAGAACAATCTGGGGCAGAGTCAAAGAAAGCAACTAAGATTTCCTATATCCTTATAAAATGGAGGGAAATGAACTAATTCCAATACATAATCCAAAAAGGGAAATCAGTTTCAAAACACTAAGGAAACTGAAAAACAAGAAGGAAATGAAGTTGCCTAAAAACAAGGTGGTAATCAGGGTGAAGCAATAGAGAATTGCCCTCAGATTCTAAATTTTAGGTGCCTCTAGAAGGTATGAACAATTGAGTTCAGCACCTATTTATCAAAAATAAATTAGTTAAGAGGGCTAGGTGGCTCAATGGAATGAAAGCCAGGACTAGAGATGAGAAGTTCTGGGTTCAACCAGGCTTCAAATGCTTAGCAAGTCACTTAACTCCCTTTCCTAACACTTACTGTTCTTCTACCTTGGTCAATAGACAGTATTGATTCCAAGAAGAAAGGTTAGGATTTTTTTTTAATTTTAATTAGTTATAATAGGATATGAAATGGCCTTTTCCCAGCCCCAAGGAGCCAACCTATTAGCAGCCTCATGCTGTACCAATGTCTCAGTCTCCCCCAACATACCCCATGACTCTTCCTTATAGGAGGCCAAGATTTCTTCCCATGGACTCCCCTCTACAACTGAATTTATCCTAAAATGTTGCTTTGAGGGTGTATTTTTTATGCTTGCCCTAACCTCGATTATTTTGTAGCATTTGCCCTGGGCACCAGAACTCCCTGTAATAGCACCACCTGAGAGTGACCCAAGAGCCATGGTCAATAAAGCCTACTTGTGAGATGAAATTGGAACCACGGGAGCTCATCAGGCAGTTGGGAATAAGTCAATGGACTGTAAGAGAATGTGGCTAAAAAGGGACCTGAAGGAATTCTGGAAAAATAACAAGACAACAAGAATAGAAATTGGGTTTTTTTTTTGCAAAAAGATTTGGCCTTAAGGTTGAAATAAAGAGAGCTAATATGGCAAAAGGCTGAAACAAAGGTGACAGAATGAAGGGAAAAGGGGAAGGAGAAATCATTTTTAAGTGCCTACTATGTGCCAGGCACTCTGCTAAATGTTTTACAAATATTTTTCATTTGATCCACCCAACAGCTTTGTGAGACAGGTTCTAGCATTATCCCTATTTACCTCTCAATTTAAGAGAAGTTAAACCTATGAGGCAGACAAAGGTTAACTTTAGATCTTCCTAACTGGATCTTCCATATTCCAGCCCAGTGTTCTGCATGAGAAGAATGACAGTGCCTTATGTGCTTATGGGAGGAGTTTGAAACACACTTATATCATTGCATGCAAGAATCATTCAAATTGAGTTCTTTCTAGTCCATTCCCTCAGTAAGACAAATACTTCTCTAGATCTAACCAGAGATATATATCAACGGAAATGAATGGAAGTGACTTCACTAAGTTTATTGCTTCTCTGGTGACTTGATTGTTCACATGTGAAATGAATTTCTTTTCTGAAGATGTTTCCCTCATCTACTTAAACCCTTTCTAGAGATTTTAGTTGATTGCAAGCTAAATAAAAGCCAACAGTGTGACATGGCAGATAAGAAAATGATATGGTTTTAAGCTAATTTAGACAAAACATCGCATTTAGGGAAAGGATAATCCAATTTTTTTTGCCCTAGTCACCTACATCTGGACCTCAGTTTTCAGTTCCAGGGACAGTTTAGAACGGATATGCCGAAGTGTCCAGGATGGTCTGGAGATCATACCACAGCAATCTAACCAGGATTTATTAAGCACCTACCAAGTCCCTGCCTTCAAAGAGATGACTGCATTCTGTTATGAAAAATGGGTGAGGGAAATGGAAATGTTTAGGCTAAAAAAGTTGGAGATTGAAAGGGAAAAAGAGAACTGTTGCTATGAGGTTCAAATGAATATATAGATATGTATTTATGAAATTATTTGTATTTTATTAACTTTATTCTTGACCTTCCCAACCCAGTGATCCTTCTTGTCTTGGCACTCCTCTAACATTTGCTATCTAAATTCCCTCCCCTATTTGAGTTTTATTCATACTGCCTTGTATAATTTATTATCTTTTTGTGCATATTTGAACAGCTCTCTTTTGGTGACAGCTCTCGCATTCCCTTTAAATCATCAGTGGCTCTTCAGGGTCTTCAGTATAAATTCTAAAATCTTCATCTATTATTAAAGGCTTTCCATGATCTGAACCAACTTACTGTGCCACCCACATAGCAGGCCCCCTGAAATAGTCCAGGCATTAGGTCATGAACTCCAGCTACAATAGTACCAAGGAGAAGAGAAATGAGGCCAAATGGCCTGAGGAAAGAGTACCAAATTTAGAGTCAGAAGACCTGGGTTTAAATCCTGAATACCTTACTTGGCCTCATTTTCCTCATCTGTAAAATGAGGCTTTTAAACTAAGGGACTCCATTAGTTCCTTCTGGCTCCAAATCTATAAACCTTGTGTTATTATAATTTTCCCCCTCTTCTATGAAACATCTATAATTACTATAAATTTTGTTACTATTCTTCCAGGCTTCATTACACACAAAACAGCAATGTAAATTTTGTGAGCCTATTTATTCAGCTTTACAATTCCACTCACTCAGCAGTGTGTGGTGCCAACTTGGGAGGAGGAGATTTGGCTCAAGATCATGCAGGAAGGTTTAATTAGTCTTCTGTGACTCAAATTTACTTCCTTTTCTCAATTCATTTAGATTAGAAGAAAAGGAAGTTAGTTCCCCCTCCCAGTGATAGCCAAAGCATTTCGGATTCATTTCTTTTCCAGGCTTTTATGAGGTGCTGAAGTTATTGTGTGATAGTATCCATATCTAAATCACTTCATTTGCTATATCACTTCTGATCATAAAGGATCACTAGAGAAGACCATGAAAGAAGCTTTAGAAATTGATAAAGGTAGGTATATTGATATATTGATAGAGGTAGGCAATGTATCAGGCTACAAAGACTAACCAAAACTAAACACTTAAGGAAAGAGAGAGGTTTCAGAAGGTACTTTCAGATTCAGTTCTGAGGCATGAAATCATCACAGATCAAATATTCAAATGTATAAAAATGGGTCCAGACCAGGATCCTGTTTGAAACTCAGCCACAGGTAACAAAAGAAACCCTTATGAACATGTACATAGCACCGACCTAGCTATGTACATGTATGTACTCAACTATGTAAGATCACCTTCCAAGGATGGACCATGTGAAAGGAGGACACACAGAGACTCAGAAGAAAAATCCCTGAAAATTGCTCCCCTGCAGCAATCATGGCACCTCACTTCAATATTCCTTCTTAGTTCCTATGTTCTCTCCTTAAACTAAATTTTATTTCATACACAGAACTATGAAGACCAGTTTAATTAAATATCAGCAATGATTGGGTAGCTCCTTTCTTCTTAAAGATGTCAACTAAATGCTCTCCCAGCAAGATATCCGTTTGGCCCCAGAAGCTGCCTGCTAATTCAGCTGCCTCTTTCAAGTGAGGTCCAATGGAGATGCATGCCTGGAAACAGAGGACAGGAAAGTGCAATGTACTGGGATTCAAAAGATCTATGTTTAAATTTAAGTTCTGCTACCCACTAGCTATATGATATTAGACAAGTCATTTTGTTTCATCATCAATTAAATGAAGAGGTTGGACTAACTGGTCTGAAAGGTCCCAGAGTTGGAAGGAACTTCAGAGGCCACCCTAGATCAAGCCATCCCTAGACAAAAGTCCCTATACCATTACTGACAAGGGGCTCTCAGTTTGGGTTTGAAGGCCTCTAGTGAGAAGAGTTCCTTCCCATATTGTCAGTCTTGGAAATTCAAATATTTGCTGAGATCACCATTTAATTCTCCCATTCTCTCCCTTATAAGATCATTCCTCAACAGTTGGGTTTTTTTTAGTTGTTGTGATGGTCAACAAAATTAGAGATGAATAATATCCAAGTCCACTTGAATGAGATTTGTGAAAATCTAGGGACCTTAACTCCAGTTTCTCTAAAAGTTTTCTATAATACTATGCATTACACAATTGAGTCATGGCATTCTATAATAGGATAACTCAACTTTAAACATTTCCATCTCCAGTTTCATATTCTTCCCTACGTAGCTCATTCCCCTTTCAGATCTCTCCAATTATTAGGAAGTTTCTTCTTAAATCAATCTCAAACCTGTCTCTCTGTAGCTTCCATCCAGTTTTCTAGTCCTGACCTCTGGATCAAGTAGAACAAATCTATTCCTTTTTCCATGTGACAACTCTTTAAACAATTGAAGGCAGCTCCCTTGCAGTTCTAAAATTCTCACATTTCAGGTATCTCAAGACTCCTCTTAGCTCTATGATTCTCTATTACTCTGAATGCTTCAACAAAAAGCTTAAAATCACAAGCTCCAAATTATCCTCCAGTTCACTGGAGTTCAGAGCCCTAAAAAGTCTCCAAGAGCACACTTGAATCATATGCTACAGCAGTGGTGCTATAAGAGAGTTAGTTTAACTACATAACTGTCTGCCCACACAGCTCTCTCACTACAGCCTTCTTTAATCAGTTCTAACTAAATGAGTTAAAGGAGAATAATTCAGGAACTAGCCAGGCATGGAGCATGTGCTCAACACCCCATTCTCTTCCCCAAAACAGCAGCTATTTAGAAAGGTGGGATTTTAGAGCTAGCAGGGACCTCACTAGAGATCATCTAGTCCATCCCCTTCTTTTGTAAAGTGAGAAAAAACTGAAGTGAGAAAGCAGAACTAATTGCCCAAGATTACACAGTCAGGTACTGAGAAGCCAAGCTGCAGATCCTTGTTTCTTGATTCCCAGACCAGTACATTTTCTCTCATGCAACATCTCTTTTATGTGCCCTGTTCTCTCACATACAATGTGACAGAATAGAAACACCAGTGATTCTATAGTAAAGTACCTGGGTTCAAATCTCTGATACCTAAAATCTATGTGATAAAGTCACTTAAAATTCTTGGACCTCTGTTTATATATGTGTAAAAAAGTAGTGTTTTGGCTAGATGGATCCCTTCTAGCTCTAGATCCAAATGATAAACCTTTCATCATCATGAGATATTTATTTAAATGACATTTATTTATTGACATTTATTGAGTCACTGTGATAGGTGATGGGTAACCTAAAGTAGGAAGCCTTCTTTTTAGGTTGTCCAAGCATAAAGTGTCCAGTTTTACCATGACTACAAGCAGTATGGAACAGTAGAAAATATGATGAATTTGGAGTTGAAGAACCTGGATGTAAATCATGGTCCAATACTTTTTAAATTTTTATTATATATTTGTTATTTTCTACATTAAAACTTCCAAGTAACTCCCTCCTGTAAGGGTTAAAATTAATGGTTGGGTAATAATTATATGAAATCATGAGGTCACCAAAATTTATTGTATCTTGAGTCAGAAATTTATTTACAAATATTTACAAAATGGAGAGGAAACAATAAAGTAGAGAAATATGAAGAGGTTAGAGAGGTTATCTATCCTATAAATCTAAATGTTTTACTCTGAGTCTGCTTAATCCAGGCAGAGATTAATTAGCTCTCAACCAGGAAGACTGGTATTAGGTAACCACTCAGCCTCCTCCAAGATGGAAGCTAGTCTCTTCAGAAACTAGGAAAGGAGTCAGCCTTTCACTCACCCAATGAAGCACTCCAGAAGTCAGACTCCAAGTTGAAGCCAAGCCCATAATCCAAGCCATAGTCTCCAGAGAAGCTCCCTTGAAGACTATCTCTAGCCAGAAGACTATCTCCAGAAGACAATCCCTTCAGACTATCTTCTCAAAGACAATCTTCTCTGAAGGAGTTCAGGGCTTGCTTTGATGGTGACTTCTTGTCCTTTCCCCTCTTCACAGGGGCCTATCACAGTTTCCAAATGGTCTAGCCCTGCCCAGGGGGCAATGTCTGTGGGATCAACTTCTCACCTTCTGAAGGTTAAGTTCTCAACAAAAATATTCATAGCTAAAGGTGTGAATTTTCTAAGTACCTTGCTAACTTCTCATCTAGTACTAAGCAGGGTGTTCAATCTTGTTGATTCAATTTAAAAGTAGACAAAGGAGAGCTAATCCAGTCTTCAGACTAGTGAAATATTAAGTAGGGGTACTTAAGTTGGTATTAACTCAAGATAGACAATAAAGAATTCTCTTTCATGCTCCCTCTCCTCCAGAGAAAGAAATGATAAATAGAAGCAAACAAAACAATTTATATATATATATATATATATATATATATATATATATATATATATATAATCAGAGGGATCTTGGGCAAATCACTTTATTTGTTTCCTCATCTATAAAATGAGTACTTGAACAATATGGTCTCCAAGTTC
Source organism: Gracilinanus agilis (assembly GCF_016433145.1). NCBI lineage: Eukaryota > Metazoa > Chordata > Mammalia > Didelphimorphia > Didelphidae > Gracilinanus > Gracilinanus agilis. Next base: position 47,196,575 of record NC_058130.1, read on the forward strand.
TCTTCTTGCTCAAAATCTATGACCCTATCAACCTTATAACACAAGGATACCTGCTTGTTCATAATGCCCTCGGCCTTTTAGGAAAGGTCCTAAATTGCCACTCTAAGAATTTACTCAAATTTGAGTTTCAGATTGTTCAAAATAATCTTCCAAGGTTTCACCTACTGAATTCTCCCTCCTCTTCAACCATCCAGCAACTATCCCATTACCACATATGATCGGGAGACCAAGAACAATTTATTAAAAATAGAAAACTCTATGATGTCAAATGAGCACCAATGGAAAATAAGATAAAACATTTAATATCACAGCCCAAGACCAGTTCCTTCAATACTCCCAACTCCTAGCCCTCAAATACCTAAATCTACAAATTCTAAGTGGCTGGTCATGTGTGAGGACTAGAGCTACATTGGAGACCAAGCCTTAGGTAGTTTCATGCTTTAAAATGTAATGATCAGGCAAATCTTGATATTCAGTAAATAGAGTGCCAGGCCTGGAGTCAGGAGATCCTGAGTTCAATTCTGGCCTCAGTCACCTTCCTAGATGTTTGACCCTAGGCAAGTAACTTAACGCCACTTGCATATCCCATACCCTTCTGTCTTAAGAGTTGTTGCTAAGACAGAAAGTAAGAGTTTCTTTAATGTAATAAGCAACATTGAGGTATAAAACACAATTAAAATTAACTTCACTAAAAAAAAATTAAATGAAATACAAGTTTAATGGAAAATTATTTACCTCCTCCTGGAGAATCAACAGGCAAACAGATAATTAGGCAAACCCTTTAGGGATGAGGAGGGGCAAGGTGACTTCAATGCCTCCTGGGAATTGAATATACCCCAGAGAGCAAGGAAAAAAAATAGATGCTTCCATCCCCTTAAAGGAACAGCCTAATCTACATATAACAAATATATATATAATATATGTAATCACCTGGTCTCGATCTATGGGAACAAAGGTAAATGTGGTGGGACTTATCATAGAGAAGCATTAAAGATTTAATTACTCTCTCTCAGTGTAGTAACTATCTTAACAAGGAAAAGGAGGTTGGTATGGAAGGGTCAGTTCTTTATGAAGCCATCTTAGCTTTCAGTATTAACATTTCTTCTTTTAAATACTCAGAAAGAAGGTTGAATTCTTTTCCATTCCTTATTTATCTTGTTCTTTTTTCCCCTAGAAAATGGCTAATGCTGAAATACGTTTTTCATTACTTCATACATAAAATGGATATTGTATTTATTGCCTTCTCATTGGGTGGCAGAACAAGTGAAAGGAGAAAGGGAAATTAGAACTGAAAATGAAAATTAAATGCTTTTAAAACTTCAGAATTTTGCCCAAAATCATAGTCAAGCTCACAGGTCCTGCCTTGATTTGGAAATTCTATTCTGTTCCTCTTTTTTAAAAATAAGGATAATATCAATTTCCTTTTCAAATCCTATGGAATTTTTCCCATTCTTCACAATTATTCAAAGATTCATGATAGCAACTCAGTAATCCCATCAATGAATCAGTTGATATTTATTGAGTGTCTAAGTGACACTGACTACAAAAGAGAAAACTGAAACAGTCAAGAATAATATCTTATCTGTACATTTTAGTACATAGTTATTTGCATGTCACCTCCCTTATTAGATTGTGCTTTTTTGCCTTTCTTTTCAGTACCAGTGCCACCTGTAGTGCCTAGCGCATAGTAGGCACATAATACATGTCTATTGATTAACAACCACCAAAACTTTCAGTATCCTCTGGATCCACTTCATTCAGGTCTGACAACCTAAATGCAATGAAAACTTTCATTATTTATTAAAAAACATTTCATTATTTATCTTCTGTCTCAATATTCTATCAACTATTTTTGATCCATCCTTTCCATTTTAAAGATCATTTACTTCAGAGGAAAAAAACAGAAGCAAAATAGGAATTAAATAGTTCTACTTCCTCTTGGTCACACTTTATCATAACAACATTTTATCCTAACTTGTCTTTGATCTCCCTCTTTCCCCCCAACATTACTGAAAGAAAGCATTTTTTATTATCCTTTGAACTTACCACTGGCATGAGTGCATGAGATTTAGTGCTCCTAACACTTTTTTTACAGAACAATTCTACTCTTTTGTATTCACGTTACCTGTCCTTATTTTCAGTGTCTACATATGCCCTTTTTCAATACATGAGTTGATCAATGAGTTATCTGAATATTTTGGAAAATGGGCTTCTTGGACAGTTCCTTCTCACCCCATCCATTTTCCTCCTTTTTTAAATTACTAGTTTATGGTATTAGAATTTCATTTTTGTCCTATAAAATTTTAGGTCATAGGATCCTTCCTATCCTTTCTCTAAATCTTTTGAAATATATCCTAAAATCTAGGAGGTATATTATTACATCATGCCTAGGTCTCCTCTGCCTCTCCATCATCAACTCTATGAAGGAGTAGTCACTCTCTCCCAGGTTCTATAATTCCAAATTCATCAGTCAGTTGCTCCTTGTTTTCCAGTATAAGCTGAATAAGTCGTCTTTGTTACTTCCTCTACTTTTGAAAGAACAAAATTAACAACGTTAAGTCAAAAATTAATTACTATGCTTTTGGCCGACAGTTCTCCACCATATATCTAGGTAGCTGAAGTCTCCTCTCACTTCTGTACCAAGTCACCAAGCCAAATTTCTGATGTGTTTTCTGAAATGCTCATTAATGCCTCCTTTTATCCCAGGGACCTGTACAGTGCTCCAAAACAATATTGCTACTGCTTTTCCTTCCATCGGTCCTTGAAGAAATGTTTTTCAACATGGCCTTTCCCCCTCTGGCTTCTATGTTTTCTATACTATTATCTTCTTATGACTGGCTCATCATAGGTGTTGTTTCTTCCATAAAACCTTCCCTGATACCTGCAGGTGATGGTGTTCAATTTTTCTCATAATATATATATATATACACATTTATATATGTACATATATGCACATATGTGTGTGCTGTGTTCCACTAGAGCCCCTGAGCCCCAGGAGAATGTCAGCTCTTTGAGTTTCTTTTTTGTTTGGTTTGCAAACTATGAAACAGTGCCTTGAGCCTACTAGGAACTTCATAATACTATTGAATTTGAATATATAATGCTATTTCATTGCCCCCTTTTATCTTTTCTGCCTTTTGTGTCTAAGCGTAGTCATGAGTTCAATCCCACCAACAGAATGAAGTCAAATTTGCACCAATGCATTTATTTATAGCTCTGATTTACCTTGCTTATTGCCTATACTCTGCATTTGTATATAGATATCTTGTTGTTGTTCAGTTGCTTCAGTTGTGTCCAACTCTTCAAGAACCCATTTGAGCTTTTCTTGACAGACTCTGGAGCAGTTCACCATTTCCTTCTCCAACTCAGTTTACAGATGAGAAACTGAGACAAATAGAGTTAAATGACTTTCCCAGAGTCACATAGCTAATAAGTGTCTGAGGTTAGATTTTAAATCAGGTCTTCCTAACTCAGGCAAGATACCCCATCCAGCTGCCCTTATGCTCATAATATTCCTTATTAATAGGGTAGAGACTACGACTCTCTTTCCCATTTTACAATAAGGAAGCTGAGACATAGAGAAACGAAATACCAAAGATGAAGAATACTTGAGATAGATTTTGGGACATAAGTTGATGAATTCAGGTATCAAGAGGTCTGACAATATCTTTTTTAAAAATCCCTGATTTTATAGAAAGAGAAGTAGAGAAAATCAAAAGCCCTGAGCAAGTCCTTAAAACATGTGAGTAGATGAATAAAAAAGCACCCAAAGAGATCTTAAGGTATTAAAACTAGCTACTTATAATTTTCATGAGTGAAAGCTATAAAAAAGGCTTCTGTCCAAAGTAATTTCCAGTAGCTATTATAAATTAGGACTTGGGACGCGAAGTAACTGCCTGAGCTCAGTAGGAAAAAAAAATGAGACCAATCAGAGAGGGATATTAAGGCAATAGAGGCTACCTTGACTTTGTTTTTCTTCTAACATAATGTGCAGTATATTTTAATTGTTTAAAAGAAAGTAAAATATTTTATTTTCATGTGATCTTAAATTGCCATGCTACAGATTAAGATTAGCTGATCACCTTAATAATTTGGGGGGACATAATAAATCTTAGGAAACTTTGGATCTTCCAAAAGTCTTAGGGTAGTTTTAAACTATGAAATTGTTAAGTCTTTTGGGACACTCTGTAAAGCTAGGAAATGACCTAGCTAGGTAGATCTAGGCCAACAGGTAGGGCATCCATGATATTTCTGGCAAGTTTTAATTGATTAATAGTTCCCAGGTGGGTAGAGAATTAGACATGCATTTGTGTAGTTCACTTGGGCCTGAGATGGGTCATGTAGCAGTTAGCCAAGTGAGAAACAGGCCCAGTACTAAGAAGGTCAGGCAAAAGTAGAACAGAAAAACATCCATGTCAATCAATAAATAAGCCAAGAAATCATTTATTAAGTACCTATCATGAGCTAGGCATTGGATATACAAACAATTATAACAGACTGTTTTTGAAGATTATATTAATCCTATCACAGAAATCAACATTAATTTGTATATATATATATATGTATATATATATATATATTCCAAATTGATTCAAAATATTTAAGGTAATCATTTTTATGAGGAAAGGACTAACAGCTAGGGACAACAGGAAATGGATTATATAGAAGTTAGTACTTGATCTGAGTCTTGACAGAAACTAAGGACTCTAAAAAATGGAGGTGAATGTGTGACCCTGGGCAAGTCACTTGACCCCCATTGCCCACCCTTACCACTCTTCCACCTATGAGACAATACACCGAAGTTAAGGGTTTAAAAAAAATTCAAAAAAAAATGGAGGTGAAGAATGGGGAGTGCATCCCAGGCAGTTGGGTCAAAGAAAGTGCAGAAAATGATGAGAGTAAAATAGATGGGTGCAGTATTGTCTTTACTGTAATTTCAAGAATAGGGTAGGAACAATCGGGAAATGAAATGAGATCAAGCCCTGAGGTAGGCAGAGGCACCATGACTAGGTGAGTCAGAAGTTGTTGTTGCTGTTGTTATTGTTGCTATAAAGTCATTTCCAGTTGGGTCCTACTCATTATGTCCCCATTGGGGATTTTTTTTGGATGCTGGAGTGGTTTCTCATTTCCTTCTCCAATTTATTTTATAGATGAGGAAACTGAGGCAAACAAGGTTAAGTATCTTGCTCAAGGTCACACAGCTAGTAAGTACCTGAGGCTGGATTTGGAGTCAGAAAGACATGGGTATGAATCTTTCTTTGATATCTACTGGCTATGTGACCCTAGGCAAGTCACTTACCCTCTTACTATCTCCAGGCAATTCTCTAAGATTATCAGTCCCAAAGAATGCATTGGTCTTCATTGGTAGAGGAAGCTTCTTCATTGGGAGGGTTCAATACTAACAAATGTCCAGTCTAAAAAAAAATGCAATTATTGTCAGACTACCAGTCTATTTAGCATTAAGTAACAATAGAAGAAAAAATTGATTACAAAATAGATAAATTAGGTAATCATTATTTAAGCTACTTTTAAAGTTTATTTAACAATAAATTCTTCAAAATATCAAATTGAAATTGAAAATATGGCACAATTCAGGAAATGCTTTATGCTCAACTTTTCAAAACTATATTCACACAGAGAAGTACACTTGCATTACAGAGTCAATTTAAGATTCAAAGATACATAATCCTATTACTGCAGAAGATGACTATAAAACTTAAATAAGGCTATATCCTTAATTCCCAAACACTAATTAGTTTACAGATGATATTCTCAACCAAAACTCTCTACAAGAGGAAATGAAGAAACGGAAATCAAATCTTTTGCACAATCATCTCAGTGGAGCCATTCACAGTCCAAGTTGCTTCTAACTAAGCCGAGCCAAAACCAAAGAATCAGAGAGAGTTAAAAGGAGAAACTGAAGTCAGGAAATGGAGGGGAAAGGGAAGCAGGACATGTAAAATCTGTCAGATAATTTACCATCTCATGGATGGTGGACAGTGGGAGAAAGGGAAAGAATTTGAAACTCAAAAAAATTTTAAAGACTGTTAAAAATATATTGCATGTAATTAAGGGAAATAAAATATTATTTTTAAAGAAGAATAGAAACTGGGGAAAAGGAGACAGAATGGTGGAGTGGAAAAAGCACTAGACCAAAATTCAGGAAAACTCAGCTTCCAGCCTGTGACACAACTTACATGTGCATTCTTGTTCCCACAATATCCCTGCACATAGAATCTAAGCTCGTTTGCATTGTTTTTGTCTTGGTATCATCAATTTCTAGCACAATGCCAAGCCCAAAGTAGATTCTTAAAAACGCTTGTCAAATTGAAATTTTTTTTTACATAGCATTGGGCAAGTCACATTATTTCAGAATAGGAGAAACTTGACCTTTTTGGTGTCATGGATTCCTTTGACAACCTGAGGAAGTCTGGGAATCCCTTCTAAGACAGAAGAGACATGGGACAATAACAGGGATGGATAGATTATATCATCTGTAAATTTTTAAAAGCTGGCAATTTTTAAGACCTTTTCCCACTTTAAAAGGTTATGATTGAAGAAAAGAGACCAGGTCCTGCCTCTGATTAGTTGGATGGCCTTGGGCAAAGTTCTTATCATTTCAGTGAGTACTCTAGGCAACCCTCTAAGATTGAAGAGGTGCTACCAACTTGACCTGATAGAAGAAATTTCCTCATTTGGTAATTACAGATCATCCAGTCTTTATCCCTATCCCTATATGCAAAGCATTATTTTAGGTGCTGAAATTATAAAAACAAAATGGCTCCTGCCCTCAAAAAACTAACCTTCTTACAGGAAATATATTATGTATGTAACAATAAAGAGGACCAATAATCGATGTTTGATAGAAGGGAGATAGAGAAAGTCTGTATGGTGGGTCTCTCTTCCAGCTCTCTCCTGGGGCCGAATATACACTGGGAGACTTTAAAGGGGTGTCATCCCGAAACTGGGTGACATCGATGGTTGTGCTGCACCACAGGAGTTGGGGGTGAGCTTCTCTATAAGAAGAGGTGTGTGATACCCCAATTCAATTCTGAATAAGGACGGGGTTCACACAAACCTCCCCCCATCAGTTAAATTCAGAGTGGGTGGTTTAGTTTCAAGATGGAGGCAGCCAGACCAAGCTGTGGTTCCCCTCTCCCTTGTTGTCTCTCAGGCACTCTGGAACACTATCTGACTGATGAATGGCTTTTATTATTTGCAATTCAGGGGTTGGGGAAAGGGTTAAAAGGCAGAGGAATTTGGGGTGCCCTCTTCTCTATTTCTATGGGGCCTGTCACTTAGGAGGGAACCTTTGGGGTTCCCACTCCTAAGCTTCTTCCCCTGCCCCTTCTCCTTCTGTTTCTATCCTTTTCTATAATTGTAACTTTTGACTAAAAGGGGGTCTCTCAGCAACGTTGGGTAATGGGTGAAGGACACTAAGAGATTGCTCCCAAAATGGAATCCAAAAACTTAGCTAACTCTATGGTTGAAATCTTGATGGGTGAGATGCGATGGAATGGCTTTAATCAGGGAATTGGGGTTTCAATTTCCAAAGAAAGATCCTCAGGAAGCCCTCAGGACTGGATCCAAGCTGTGTGGTTCTCCTCCTCTCTCCTCCCAGTCCTCTGCCAGAAGACCTCTCCTTCCTCCCCGGAGAAATTCCCAGAATTCTCTCTGGTCTCAACTGTCAGCAATTGTCAGCAACTGCCTTCTCTGGCCCCTTTGGTCCTATCCCCCTTGCACAAATCCCATCCTTACATGTATGTGTAATTATAAAATACTATATAACAATGCAAAATCATTTCAAGAGGCAGACTGTCATCATTCTCCTAGTGACATATAGCATATACACAAATAAGTAAAGGAAATTATTAGCAAAGCACAAAGCTTTTTTTTTATTTTTTTTTATTTTAAACCCTTAACTTCTGTGTATTGACTTATAGGTGAAAGAGTGGTAAGGGTAGGCAATGGGGGTCAAGTGACTTGCCCAGGGTCACACAACTGGGAAGTGTCTGAGGCCAGATTTGAACCTAGGACCTCCTGTCTCTAGGCCTGGCTCTCAATCCACTGAGCTACCCAGCTGCCCCAAAGCACAAAGCTTTTGCATTCATCCTAGAGTGAGAGAATGCAAACATTTGACAGGGTTGTAAGGCAAGAGTTCAAGAAATCTCTCAGGTCGTATGTGGCTTCTAAGCTGAGCTTTGATGAAACTAAATATTCTGTACAGCAGAGGGGAGAAGGAAGCCCATTCCAGACATGAGGGTCACTTGCACAAAAGTGAAAGATACAACATTAGATTCCCATGATGTTGGGCTATTTGATAACAAGTTTTCCAAAGGTTTGATAATTACTATTATATCTTTCCTCCTTCATTTGTCATAATTAATAATGCAGATTGCCCTATGGAGTCTCATTTAATTTTCTTTTTTCTCAGTTTTATGCTAAAATTTTTCTAATTCATTTTTTTTATATTTTGAGTTTCAAATTCTCTCCCTCTCACATCTTTCCCCTCCCTGAGAAGACAAGCAACTTGATATAGATTATACATATGCAGTCATGCAAAACACCTATGGATTCTGAACCTGCAACACAGGCATTGTTAGGAACTGAAGCTTCTAAGACATTATAGATTGAATAAATGTGAAAAAGCTACCTTCTTTCCCCTAGACTGACCAAATTTTAGTTATTGAAATCCTAGGATAATAAATCATTCTTTAGTTTTTCTCACCCTCAAATGAAGGACATAATCCATAGCTTAGTGATGCAGGCCACACACGTTGGAGATTAGTGAAAAAATAAATGAGTACCTGGGTCAGTGTTTACTCTGAAAGCATCTATCTGTACCTGGTATCATGAGAAAGGCCATTATGATCAGTCATGTTAACAAGAATTTGTCCATTTCAGAAACAATACCTTTCTATTCTTCCCACTTCCCTGAAAAGTGATTTAAGCATTATGACAGACATTTCTCTTAGAGAAGATAATTCTCCACCACCACCACCACCCTTCCATCTACTGTGGCCCTTTTCTTTTTTATCATTATTTTGTATTAGTTAGCCTAAAGTCTCCCCACTTCATATTTATATAATGCTAGAAAGCAGCCTACAAGCTATCAACCAGACCTTGCCAAATAATTGTAATTATTGCCAGTTTTTGTTTGGTTTAGGATCAAAAGGAAACCTTAACATTGTTTCCCCACTAACTTAGCAAGTAACATTTTCTTTTAAGCTCAGTTATCAGCACCAAAATTTAAGAAGGGCATTGATAAATGAGAGAGTAGGAAGGCAACCAGGATGGAGAAGAGCCTTGAATTCATACCATAAGAGAATTATTTGAAGAGACTGTGGACATGTAGCCTAGAGAAGAAAAGAGTCAGAGATAATATGAAAACAGCCTTCAAGTATTTAAAAAGTTACATGGAAGAGGTATCAGACTTGTTTTATTTTACCACCATGCATGACCCATCATTCCAATGAGTGAAATTTGGACAGAATAAAATTTATGCATGGTATCAGAAAGAAAACTTTCTAGTAATTTAAACTATCTAAAAGTGAAATGGGAAATAAAAGAAATAAAAAGAATCACCGCAGTCCATAAAGGAGTTCTCAGTGAGGAATTATCCTCTAGCAATATACTTTCTCTGCCACATAGAGCTTTACAGAGTTGCCTGCAGCATTGAGAGTCTCTTTGATTTGCCTACAGTCACATAGCCATATATAGTAAAAGCGGGATGGGAATCTTGGTCTTATTGATTACAAAGCCAGTTCTCTTTCCTCTTCACTGACTCTATAGGTAACTATAAGTTAGCAAAACTAGGGATTTTTTCATGGAGTATTATAAACAAAATGATAAACCACCCAACTTAAAAGAACACATACTGAGAGAATCAACCCACTCCCAAGAAGCGAAATCTTGAAGTAAAAGTTATAATGGAATTACCAAAGGTGTTCCTTCAGAATTCCAATGGAGTGGGGAAGCGGGAGTCATTGGTTCAGATAGATTAACAATGAAATCTATCAGATATTTAAAGAGAAATTACTACTCATGCTACACAAATCATTCTTTTAATGACCTGAAACAAATATTTTTCTGGTGTTGATATGTGGCTATAAGTCATAGAATGATATAGTCCCTAAATAAATCAAATTGAAAATCACCCAAAGGCAATAGAGAGGTGTGTGGTGGTCACGGATAGGCTGTAACAAATAAATTTAATATACCTAGGATAAGAAAGGAAGTGATCAAATAGGAGAAAATCTTAATTTCAAATTTCAAATTTCAATAAGAGTTTGGCATCAAAAAAAAAAGAGACAGACAGACAGATTAGACAAACAGATAAACATATCCAAAAGTCATTCTCTAATAGATGTGATCAAAGGATATCAGTTCTCAAAAGAATTCCAATGTGAAAATCTCCAAATCTCCAATAATTAGAGAAATGTAAAGCAAAAACACCCTAGGATTTCATCTCATATCTTGAAAACTAGTAAAGATGAAAAAAGAATAATCAGTGTCAGAGTGGTTGTAGGGAGATTGGCACAGAAGTGTATTACTGGTGGGACTATAAACAGTACAGATACTTTGGAAATTAATTTTGATTTATGCAAATAAAGTGACTCAAATATATGTGCTCTTGGACCCAGAGATTTCACTACTATGAGTATGTCCCAAGAAGGTCATTAATAAGAAGAAAGTCCCTATATATGCAAAAATATTAATAGCAGTATTTTTGGTGATAGCAAGGAATTAGAAACAAAATTAATGATTAGCAATTGGAGAATAGCTTTAAAAACTGTTTTGTATGAATATAATGGAATAATACCATGCTATAGGAAATGATGACTGATGAATAAAGAGAAGCATGGAAATATCTATATAAATTGTTATAGAGCAAAGTAAGCAGAGCCAAGAAATCAATATATATATAATAACTACAACATAAAGTAAAAGAACAACCAAAGAGATCAAAATTGAATGTTGCAAAATTTCCAAAATCAAGCATGGCTTGAAAGAAGAAATATGAGAAAACATCCCCAACTCCTCCCTTTTCCAGAAGTGGGGGAGGGGACATAATACATTACCTTGAGCATATGTTCCAACTTTTTCAATGTTTTTATCATTTGTACTGATTTTTCCATCTTTTTCCTTTTTGTGATCTTTAAAAAAATTACTACTTGTTGAAATGGGATGACTCGAGGTGGGGGTGAGGGGAAGAATACGAGGGGCAACTGTGGGGGATGTAAAAAAAATAAAAGATATCAATATGAACTAAAGTGCCATCTATACTCTTTTGGACTTCATGCTTCTAGAAGGGAAAGGGCCTCCTAGGCAGTATGAATAGTATAAAAGAGACACAGAAGTAGGAAGGATAGGATATTTCTGGACAAATAGTAACAATTAGCCAGAGGAGAGAGAGAGAGAGAAAGAGAGAGAGAGAGAGAGAGAGAGAGAGAGAGAGAGAGAGAGAGAGAGAGAAGAATAGGACATAAGGTTAGGAAAGTAGGTTGGCACCAAGTCATGGAACAACTTGAATTCCAGGAAAAAATAATTTAGACTGTACTTAGAAATAGATTTTTCAAGCAAGGGACTATTCTGATCAGAGCTGAGCATCAAGAAAATCAGTCTGTAGCATGTGGGCATTCCAATCTGATAATAGCGAAAATACATTCCTGTTAAATACCATTGCTTCTTACTACTTGATTTTAAAGTGAAAAAACTTTCCATCTAGCAGCTAACATTACATGACTGCTTATTTTTCTCAATCTGATTTCTAAAAGATAGATATCGACAACTGGCACAGGACAGTAAGAGGTTCTTCTATCCTTAATCCCATCCCAATCAATAATGCTTGAGAGGAATTAACAAAACTTAATGAATTTTGGGTCTCTTTGTTTTATCTTCCTTTTCCAGCAGAATGTCATGCTTGGTTTTGGACAATAACAGAACAAGACAGTTTGGGAGAAACTAGGACCATGAAATGAATCTGAACAAGAGCTATAGTAGACAACCCTGTGAGCATAACAGGTAATGGCCAAAATGTCAATTAGTACAGGGAAGACACCTGTGAATTCTGTAAATCCAGACAAGGTGGCAAATTTTAAAGTCCAAAAGAATCAGTGCAAGTAAGAAGGACAAAATATTATTATGAATTCAAGGAGAAAATGTGCATTAAAGGGTTGAGATTATTAGTAGTAGTGGAAAGAAACAACCAGGTAGCAATGGTCCAAGCAGAGAGAGTAGATCATAATTTGGGAGTTGGCCTGCATCAGGAGCCTGAGTCAAAAACCTGATATGCACAGAGTCAGAGTGCCCAAATAGACTGCAGAGGTTCAGAGGGAACAGGCTGGACTAAGCTGTATGAGTCATAAATTTGGATCCATAGTCTACCACAAATAGAAAGAAAAAAGAAAAGCTCTAGCATCAGGGCAATGACCACTGATTTGGGGCCTGATAATCTGGCCTCTGGTTTTAGGAAGTTTCATCGCAGAGAGACTAGGTTTGGCAGCTGTATGTTCACAAAAAGAAAGGCAGAGCTCTGTAGTTACTCACTGCTCATGGCTGCATCAGAATCACAGAACAATGCCATCCAGGGTGCATTGGCATCAAAGGAATATGGAAGTATAGATATAGAGCTGGAAGGGACCTTAGAAGTGATGTAGACCAACCCTCTCATTTTTGAGGTAAGAAAACTGAGACCTACAAAGGTTAAGCAATTAGGTCGATATTTCATAGGCAGCAAGCATCAGAGGCAGAAATTTAACTGGGTGCTCTGGCTTACAAGCCAATGGTGTTTTTCATCAAGTAGATTCCTGTTTGGTCTGTATTCTGGACTGAAGCAAAGTACTGAATAATTAAATATTAAACTTTCTGACATACCTACCAACATCACAGTCACCTCCTCAGTAACGATGTTCTATTTGCTAATTCATGTTTCATGTGGATGCTCCATAACTATAATGGTATTATCAGCCTCTTTCACACATATCCTTCCCTGCATTCAAACTGATGCTTTTCACAGCTTGGTCTAAGGAATAAATGAAGAAGATTCATTGACTTTCACCTCCACTCATCCCTCCCCGCCACAGTGGCCTCAGAGGTCCAATGTAACTTGTATTCTATACATAGTACCCAAAGATTCTTCACTTTTAAAATGTCTGAATGACATGTAAATAAAACAAATTAATTATAACAACTCACAGCTTTTACATTTCTCAAGTAGAAGTAATAAAACTATTTCCAGCTTAAAAGAGTGTGTACCTCTCAAGATGGGGATGACAGATATAGAATATTGTATATACTTTCAGATTCATTTGATGTATTACTTGGTTTGATTTAATTGCATTTCTTCTTTTCTATTCTTTGTTCTAGGGGATAACTTGCTGGGTGAGAGAGATGAAGGTATATTTAGAAATGAAGGTAGCATCATTTTTTTTAATTTTCAAAAAAAGATGGTATGCCTTTCAATTCAAATAAGTATAACTCCCTTGCAAGTCACCATGAGATTAAAGGGTCATAGATTTAAAGTTAGAAGGAACTGCAGAGACCAACTAATAAGACATATCAAAGGTACTTAACAATGTTTATTTCAAAAAAATAAAGATGTCTAAACTAGCCCTGGTAGACTCAGAGGGATTCAGAATCAAGGATAAAAAGAGGGAGGGTATGGTGACTTCTTATTAATATTTTAATAGAAAATCCATTAAATGACATTATGACATCAATAGAAGAGAAGGCATAACCTAATAGAAGGAAAGCTGGAATTAGAGTCAGGAAGATGGGTGTTCCAGCCCTACCTCTTACTAGCTGTGTGACAATTGCAAATCATTTAACCTATCTGAGCCTCAGGCGGTCTTAGAAGACTATAATTTATATCTAGGTTCTACTCTGTGTTATCAGCAGGGAGTTCCCATTCCAGGAAAATCATAGATCCCCAATGCATTAATATATAAAAAAACGAAAACCTTAAGTCACCTCAGGAGCTTTTTCTTGATCAAACTAAAAATCTGCCTGGGCATTTGGGCAGTAAACAAGCATTCAAGGCAAGTATGAAACTACTAAGCACTACATTAAAGGTGAAATAATGGAATATAGTGGAATGAATGCTAGCTTTGGAGCCCCAGGACCTGAGTGCTAATCATACCTTTATTTTACTAAGTTGTTTATGTTATCATGAGAAAGTCTCTTCTCCATGATCCTCCATGATTCTCTCACTTTCCTCATTTGTTAAATGAGAGGTTAGACTAGATGGTCTCTAATATCCCTTCCAGCTCAAAAATCTATGATCTATATAGATTGCTAGGTATATTCTCTGTCCTTCCACTTAACTGCAGTTTGATTCATTCAGTCCACAGATATTTACTCAGCACCTACTGTGTACAAGGCACTTCACTAAACAGCAGGATCTATAGAGAATTAAAATTTCACTCTTCCAAGTTAGATAATTAAACATGAAGGAGAATAAGGAGTCAATAGTATGAAGAGGAAAGAGAATGGGGAAGAATCCCCAGGGATCAATGTTATTTTGAACCACCTTATTGGAGAAGAGCCTCTGCCTGTCATTCTTTCCAATTCCACCTCTAATACCTATGGAATAGACAACATTGGCACCTAATTTATTCTGTCATTTCATCTGTTCTCCTTTGTGTAGCATTTTTGCTCTCTTTCTGAGGTCTATTCCAACCACTGGTAATTACATCTGCTACTAGATTGTTATGGTCTGGCACCTGGTGAGCCATTTCTGCTAAAGGTATATACTTTGGTTCCAGGGACTCAGAACTCTGTGAAGGTTCTTCTCAAACTCTTCTTCTAAAGTGACTTCTCCCCTTTCCATATCTTTGGAAAGACTTTCCAAGATTCGTATGAAAATTGATCTTGGTCAATGGTTATGTTACTCCCTTTATAGAAAGATGCTATCATTCTCTTCATCATCAGATCACTGATTTTAAATTGCCAGTGTCATTCTCTTTTTCCTATAAGACACTGCTCTTCACTGCCTTTCATTAAGAAAATTCCATAGATCCACTAACAAGGTAGGGAGAGTAGCATTATACTTATGCCCTAAAAAAAAACAAATATTACCCATGTACAGGGTATATCTGCTCATAAATAGCATCAAGAGGTGGAAGGAATATAGTATCAATCCAGCGAGGCCAATAATTCTTATTATTAACATAATTCCTTTCCTAGAATCATTGTTTGTTTGAGATTAGGCCAAACCTAATTTCTTGTGGGCCATTGGGTCTATGCCAATCTGCATGGTTTCAGGCCATCCACTAAGCCTTCATATACCATGCATTTGATTTCAGGGCCTATGAACTATTCTGCTTTGCATTTACATTCCAAATTCCCTCTACTTTCTATCCTGCTCCTAGTGTGATTTTTATGCAAAACAACAATAACAACAACAACAACAACAACACAAGAGGTACTTATATTGACCTTTATTCAAAAGGGGTCAAAACATTCTCAGAGTATCTCACAGGTCCTCTGAGGGCCCTGACATAAACACAGAGGCAATCTCTTTTGAACTCTTGCCATTGCAAAGATGATGAAACTGAGGTTTATGAGATAAAGGAATTGAGGTAGAAGCCAATAGTAGAAATGGCAGTGTAATCAAGGAGCTTTGCTCTACCTATTCAATGGACAATTTGGACATCAAGAAAAATGAAAAGAACTATGGATGTGGTCCCTCCTAGTTCCATATATTATCAATCTAGCTACACTGTGATAAAATCAAATATAATGGACTTCTGTACTGGTAGCAATGCAGGACAATTCTGAGGGATTTATGGAAAAGAACTCTTCCCACATTCATAGGAAGAACTGCAGGAGAGGAAACATAGAAGTAAAACAACCGCTTGAATACTTGGGTTGATGCGGACATGGTTGGGGATGTAGACACTAAATGACCACACCAATGTAACTATCAATAATATGTAAATAAGTCTTGACTGATCACACATGTTAAAACCAGTGGAAATGCACATTGGATATGGGAGGAGTTGAAGGGGGTGAAGGGGAAAGTAAAAACAAGAATCATGTAACCATGGAAAATTTTTCTTAAAAAATTAAATATTTAAATCCATATATTATCAGTCTATTCTGAGATGTTCTCATTCTAAAGAACCACAAAGGCCATAATTTCAAATCTGGTTAAATTCTAAATCAACAATCCTCCCTCATAATTATAGTTATTATTGTCATTGCAATAATTTGAGCATACATTTATATAATACTTTGAGGTTGGCAGAACATATTACATACATCATGTAATTTGAGCTTCATAAGAATGCTAGAAGGGAGGTTCTATTATTTGCCTCATTTTATAGATGAGAAAATTGAGGCTTGAGAAAAGAAGTGATTTGCCCAGGGTTGTGCTTATGTCTGAAGAAGATCAGATCTTCTTGACTAAATCCAGCACCCAATATGCTATCCTATGCCCTGCTGCCTGTGGTATGTAACAAAAGCACAATTATGATTTTGTTTTTAAGATAAGATTAAAGATTTGTGAAGTAATGATATATATTAGTTACTGCAAAGAATATTTAGGGAAAATGGTCCAAATAAGTTACAACTTCCACCAGTTAACAGAGAACAGATGATGAGACTAAGAACTCAAGCTCAGAAACAGGATGAAGGACTGAGGAATAGACAAGGTGAGCAGTAACTATAAACAAAGGAGAAATCAGGCTAGACATAAATCAAGGTAGGTGGCTGGCAAAAGAATTACTCATAGAAGCACCAGAAGAAGGTAGGTAAAAGGAGCTAGAATCAAGAATAGTCAAGAGTGTGAGATTTATGAAAAGTAGGTACACTCAATTAGTCAAACACAGAAACAGAGGTCTGTGTTTCAATGGCAGAGGCAATTCCAGTACCATGGATAGCTTCCAAAGAACAAGTTGTCCTGAAAGACTTGGATCCTCAAAGCCCTACACTATTCTGCTGCCTCTAAATTTTCTCAGGAACTATCTAGCTGCTACAGAAGTATCGACTTTTTAAAAGCCAAGTTTAGTCTCTGTCATTCAGAGAATTATCATAATGTCCTCAAAAAACTTTCTGAGGTTGAATAAAATAGAAGGGCCACCTCACAGGCTGTCCATGTACTCAGGTGAGTCCATCCAGCAGACTCAAAGAGGGAAGTTGTTGTTTGGCCATGTCTGTCTCTTTCTGGCCCCATACAGGGTTTTCTTAGCAGAGATACTGGAATGGTTTTCCATTTGCTTTTCCAGTTCATTTTGCAGATGAGAGAAGAGAGAGGCAAACAGGGTCAACTAACTTGCCCAGGATCACATGGCCAGGAAGTATCAGAAGTCAAATTTGAACTCAGGCCCCCCTATCTCCAGGGCCAGCACTCAATCTACTGTGCCATCTAGATATCTCTCAAAGAGGAAATACCTCATATTTTCTGTGATCAAGTGGTTCATTCTCTTCAGTCCCTCCCAAGAACAGATGGAGGAATTCAGGGGACCTGACAGATGGGAACTGAAAAGGAAAAGAGAGAATTAGATTTCATGTTCATTTTTAGTATTTCATAGATTCCTCTTTGACAACTTGAATTGTGTATCAGTTATTCAAGGATTAAGCTGGTTAAATATTCATAACAAGAAACCTAGCTACCAGGTGGTGAGTTTTTTATCAAATAAAATCATGATATAATTAATGAAAAACATTAAGCATTATAGGTAAAGCACGGTACTAAACACTGTAGATAAAATTAGAAAAGTGGAGATAATCCCTGTTTTCAAGGAGTTCACATTCTAGTGGATCTAGCAACATTACTTATAGAAGGTTTCAGCCTCAAATCATGAAAAAGTCCCATGTTCCTCAAGGTGTAGCAGGAAAGTAAATGGTGATGCTTCTTATTTCATTTCATTTCCACTAATAAAGTTATATTAGTTTCTGATGTTGATCCATTTGGCAATATCAATGACTATAGTGATGAGAATTTTCTCTTTTTTTTCATTAGCTATGGTCATAGTACCAACAGAAGAAATTGCCAGACAACACAAAGGTCTTGCTTCTCAGGATAATGGCTATGGGACCAATCCTAGAAGCAAAACCTGTGGTCTGTGGGTGCTACCACTCCCAAGTATCAGATTCAAGATCTTAGGCTTTCTCCATCCAGGTCCGCTGCTGGTGATTGAAGTGGTGGCAGTGGTTTGATTTGCCTAAAATATGCTTCCTTCTGATTTTCGCACAGGACACCATGCTGCTTTAGATCGACTGCTGGCTTGACTACCCCTTAGGTGACTGGTCCCCTTCTCTACAGGAGTTCTTTCCCTGGATATTGGAATAAAGATTGTTTACAGTGGTCTAGAGGACTTGTGACCGACATCTGTGAAAGAAATTCCCATACAAATGATAACATGGATTTTTGAAACACTATTTTTGGAGCCCTATACATGACATAATGGAAAAAGCAAAGACCCTAGAGTCAGATAAACTAGGTACAATATCCCACCTCTGAGACTTACTTACTACCAGTATGATTAAGAGCAAGTCAGTTATCCAACTTAAACATCAACTTTCTCATCTGTAAAAAGAGGGAATTGGACTAGATTACCTCTAAGATTTCTTGCACTTCTATATGTATATTTATGATATCCTACAACTTAGTTTCCTATTTCATATCTAATCTACCAGCATTACCCAAAAAAATTAATGAAAAAGTAAGTTATCCTGTTTTGCTCGCAAAACTGACATCAGGTTCTTAGAATGGCCCAAACTAGTTCTACTTCACCACAACCAGGAGAGGAGATAAGAAGCCAAGTTTAAAACATGTCTTTCATCATTCCATGTTTTACTTGTATTTCTAGGATGAAAAATTACCCCCAAAGTCAAGCATTTACAAATATTTACAAATATTACAAGATCTTAGCTTCCCTCTAAAGAAGGGAAGATGGAACAGGGAATAAAAGAGTCTTAAAGAACTTTTGCACCCTCCCAACACTGTCTATTACCACCTACTATCAAATACCATGAATTTGCTGGTGTTCTGTGACTGCTGAACTTTCCAGTACTTGAAAAATGAAACCATGAGTGGCAGGAGTGGGGAGCAAAGGAAGCTGAGCTCATTACTGAGCTGCCTTTTGACTTTTTGCAGGTACAAAGAATTCAAAGGTCTCCAAGATTGAACAAAAAGTAAGAAAATTGAAAGTTACAACCTCAGGCAGTTTTCTTCTAGCCTCTTTCTTACCAATTTTGCTAGATGCATCCAGTCAAGCCCTTCAAAGGGGGACTCCAGTTCTCCCAACAGAAGGGTTTGGGAGGATCCTATGGGAAAATGATGGCAAGAAAGGAACATCTGGGTTTCAAATTTGTTTGACGATGAATATTCAAGTTCCCAAAGTCGTGATCTTCAATTGCCTCTTTGCTTTATATAAGGAATTATTTGAAAAGAGGATGTGCTCTGAAAGGTAAAATGTTCAAGATGGATTCTTAGCTAAAAAAGCCAAGCTTTTCTACCAGCTGTGACTGCTCATGTGAAGACAGCCACAGGAAACATTTGACTTAAGTCATCCAACAATTTTCAATATAATTCATCACGAATTTCATTTTGTATTTGCCTGCCATGTCCACTATGGTTCCCAATACAAAGCCCTTCCAAATTTTACACAGTCAGTGAATTGTCCTGCAACAAAGAGAAATTCTTCATGGAGGCCTTTGAACAAGACATTTAAGTCAGCTCAACTTGGAGGAACAATTCTATGGATTCTCTCTAGCCTAGCTCTTTGCTTTTCAGTCAAACAAGGGAGTTGTGAACCCTCTATAAAGGCCTTCCCAATGAACCTGTTTGAATTGAGTAAGGTTCCTTTTACTGCATGCTCACTGTCTTGGCCACTGCCATTTTAATTGAAACCATTAAAGCTTTATTGGGCCTATATTTTACCTAAGCCAAACAGATGGTTAGCTTTCAGGGGGTCTAGAGTTGCATAAGGTGATCTGAGAATGCATCATGGTGCCAAAGTTCACGTGTGAATTATTTAAGTGTTCCCTCCTGGGCAACAAAGATAATACTTTAGTTGGATTTTGGGGGTTGCTTCTTTTCTTTCTTCCTTCTTTCCTTCTTATTTTCCTTCTTTCTATTTTTTCTTCACTTCCTTTGTTCCTTTCTTTCTATTTCTTTCTCTTTCTTTCTTCCCCAACCCAACAATAAATCTCAGCATCTTGCTTCTCTATTTAACAACTGCTCTGAACAATCAAGCAGCAACTAGGTTAAGGAAGTCTGAAAATACTAACCTATGAATAATTTTCCAGCCAAGTCTTTTTTGCCTGGAGCTTCATGGTGGCAATAGAGCATTGTGAGATAAGAGAATGTGTTTTTAAGAGGGTAGGAAAAAACAACCTTGACCCAGTAAAAACCTTGATTAATGGGCATGCTTAGAGAATAGGATATTCTACTAATTCTAAACTTCTCTGAAATATTTTCATTTATTTGAATCAACCTGATAAAAATTTACGAGGAGGCTGCTTGGTACTAAGCACAGTCCTAGGCAAAATGGAAATAAGACAAAGTTCTTGTCTTCATGGAGTTTATAATCTAGTTTGGGTAGAGAGAGGTATGGAAGGTTCAGGGAAAAATAGTATCACTGATGTGAGGGCTTGCTGGGCCCTTTTCACTGATCATGTTGCTCATTTTTTAGGCCTCTCCATGGGTAAAAAAATAGCAAGTACCAATACTTCCTCTGCTCTGTCTCTCCCTCCCTCCTTCTTTTTCCTGCCCTCCTTCTCTCTATATATATATTTCTCTCTCTCCCTCCTTCCCTCTTCTTTCCCTCCCTCTCTCTCTCTCTCTCTCTCTCTCTCTCTCTCTCTCTCTCTCTCTCCCTCTCTCCCTCTCTCCCTCTCTCCACCTCCAAAATACCAATTCCATCTTTCCTTGCCTCTCTGCTTTATATAGCAAGAATATCTTCATTTTGCATCATGTCAAGGTAGAAGGACCACCTGGGCCCTGGATACAAAATCAAATTCCATCCATTGTGGAAATGTTAATGTCTGTTTCATTCGAGTTAATATTTTAAATTGTCACCTTTATTTGTAGTTCTTTTCTGGAAGATCTGTAAGTTAGAGAAAGCATGGCATAGAATGCCTTCAAAGCCAGGAAAACCAGGTTTCAGTTCTCAACTTTGATATATACTAGCTGTCTAATCCTGGGCAAGTCACATAACAATTCAATAGATCTTGGGTACTTCTATAACTATAAGTTGTAGAAAAGATTCTGGTCTACATTGATAGAAGTTTCCTCCCCCTATACCAATAAAAGCATAAGACAAATCCCTATTCCCTTTCCAAGTTTTAACTGAGCCACAAATTTCCCAAAAGCACATGTGTTTACAAGTGTCCTCACTAAATGTCACTCTCTCAAGAAAAAATGCTTATCCAGTGGGCTTCAACCAGAAAGCATCCTTCACTGATTGATAGCAATTTGGATTTTTTGTCATTCATCTCCTCGTGAAATTCAAGTGAAGAAAGAGCAAATAAACGAGGAAATTCTGGTCGTTTAATGGTTCCAAGTGGTCAGGTTTTTTGGCCATGGAAACAGTGGGTTAAGACACAGAGAATTACATGGGCAAAGGTAAAGAGCAAGAAGAAGATGACGTAGTAAGCTAACAGCATCCTGCTACTCCCGCTCCCCTTTCTCTTGTTAGCTACAGCTCCTGCCCTTGATTCTTTGCTGCTTTGGAATTTGCAAAAATTAAATGGATTTGGCATGGGCTTCAGGACCTGCTGTCCCTGGAGGTTTGGTAAGAATCTGTTATCCTATTTCTTGTCCCATGGATTAAGCACATTTTTTGTTGGCCTAGGTGTCAACCATCTGCAATATAACTGGAGCTGTGACATGCCCACCGAGAGTGTGATTGCAATCACAGCTCTGATAACAATTGCAATGCCAGAGTCAGCAGCATGAAGGACATTGGAGTATTCGGGTCTGCTTGAGAAGCCAGTTCATATTGTTCCTGCTTACTTTTCTGGTGCTGAATGACAGGCCAACTCAGGCAGGTCACAGTATGGACCACACAGAATTGTCCCCAAAGAGGCAATTGGTCCCAGGACCTCTTCTGTAGTTTAAAGAAGGAGATGAATCTCTCTCCTACCATAAACTACGTAGTTTATACAGATGGTAACAACAAGTAATAACAGTTACTTGAGGTTATAGTACCAGTTCATAAATCAAAGGCCAGACACCTGTTCTCTACATCCCTCTCAAACCCCTCTACATACACATACACAAACATCCTTTCAAATTAACCCCTCAGGATATCTTTGATGACTTTTTCTCCTTCAAGATTCCATTTGATGCTTTTTAACCTGATTTCACCTGGCCAAAATTTGAAAGGATAAAGTAGATCCAAAGCTCCAGGGTCGGACTGCCAGGCTAAGATGGCCACAGAGTAGAAGCAAGAGTCTTCTTCTCCTCACCACCAACTGATATAAAACACCTTAAAAGGGCAAAAATCAAAATCAGATGAGCAAAGGGGCTCCACTGTAGGGTGCAGCTCTTGAAGGTAGGCAGGGTTTGGGCATTTCCACACTATAAGGAGGTAAAATTACACCTACCAAAGCACACGCTGATTACCCCTCCTCCACTCCACCTATGGTGCCAGAGTCAGAGCAAGCACAGGGGAATCTCTAGGTTCTCAGGGGGGGTGCCTGAGGGCACCACAAACTTACCCCTGAGAGCAGTGAGACTTGGGACCCAAGCCTGAGGAATGGAGAGCTTGGGCGCAGAGATAGGGCAGAGAGTACAGCAGATGGACAGAGACTGGGAAAATAGGCTCAGGACAAAAACCACTCTGTAGCTCTGCCTACCCTCCTCACTCAGACTTCTGGCTGGGAAGGGAAGAAAAAACTAACACAGCAATGGCCACCAACACCCAAGAACTACAATCTACAACCATAAAATAGATAGATAGATAGATAGATAGATAGATAGATAGATAGATAGATAGATAGATAGATAGATGGATGGATGAATGGGTGGATGAATAAATAAATAGATGAATAAATGGATAAACAAATAAATAAACAAATTAATTAATTAATTGAGTGATTGGTTGATTGATTGCTTGATTGATTAATTAATTGATTGATTGATGAGAAAAAGCCTCTGACCCTGGATAACTTCTACAGATAAAAACAGCAGACTACAGAGGTGACACAAACAAGCAAACACATCTGAACTTTCTAAAGTTCTAGGGTCTGTATCCCTACTAAGGACAACCCTGATGACAGACTGTGTCTTCCATGAGTAAGCAAAGTGACTCCTACTCTATCTTCCATGAACATGAAGAATTATTTGTCTAGTTCTCATCCCAGCCAGGAGAGAGAAGGCAGTCATAGAGCATGGAAGAAGAGCTATAACAACCATTGATTTTACCAATGAATGCCACTACACTCTCCAGTGGAATGTGATAATTAGCTGACTACCAGTAACTGGAATGTATTCTTCACAATGTATTTTTGACAGGTGCAGATATTAATTGAATCAGAGAGCTTCAGAGGTAGAGAGAACAAAGACTTCCTTCCTTCTCCATCTAGAGAGACACATTGCTCATATCTTCCTAGAGATAAAGGAGAAAACTGAACCCAATGACTTTAGTTTGAGACCAAACCAAGATCAAACTCTTCCATTTGCCATATGTGTAATGTTAGACGAGTTACTTAACCCCTAACTTTATGCGTAAAATGAGGGACCTGGACTAGTTTATCTCTAAAATCCTATCTAGTTCTAAATTCTATGAACTAATATGAATTAAACATTCATTTATCTATAACTAATTCTATTTTTCCACAGCATACTAGGGCCTGGGCTATTAAAAATTCTTGAATGTTGTTGTATACTTTAATTTTGGTAAAAAAAATAAGGGAGGAAAATATGACTTCATGCCCCTCGGTATATAGTTTGCTAGAGGGAAGTGCTATGATTCAGCTATAGTTACATTGTCTAGGCTATAAAATAGGAAGTGGTAAAAGCCAGCTAGGTGGTACAGTGGTAGAGTGCTGGAACTGGTAGAGACAAGAAGACTCCCCTTCCTGAGTTCAAATCTGACCTTAGATACTTAATATCTATATAATCCTGAGCAAGTTACTTTAACTCTATTGGTCTCAGTTTCCTCATAAAATGAGTTGGAGAAAGAAATGATAAAACACAGCATCTTTGCAAAAAAACAACATATGGAGTCATGAAGTGTTGGGCATGACTGAAAAAAAAAAAGAGAAAAAGCATTCTGCATGTATTTGTTTTTTAAATCCTTATTCTCCATCTTAGAATCAATACTATGTATTGGTTCCAAAATAGAAGAGCAGCAAGAGCTAGGGTAATTAGGGTTAAGTATACACTGCTAGGAAATTGTCTGAGGCCAGATTTGAACCAGGACCTCCTGTCTCTAGGTCTGTCTCCATACATTTATTAAGTACATATTATGTTCCAGTTCCTGTATTAGGCATTGAAGATAAGAAATAGTCCCTGTCCTTAAGGAGCTTATAATCTTCTGCGAGGAAATTACAGTTACTCAGACAAATAAATAGATACAAAAGTAATTTAATTGAAAAGAAAAATAAAAACTTAAGATGTCAGGAAACACCTCATGCTCAAGGCAACACTTGAACTAAACTTTAAAGGAATCTCATAATTGTAAGAGGCAGAGGTAAAAAGAGAAGTAATAGGCAGAATGGAACATCACATAGATAAAACTGCAAGAAGGCCATTTACCTTGAACGTAGAGTATACAGGGGAATTAATGTGAAATCAGTCTAGAAAAATAGGTTGACATATAAGTCTTTATCCATGAATGCAATAGAATATACTCTTGGCCATAAAAATCAATGAAAAGGACTGTTTCAGAGAAACCTGGGAAGTCTCATATGAACATAGAATGAAGTGAACAAAATGAGAAAGCTTTATACTAATGTATCCATTGTAAACAAAAAAAAACAGCTTTGGAAGAATTAAGAATTTTGATACATGCAATAACCAAACATAATTCTAGATGTGCAAAGTTGTTGTCTTTCATACTCAAAGATCACCAAAATGATGTCATTGATGATGGCATTTGACACCTGCATAAATTGGATTTAAGTGCATAAATTGGACTTGTGCATAAATTGATTTAAGTGAGGCAAAGCTTTACAAAGTTGTCAGATTCAATCTCTCTTCCAGAGTCATCAAAGTTCAGCAGCAAGACAAAAGTGAGGATGACCGGTGATAGCTCAGGATGCAGTGGATGACCTTGGCTTCTTCAAAGTCTAACCCAGCTGTAAGCATTGCACAGCTCCCAGTACTACTGCTGCCTTCATAGTCATTGAAATAAATTGTTCTGATCTACCCCTTATGCTCAGGGAAGCCTCATCAGACACCCCCTATTCATCAACAGGTTTGAGACCTGTAGGTTACCCTCATCCTGGGTTAGCCTAATGCCAAGACATTTTACCAGGGTTTTGATAGCTGGGCATGGTACAGCTTCATGGAGTCACTGGTGAAAGCTGGGTAGCAGGTAGAAACCAAAGTTGAATAAAGAGCACTGAAAAGGGCTCAGAAAGCTCCCATACCAGAAGTACTATCTTCCCTGAAAACCCAAAATTTCCCTGATTTCCAAGAAGAGTAGCAATAAAGAATGGTAGCCACATCCTGAGAGGTAATGGACTAAATATGCAGAAATAAGACACACTTTTTCAGACATTGCCAATATGATGATTTATTTGTTCTGCTTAACTATTATTTATTTAAAAGAATTTTACTTATGTTTCATTTTTTCTATTGTGAGAATCTAGAAGAGAAAAAATGCTTGCTAATTGAAAAGAAATTTAGATTAATTTCATAAAATAAAAGTTAAAAGCAGTTTATGAAGGATTTAAAATTGTCAATCAGAAGTATTTGTATTTTATCTTAAGGGTAATAAATACGGAGCTATTGAAGCTTCTTGAGAAGAATGACATGTTCTGACCTGTGCTTTAAGAAAATCACTTTGGCAGATGGATTGGAGACAGAAGAGGATGAACACAAGAAGACCATGTTAGTAGGCCATCACAATCACATGAGAAAGAGCCAGTGAGGGACTAATCGAAGCTGGTGACCTTATGAGTAAAGAGAAGGGTTTCAGTGTGATAGTTGTTGTGAAGGCACAACTGACAAAATAGCAGATGAATGGCTACAGGAGAAGGTGAAGGATAATGACAAATTAAGAATGACTAAGGGCGAACCTGAGTGATTGAAAGGTTAGTGTTATCTTCAACAGAAAGAAGTTAAAAAAGAGGAATGGATATTTAAAAGGAAAAATGAGCTGGTGAATTTGAAGTGTTCATGGGAACATTCAGGAAGAGTTCCAGTATGTAGTTCCACCATCCAAGCTGATGATGTAGACTAGAATTCAAGAGACAAATGAAGGCTGTATATAAAATTTTTAGAATTAGCTGAAGATAAATTTAAATTGAATCTTTCAAGCTATTGAGATGACCAAGAAAGGTTGCCCTCCTCTCTCCACAATCAAATCCTATCTCTCCTTCAAAATCCATCTTAAGTCCTACCTACATCTTTCATGAAGCTTCCTTGAACCAGGATAAAACACTATGACCTCATACACTTCCCTGCTTTTAGCAGCAATTGTTAATACTACTTATCCTCCACCCCAAGATGCTGAAAGAACAAAGGAATGTTTCCAATATGTTTTGTAGGCTCTCTATGAAAGACTGATGGATTAAGATAGCCTGGACAAAAACTGCATAGGATAGGGGCAACTAGGTGGCTCAGTGGATAGAGAGTCAGGCTTGGAGACAGGAGGTCCTGGGTTCAAATGTGGCCTCAGATACTTCCTAGATATGTGACCCTACACAAGTCACTTAACCCCAATTTCCTAGCCCTTGCTTTGCTTCTGCCTTGGAACCAATACTTAGAATGGATTCTAAGACAGAAGGTAAGGGCATAAAAAAATATTTGCATAGGATAAGACAGCATGTAAGAAGATGTGTGTAAGATGGCTGTGATTTGTACCAAGAAAACAAGTTTCCATACCAATGAAATCACTGGTACACCATAGCACCAAGTCCTGTGTTGTTTGTAGCAAGGTTTGGAAGACACTGGTTTTCTTCTGCAAGCAGAGAAGTAAAAAGTTCCCAGTTGTTTCTTCCTGTACTGGGAGGGAGGGAGGGAGAGATAGAGAGGGAGAGAAAGAGAGAGATGCTACAAGTTCCCTTTGCTTTCAGTAGCCAGAGCAAGGAATTTAGAGACTGATCAGTGGGTGTCTAGGCTACTGGTGGTTTCTGTCTTTCCACCTAGAAGAGTAGGCATCAGACTGTCTCCTCTTAGTCACTCCTTTCTATCCAAGAGAGCAGATGGCTAACTCCAGAGTTGTCTGTTCTGTAAAGTTGTTTACTTGCTGTTTAAGTGAGCATCAAAGCTAGCTTGCTCTAAATAAAAAATAAGATCAATCATAACTACCTTTTGATCTATGTATTTCCTCATTTGCAGAAGGGAGAATCAGTGAATGGCAGGGATTGAGGTAGAGATTTTTTAAAGGACCAAGGCATGAACCTAAGTCCAAAATGCCAGGCTTTTTCTCCTACCTGGGGGCTGATACACATGAGAGGGAATTTTTATTTTTAATAATTAATAACTTTAGAAGACTACTAATAGCAGAAAAAGATTAAATCATGTGAATATGGAACATTAACACTAGGGAATGCCTGAGCTATGAATAAAGAAATGTGTACAAGGAGGCTTGGTAAAAATCAGAATCATGTCTCTCAGACTGGTTTGGTCCCAAGGGGCAGGCATAATAGAGGCACTGACGTAGTAAGATTGCATACAGGGTTGCAAAAGGAAGAATTGGGAAAGAGTGGCACCACTTATATTTCTAAGGTGATGGCTAGCTAAAAAGTAGCTGGCTTTCCTGTGATACTAACCCCAGCTGGCACACTTGACTACATGGTTATTTTTTTAAACCTTCATTTCATTCTACCTTTTCCAGTAGTATGGAATATTGTTCTTCCCCATCATGGCTAATGTGCCTGAGAAAGCTCTCTATATTAAGTGCTCCTAAATCTTTTCTCGCTCTCTTCCAAATCTCCTATATCTGGCTTCTGACCCCTTCATTCAGTTTCTCTCATCAAATTCACCAATGGCCTCTTCATGGCCAAATCTAATGACTTTTTCTCAGGCTTCATCCTTAGCCTCTCTGACTCCTGACTTCCTTCAAATCTCAGCTAAAATCCCCTCTTCCAAAAGAAGCCTTCGCCTGTCCTCTTTTATCTTAATGGCTTCCCTCTGCAGCTGACTGGAATGCCCTTCATTTTCCTGACTTCCTTCAATACAACTCAAATCTCAGCTACTCCAAGAGATCTTTCCCAGTCATTCCTTCCATTCTCACTAAACTGCTGATGCCTTCCCTAAACAGAATACCTTGCCTCACTGTACATGGCTTGTATATACCTAGGGGTTTGGGAGTATTCAAGAAGAACTATCACTTCTGTATGAGGGCTTGCTGAACCCTTTTCAAGGCTATTCACCCACCTTTGGTATCCGCCTTTGGTGTCCACCTTGCACCCAATTCTCAACTGTAGCTCCAAGAAGGCATAGCATGCCTCAGCAAACCACCTGAAGGTTCCTGATGGGCCACAAAGCTCTCCGTGAGTTAAGGAGTGGATACCCCAAGCACATGAAGACTTCCCCTGGTGGGATGAGTAGATGAGAACAATTTGTTCCAATAGCTATGAAGGTGGTTGAAGGAGGCACTGAGGGGCTCCTAGAGCCCAATTAGGCATTGAAGTCAAAGTCATCCTCTATATCTCAGGTCATCACTAGTCATCCTGGCTTGTCTTGCTCCTGGACTTTGGACTCTGGAAGAAAGAGTAGTCTGTACAATTTTGTCTCACTTAAATCCAATTCACACAACTCAAGATATCATGGTGATGTTGCCGGTGCTCTGAAAACGAAGAACAAACAAGTATTTGCCTAGCTATTTACTCATTGCCTCTCTCGTTAGAATGTGAGCTTCTTGAGGGCACGGTCGGTGTTTTGCTCTTTTTTTCATATATTCAATATTTAGCACTGAGTGTGGCACATTGTATGTACTTTTTAAAAAACCCTTATCTCCCATCTTAGAATAAATACTAAGCATTTGTTCCAAGGCAGAAGAGTGATGAGGGCTAGGCAATTGAGGTTCATTGATTTGTCCAGTGACAAAGCTAGAAGTGTGTGAAACCACATTTGAACCCAGGACCTCCTGTCTCCAGGCCTGGCTCTCTATCCACTGAGCCTCCTAGCTGCCCTTTGGCAATTTGACTTGATTTTTCATGTATTTATATCTTGTTATGTATTCCCAGTTAGATTATAAACTCCTTGAGGGCAATATAAGACTGTTTTCAGTATCTTTTCTTTTGTATCTCCTACAATATCTAGTATTCTGTATCTTGGTCAAGTTGCTTACTCTCCAAGGACCTCCATATTTTTTTCATTTATAAAATGAAGTGTTTTAAATAAAAAGACACTGATGGGGGCAGCTGGGTAGCTCAGTGGAGTGAGAGTCGGGCCTAGAGACGGGAGGTCCTAGGTTCAAACCCGGCCTCAGCCACTTCCCAGCTGTGTGACCCTGGGCAAGTCACTTGACCCCCATTGCCCACCCTTACCAATCTTCCACCTATGAGACAATACGCCGAAGTACAGGGGTTTAAAAAAAAAAGACACTGATGTCCTTTCTAACTATAGGTCTATGATCCTATGAGCTTTGCATATAGTAGGTACTGTGTAAAATTTAGTTGATTGATTTATTGAGTGGCCACATCAGCTTCTCACTATTTCCCCAATGTGGAAGGTTTTGAGAGTTTTAGGAAATAATAGTCTTTGTAGTAATGAGGATCACAATTCTGGAATGCTTGTAATTATTTTAACTTTATAACCGATTTTCTACTACCCATGAATGAATTCTATTTTTTCAAAGATCTGTGGGATCCCAGAACTTCCTTTCTGTTCATCAACAACATCAGGGTTTGGGGATGCCAGCCATAAGAATGGGCCAGGAGAAAACCAGACCTAGGCTCCAAAGGGATAAAGGGTCCACAGATTTTAAAATGGAAGGATCTTCAAAGACTATCTATTCCAACTTTCCTCTCTATCAAACAGGAAAACTGAGGTTTTGATGAGCCGAGAAAACTTACACATCATCAATGAGCTACAATCATTATAATTAAGATTCAATCTCATATAAAGGATGATGGATGAAGAATTGTAAGAACCATCAGAGGTCATCTAGTCCAACCTTTCATTTACAGATGAGGAAACTGAGGAGTGGAGAAAGAAGTGACTTGCCCAAGGTATGTCTGGGGGAGTGTTTGAATATATTATTTGATTGTGTATATGTCTTTCTTTGATGGTATCCAAAAGGTTTTTTTTAATTGATTTCAGGAATAGCCATTGGTGTTTCTCATCCTTAGCTTTTTACTACCTAAAACAATCTGGCCTCAGAGACTTCCTAGCTATGTGACCCTGGGGAAGTCACTCAGTCCCAATTACCTAACCTTTACTGCTCTTCTGCCTTGGAACAAATACTTAGTAACAATTTTAAGACAGAAGGTAAGGGTTTTTTTAAAGAATTGATTGTATTTATTCTAACAGTAAACTTGATCTACAGCACACCCTGCCTAATACAAGACCTTGCATTGTAAACACATCATAAATGTTCATTGAATTGAGCTGAATCCTTCTTTGAAACTGACTTTACTTTTCAGATTTCTTTCCTATCATTTGACTGAAAAAAAACAACCATCATTTATCTGAAAACAAAAATAAGTCTAAAATAGATAGCTTGGGGAGGGGTCCAATATCACAAAAGGTTATCTGAATATAAAAGTGGTGACATTTCTTCCGATCCATATTCAACCATTTCAAAGGTTTGGAAATAGTTAAGAAATCTTGTTCTGCAGACTGAAGAATCCAAGTATAAACACACAAAATGGCAGTCTCACCAATGTAAATTCACAGTGTGCCAGCTAGGCATAAGTTGGTCCACTCCTGATTATGTTTGGTCAGATTTACTAAGGACACCTGAAAATGGCAGGACAGCCAACAACAGCCAATTGGTGTACATTCAAGGTACTTTAACACATGGAAATAGAACTCACATGCTCTGAATCTGAGAAAAATTTTAAAGTTTTCCAAATGTACAGATGCTGGGGACATATACACATGCCACAATATGAAAACAAAGGCAAAGAATCCAACTTAAATCATCTTACACTTGCAGAATTTCTGCCTCTTTTCTGAGTATATACATATATTACTACATTTGTTGTTTTCAGCTCTACCCCTCCTATTGCTGGCTAAGACAGAGGCTTCACAGGAACACTGACAAAGCAGGAAAGGATTAGAGTGGTCATCTCTTCCTATCCCTTCTTTTGACAGGAAGAAAAAGATGACAGTAGAGGAGGTCATACACATAATTAAGAGCCAGATATGGGATTCAAACACAGGACTTCTGAAATACTCAATGTAGCATCTTGTAAGTAATTCCTCCAAACTGGATTTTTGCTTCATAAAGTTCCACTGAAACTAAGGATATGCCTCCAGGATAAATGAAGGAAATTGATGTATTTTTAAATACACTGAATAAGACTAACAGCCTTCATAGCAATCAAAAATCCTGCCTCAGCCCCAAATAACTTCTCTGCCTCATGGAGAATAGCCAGTTGACATAGAATCCCTCCCAATGTCATCAAACTACAGAGTCAAGTGGGAAGGCTGGGTTTGATCCTCCAGGTAACCTGAAAAAAGAGCAAGCCTATGTAAAGACAACCCTTTAACCACAACCATCCTTTTCACCCCCATTTTATCCCCTACTCCTAAGAGCAAAAGGAAATACACAGAAACCTTAAGTGACTTGCTAGCTAAAGAAAAAGGAGATTAAAGAATGAAACCAACATTGTGTTCCGATAACCAGGGCTCAATTTTCCAAGGTGACTGCAGCCACCATTTGTAACAGCCAGCGGAGTTAAAAATAAAACCACTTACCCAACAGACAACTGGGGCACAATCTCGTGGTGCTGAGTCAGCCTCTTCTGACAGAAGCTTTCTCAGTGGTTCAGGACAACCATGCACAGAGACCCTCTAGACTAGGGCCAGACGCTAATTAAGTAGCATCTAAAGGAAAGAAGGGAGGGAAAATGTTCATGAAAGCCAAAGCTATGAACCCTAGCAATAATACTATGCTTATTCCAGAGTTTTCTGCTACCCTATTATAATAAAAAGACTATGTATGAAGGGCTAATAATTAAGAGAATTATAAATTTAAGTGGGCCATAAGATTTTCTTCATTTGATTTTCTAAAATCTATAAGCATAAAACACTTAAATAATAAAAATAGTACCTACCCTGCCAAAGAGAAACTATTCATTTTCCTAAAAGTTCTCCGGCTTGGGAAATCTAGCTCTACTGTCCTTTGGATTATTTTTAGAATGGATTTTCTTCTGAGAGAAGGAACATTCAACTTTAACTTTCTATCAGGCTTCATTAATTAAGCGATTAGGGATATACTCTTACATATTTCATCATTAGGTAGTAGCCTAATTTTAGATGGTTATAATATGCTGGGGGAAGAAATCAGTGAATCTCTAGGATTGTAAAAAAGATGTCCACTGGCTTATAATGAATATTCCTCATCAGAGTAGGGGTTCTTAAAAAAAGATACCCAAGTTCTGTCTTATCACTTTCTAGATCTCAGGTTATCAAGGCAGGATAAAAAAGAATTTTTTTCATCTTCTATGTCTTTAAGAAACAAAATGAATCATAGAATAAAAGAATTTTTGAATGGCCTAAGACCAAAAAGATGAAGTCAGTCAATTAATAAGCATTAATTAAACATTTATTTTGTGCTAGGCACTGGGCTATTTTCTAGAGATATAAAAGTGACAGTCTCTGCCTTCAAAGCTATTTTTGAGAGATACAAATATGAAAAAAGACAATCTGTGCCTTCCTCAATGTCCTAGTTGGGGAAAGCAATCAACAAATATTTATTAAGCACATACTATATTTTAACAATGATGTTTTGTTGGGAAGGGATACAAAAACAAAAGTAGCAAAGCCTCTGCCCTCAACAAGTTTAAATTCTACCAGAGTGATGAATCACAGATAAGAAGTAGTGGCTAAAGACAGGAATGAGGAATGAAGATGCTAGTAAGCCAAGAAACTTAACTCTAACTGTGACAACATAAAAGTAGCTGGAATAGAAGATACAACAGATTTCTAGATCATTTAAGTCTAAACACATGCATTATAAGGGCTGGGGTCAAATCAGTCAAATTGACATACATATATGAGGTCTACAGGTTTAAGCCAATAGCTGAGTTTTTTTTTTCATCTAAATGTGAACGTGAGGGTAGGGGTTAGTGAAGGTAGATGGTCTAAAGGACTGTTTTGCATATATATTTTATTCTTTTTTTTTGGCGTTACCATTTATTTTTATTATATATGTACACATATGTATAAAACACATAACATAAAGGACAATTTTGAAGGGAAAGAGAAAGTAGAAAGCTAGTACTAGATGTCTAATATTCCAAAGATTTGGAGAGTAGAGACACAGAAAAGAAATTGCACTTAATTCACAATCTTAGTACATGTAGGCTGGCTGTTTTCCTACCTACAAGTAGCTGTCGTCTGGCATTGTAGTTTATTTTCAATCTCTGACCCTATCTTGCTGTGTTCACTCAATTGTTCCAGAAGGCTGATGCTTTAAGCACAGGATTGAGGTCAGGGATGACAGAGGGAGAGGGGGAGTGAAAATACTGAAATAAAGAATGGTACCAAAAGAAACTATCAGAAATTCAAACATACCAACATGACCAAAACTATCCTTATTTTTTCCTTTTCAAAAAAATTCTACCCCAGACTTAAGGATATACAACTAAGTCAAGCAAGCCATTTCATGAATCGTACAAAACACAGCATTTTGAAACTGGAACAAATGTCAGAAAACTTTCTAGTCTCAATTCTTATCTAAACAAAAATTATATCTATTATTAGTTCAGCCTTTGTTTAGAGACCTCTAATAAAACCCATCACCCATTCCAGCTTTGAATAGATGAAATCTGTTTCTCCATCTTCTATCCATGGCCTTCTAGACTAAGCAGCATAAGTACTTGCCACACATGAGCCTTCATTTCCCATCTCTGAGCCTTTGCACTAACTGCTCTCACAACCTAGAATGCACTCCCACCTCAACTCTGGCTTCTAGAATTTTTATTTCCTTCAAAACCTGACTCAATTTCCTCCTAATACAGCAAATATGCCCTGATCCTGACATCCCTAGCTATTGTATCCTTTTCACACAAAAAGTGTCCCATATATTTATTTTATATGAAAGCCAGTGTGGCATAATGAACACAGAATTCGCCTTGAAGCCAGGAAGATCTGAGGTCAAGTCCCTTCTGACATATACTGGCTTTGTGACCCTAGGCATATTATGTAATCTATGAATGCTCTAAGCAACTCGTTAAAATTATAAATTGCAGAGAGTTTCCTCACCTGGACATGATCTATATCAATGAAATCACAAGTCCCATTCCTAACCTTTATTTTGTATATCTAACAGGAACCTAAATATGGACCCCCATGACATTACATTCAAGTTATCTGATAAATGTGTCAGGAGGGAGGGTCTCACTCAAGGCAATGGGTCTTGCAGATGTGCCAAACTGGGGTGGGGATGGGGACAGAGTGGGTGACTCTCTCAAAAAATATATAGTTCCCTCTTCCTAGGAGCCAAGCAAGACAGAGGAGAGGGAAGAGTGGGGGCCTGAGGATTTCCTCATGTCTAGCTGTGCATATGGCGGCATGTGAGAATGTTTTGTTGTCTGGTGCCCATTAGAGGCTCTTCTGACAGAACTCAACCCCATTGAGGACAGGGGTTCCCCAGTACCTAGTACAGTGTCTGACTCCTATCGGACACTCATCAATCACTTCCTGATTAACTGATGGATTAGTCCTCTCAGCCAAGCAACTAAAGTCAATCATTAACCTTTGAAGGTTGAGTTTCTACCATGTCACCTCAATTTAACAAACACTGCAGCCTGCTTAGTGCTAAGCACTGTGGTCTACATGCATGAATAAGAAGTATTCTGCCCTCTGGGAACTCGCGGTCTAGTAGAGAAGTTTATAAACTGAAATAATATTTGGAACACCCCTCAAAAGAAGTCATGGGTCATTCTGCATCATTCTCACTCAGTCCTCTTTAAACTCTACAAGTCATGGTAACAAGGAAATGGTAGCTAATAGGTTTGCAAAGGGCTTTACATATATTGTCTCATTTGACAAGTGAATATGACAATAACGATGGTGGTGGTGATAGTGCCAAAGATGGCAGTGGTGATAACTAAGTAATGAAGTCAAAAACCCAAAAGGTGGCTTACCATCTGCTAAAAGCCTTGGACACTTCAGATACTGTTTTCTTTATTTATAAGAAGGGATAGTCAAAGATTATGTGCTCCCCTCCATAAAAGCTCTTTTCCTCACCTGAAGTTTACTTGATTCCAAGAGAATATTTGTTTATACTGCTGGCCAAAAGCACCATTTTTGTTTTTCTGTTAAATAGCCCCAAACATCATGTATATTTTTCATGTCATTGCTGTTACTGTTTTCTTAGCCAAATGTGGTGTTGCACACCTATAGACTCATACTGGTAAAGCTGAGGCTGGTATATTACTCATGGCTAAGAGTTTTGAGCTATAGTAGGACTAAAGCTGATTGGGGGTCTACTACACTAAGTGTGGCACTAATATAGTGAGCTCCCAGAAGCAGAGGGTCAGCCAGGTGAGAAACAAAATAGATTAGTACTCT
This sequence comes from Gracilinanus agilis, assembly GCF_016433145.1. Taxonomy (NCBI): domain Eukaryota; kingdom Metazoa; phylum Chordata; class Mammalia; order Didelphimorphia; family Didelphidae; genus Gracilinanus; species Gracilinanus agilis. The sequence goes on from NC_058130.1 coordinate 47,232,393, forward strand.
CTTGCTGATTAGCACTGGTCCAGAGATCAGACTTATTAGTAACTGCTATACTTCCAACCCGAGTGAGATAAGGAGATACAGTCAAAAAAACAAAAACAAACAACTCAAGTCTCTGGAAAACATAAAATCAAATCCAAATTGCCATGGGAAAGTACAAAGGTTACAATGTTTGGAGGGTTTATTTCTTACAGAGAATCACTTCTCATAGCAGACACAAATTTCAGGAAGCTCAGTATCTCCTAAGACTTCACTCTATTTTTGTGGAAGAGATGGAGGGATGTGAGCTAGACAATACTACAGTTAGATGGAATGAGAACTGATTGAATGATTAGACAGATGCACAGATAATCACGAGTGGTCTGATGTGGGCTCAGAATAAAGTCTCTAGCAGAGTACCCCTGGGATCCTGGTCTTGTGCTTTTTGGAATATTTCAATTCATGATTTAATGAAGGCATAAAGAGAATATTCATTACATTCACAAATAAACACAAAGCTGAGTAAAGATAATTATCACACTAGATGACAGAGTCCAGATCCAAAAAGTTTTACAGTTTTAACCAGTGCACTGAGACTAGTAATGTGAAATTTAATGAGTATAAATGTAAAGCCCTACACCTGAGTTCAAATATCAATTTAGCAAGTAAGTACAAAAAGGAGGAGGTATGGCTAAACAATCATTTTGTGGAAATATCTGGAGGTTTTAGAATATTAGAAACATCACTATTTGGAGCACAAAGATCAGAGTTCAATTCTTTTTCTTTTTTTTAATTTCAAACCCTTAACTTCTGTGTATTGGCTCCTAGGCAGAAGAGTGGTAAGGGTAGGCAATGGGGGTCAACTGACTTGCCCAGGGTCACAAAGTTCAATTCTGTGACCTGTGTGAGGATAGGCAAGCTGACAATGAGCCTCAGGCTCTACATAATAATAATAATAATGATTGTTATTAAAAATATCTAGCACTTATATAGAGCTAAATTAACAAAACACTTTAAAATATTATCCATAAAATATGCATCTATAAAATGATATTGGTGGAATATATTATCCCTAAGGACTCTTGCAGATTGCAATCCTATGATCCTAATGGACTATAAGTTCTAAAGGAACCAACAATGTGGCATGGCAGCCAAAAGAAACTAGCACAATCTTAGTTTGCATTAATAGAGATATGATATCCAGAATGACGAAGGTGATAATTCAGATGTACTTTCCAAGTCTTTCCAGAGTATGATTCTAATGCTGGAGTATAGCATTCAATATGGGGTGGCACAGTTCCAAAATTCAATTGCACAAACATTTATCAAGCATTATTATGTGCAATACTTGAATAAAGATACTGATAGGCTGGTATATATCCAAAGAGGTGTGACCAGGATGAGAGAGGACTGGAGACTATATATATATATATATATGGATCACTTTAAAAATGTGAAGATATTTTCCCTGAAGAAGAATAAATTTACAGCAGATAGGACTTTTTTCTTCAAGCATTTGAAAGGCTTTAATAAAGAAAGGCTCAATTTGTTCTGTTTGGCCCCAGAGAGCAGAACTAGTAGCAGAGATTGAGAGTCCCCGTAAGAAATAATTTCCCAACAATTAGAGATGTCGCAAAGTGACATGGGCTGAATTGAGCGGCAATGCATTCTCCCACATTGGAGGTTTTCAGGCAGGGACTGGGTGGCCACTTGCCATTGAGAAGTCCACCATAACCAGCTAAGACAGCAGCTTACTGCCAGTCAATTCACATTTTTTTCAGGACCTTGGTCTTTACCATTCTTAACTATGACTACTATCTAACTATTTATACTAATATATATGGAGAGAGACTGACACAAACAGAGATGGAGAGAGAGAGAGAGAGAGAGAGAGAGAGAGAGAGAGAGAGAGAGAGAGAGAGAGAGAGAAAGAGAGAGAGAGAGAGAGAG
>NC_058130.1:47234718-47417546 GCF_016433145.1 Gracilinanus agilis
AGAGAGAGAGAGAGAGAGAGAGAGAGAGAGAGAGAGAGAATTTCAATAACCCAGTAAGCAAAGTAGCTATTACTGTTCAGTTGTTTTCAGCTATATTCAACTGTGGCCTCATTTGAGGTTTTCTTGAAAGATACTAGAATGGTTTACCATTTCCTTCTCCAGCACATTTTAGAAATGAAGATATTGAGGCAAATAGAGTTAAATGACTTGCTCAGGGTCACACAACTAGTGAGTGCCTGAAAACAGATTAGAACTTAGGTCTTCTTGACTCCAAGCCCAGAGCTTTAACCATTGCACTACTGAGCTGCCACATATCTGCAATCATACTTAATTCCATAGAAGTTTTCAAATACTGTATTATATATTTATAGAGATAGAGATATTTATAAAGAAATATCCATAAAGGAGAACTCAATTCTTAATAAAATAAAGCTCATCACAGAATATATGCCAATGAATTCTGCCTCTGATATGAACAAAGGGCCCGAATTTAGGGAATTCCTTAAAGTATAATTTAAAATGCCAAATGGGTTTGGAACGAGAAATTAGGTTGTTACCAACAAAAATGTGATAGAATTGAAAAACTTAATTGACATATGGGATAGAGAAGGTTCATTTGTGTGTTTACCAATCATTGCTAGTGATGGGGTGTTGCCAAAATCTTAGTTTAATTTTAAGGTATTTAAATACTCCATAACTGTAGCTAAGGACTTCTGTAGAGTATTTAGTCCTTCAACATCATTTAATAATAGGTAAAAAATTTGGAAACAAGAAATTTATATGATTAGACAGGAACTGTCCAGTTGCAAATGGCAATTCAAAGTGAAGAAAATATAATTATTAAAATTTTAAAATTTTATTTAAACTTAAATAGACATCATTGTCCAAAATATGACCACTAATAGAAGAAATGAGGGAGAATTTGGAAAGGCTGTATGAAAACATGTTTCTGGGTCATGTCAATGCCTACAGAAGAAATCATGGCAGAGTGCACAGAGAGTTATACCTGGAATAATAAAGACCTGGGTTCAAATTATGCCTAGAGTACTCAGAAGCTGTGTAACTCTGGGAAAGGTAATTTAAAATTCTGAAACTCAGTTTCCCATCAGCATAATGGAAATAATGATACCTGTCATATTTACCTTACAGAGTTATTTGTGGAATTCACATGGAATAATGCATATGGAGTGATATGCAGATTTTAAACTGATATGTATGCCAATTATTATTATCTATTTGTCAAACATGTTGCCTTTTTTTTACTGGATTTAATTGATATAGTAAGAACCTCCACCACCATCAATATACCCTGGTCTGCAACTTCTCAGAGAAGCTTTCTGGGGCACTGAAGGGTTAAATGACTTCTTCAAGGTCACACAGTTATTATGTATTTTAATCAACACTGTTATGTCTGTATAATATATAAAAACAGACAATTCTGATAGAACCTTATGTATGATTCCTAAAAATTACAGCACTTAGTAAAAATCTTTCCATAAAAATCATAGGGCTTATGGGGATAAGAGGGCTAACAAGATAACACTCAAAAACTTTGTCAGCAACTTTTTTTTAAGTTAGGAACATAATAAAAATGATAGCAGTTTTACACATATTATGGTCAGGATTTAAATCCAGGTTTTCATAACTCCAGTTCTAGAGTGTACTAGGCTATCTCTGAGGTCTCTTATAGTTTTAGCATTCTAGAATTCTTTCAGTCTTCTTAGCTAGAAAGAAATTCTGCCTATATGTGTTGTATTCCGTCCTACCTTAGAGCCTCTGGTAAGTTACATTCCATTGTCAAAACACAGATTGTGCTTAGGGATATCCTTTAAAAGGAACCATTTGGATTCTGCTTCTCTTAGAGCACATATTCAGCTAAGCTAATTCCTAAACATCCCCAGTTGATCCAGGAATAGCCAACAAAAAGTATTCCTAAGAGAAAAAGGCAATGAAATTTTCATGACAATTAAGTTACTGTTTTTTCCAACCACATGGTTGCTGAGAAGAACAGCATTTCACTGCCATCTCTTGGCAGATCCTCAGATAACGGCAGCCGTTTCTGAGACACTAAAATTTTGGTTTCAAACTTAAATAAAATACCATGCCACTCTTCCTAAATAATGAGCAAGAAAGAATGTAGGAAGTAGGCCACCGTAAATATCATTTCTAATTTTTCTTACTAAATGCCATGTAAGAATGTCAATAGATTTCCTTAAAGCAAAATAATAAGTAAATATCATCTTAGGAGTGGGAATAATAGTCTAGCCCAGTGGTTCCCAAACTTTTTTGACCTACCGCCCCCTTTCCAGAAAAAAAATATTACTTAGCGCCCCCTGGAAATTATGAAACTATTTATTGAACTCAGAATAGAATGTAATACAAAAAAAGTGTGGCCATCACCACTTCCCGGATCACTGGAGCACCCACCAGGGGGCGGTGGCACCCACTTTGGGACTCACTGGTCTAGCCAATACTCCCACTCTCCAGCAGTCAGACGATGGAACAAAAAACAAAAACCCTAAATCCCAGGTCTATTTCTAGCAAATCATGCCAGGTCAGAGAAATGAGATTAGAGAAGGCTACAGAGAAAGGGTTCTACCATCCCTATCTTATTTTACAGAGGAAAAAAATGTTAGGCTTAAAGATTACATCTAATATAATATGTCTTTTAATCAACAGAGTTATAGGACTTATACAGTTGATTTTGCTATAATCTGAAATACTCTTCCAAAAATCACAGCACTATGCAAAACCATTCAATAAAAAACATAGGGCTTTCAACTATCAATAATATGGAATTAGGTCTTGATCAATGATACATGTAAAACCCAATGGAATTGTGTGTCGGCTAAGGGGGGTTAGGGAAGTTTGGGGGAGAGGGAAAGAACATGAAATATGTAACTAGGGGAAAATATTCAAATAAAAACTTTAAAAAAAAACATAGACCTTTAAGGGGATGATATTATGGGGTTTGTGGAGAAAATAGGATTAGGGGTATAGCACTAAAAACCTTTATCAGTAACAAAAAGAAAAGAAAGGAACCTAATAGAAATGGTAGCATAGCTTTATAGTTGTTAAATGGTGAAGTAATATATAACTATTACAATAAATAGAGGCAGCTTCTTGACCTTGGACTGCAAATTGGACAGTATGCCGGTTCCCATGACTGAAGAAGATGAGGTAGGGTAGAGTGTGTGGGTATGGACCAGCCCTCCTCTGCCTCCAGCTCCTCCTGCACCAGATGATATAAAATAAATATGGACCTTTAGCTTGATTGAAACTTGAAGTTAACAATGGGTTTCTGAACTCAGTTCCATAGAACTACCACAGTGACAGGAGGAATCAACACTGTGAGGTCAGCATCACCAATAGCACTACTCATTTACACCAAGGTGGTGCCCCACATCCCTGTTCTTTTACCTGGGAAGGTGTCTCAAGGATGGCAGGAACATGAGGGTAAAGGGACTGGACCATCATGGTGCTAGTTCTAGATCAGTGGGTGAAAGAGGTTGGGGGAATGATGCAAAGGGAGTCTTCCTGTCTTCTCTTACCTTCCATATCCTGCTCTCCAGGAACTACTTCTCAGACAACCCCCAAATTAAGCCCTTTCCTCATCCCAGTAGTTTTATCTACATCCACAGGCTCCATTGCATGCCATACTCCAACCCCCATCCCACCCTCCTACCCCAAACTTTAGGATCATGCATAAAACAAATGCAAATTTTGCATTATGTTCAAAATGTTCCCCAATACATCAGTCATGTCAGAACAAATTCATGTTTTCCAAACAAGTATTATAGCAGAACTGACTGCGCATAAATCAGTCTGAGAGGAGGTATGGCAACATGGATAGAAAGTCTGGAAGACCTCAGTTTAAGTCCCACCTCCAACACATGCTAGCTGTATATCCCTGGGAAAATCACTTAAACTTGGTTCTCTAGACAACTCTCTGAGGCTAGGAGACCTTGACAGGCATTAGTAGAAAGAATGCTTCACCAAGAGTCCCCTAACACGAACCAAATCACGAGTGTATTCAAGAAATATAAATAAATCCACCCATGCGTGATAATGTATGCAATACATTTTGTAAATCTCAAAATGTGATAGAGTCACAGCTGGTATTATTAATCTATTACTGTTAGCATCATAATTCTCCACATCCTATACCAAAAAAAAAATATTGTCATGAGGTTAATCCTGGATATGGTCCTGAGTTCTTAAAGACTATGGCAATGGATTTCAGGCTTTGACAGATTCTTCCCACCTAGGAAGACTTCAAGTACAGTCAAAGCAAAAAATTGTAAGAAGACAAACATAGATAAATATCAAGAGATTCTTTGTCAGCAGGCTGGCTACCAGGTGATGAATTTTTGGCCATGACAACCTATGAAGCAGAAACAAGGATAAAAGGGCTCTCAGATTGGCGTAACATCCTTCTACTTCTGCAGTGATGGCAAAAGCAGGAGAGATCACCAAAGATCACATAGGAGGGGAAGTTGCACTTTTTGGTTTTTGAGATGATAAAGGCCTTATTAGTCTTGTTTTGTTGGAGGGGTTGAATCCTTCATTTTTAATTTTTTTGTTATTATTGAATGTTTTTTCTTTTTAAATATTTTCTTTTTCCCAATTGCATGTAAAAACTTTTTAAATACTTTTTTTAAAAGTTTTGAGTTCTAAACTCTGTCCCTCCCTTTCCTGAAACAGTAAGCAATTTAATATAGATTTTACATGTGATATCATACAAATTATATTTCCACATTGGTCATGTTATGGAAGAAGACATGTAAACAAAATAAAGAAAATTAAATGAAAAATAGTATGCTTCAATCAGATTCCATAAGTTCTTTCTCTGAAAACAGATAGCATTTTTCAACTTAAGTCTTTCAGAATTGTACTGCTGAGAATAGCTATCATTCACAGCTGATCATCATACAATATTCCTGTTACTGGATCAGATGATTTTTTAAAAGACCATCTATATACATGAATTTAATTTTTGGTATCCTAACTGTAAGTTTTTGTCCAAAGGACAAGAGAAGTTTTTACATTATTGGAAAGAGAAACTAGAAAGCATATCAAAAAATGACAAGGAGAAAAGCAAGCTTTTCCAGATTTTTTCTATACTTGACCACATCTTCAGTCAGTCAATAAGCATTTATTAAGCACCTACTACTTACCAGGTACTGTGCTAAGTGCTATGGATACCAAAAATAGGCAAAAAGACAAATCCTGCCTTGGAAGTACTCAAAATCTGATAAAATTGACTAAATGGTGGAGAATACAAAGTTCCACTGAATTTCCATTTGTTGATTATCAACACATATTTTTACTAGATTTAGCAGACTGAAGTACAGCCTTAAAAGATCTCCACCAACAAAGACTTTCTTATGACTGTGTTAATATCCTATACAAAGCCCAAATGGAAGAGAGAAGCCCTATAATTAGTAATATTCTCCATATAATTCTGTTTACAAATTATATTATTCTGATTGTATCTAGGCTCAGAATTTCACAAGATCTCTTCATTGAGATCCACAATGAGTCCAAAGACATCACACTAATTACTTATACAGAAAGAAATGCCTTTCATAAAGATTATGACATGAAATTTGATAGGTATTCTACTGGGTTATTCTACCTGGCACTGTAGGTAGACAGCAAGTTGGTTTCAGCATTGAATAAGAGGAAGGTCCTGAGCTAGTCAGCACTTGCAAAATTGTCCGTAGACTCATAGATTTAGAATTGTAAGACATCTTAGAGATCATGTAAGTCCAATCCTCTCATTTTGCAAATGAGGAAAAAGTCCCAGAGAGGCTAAGCAAAATGCCAGATCATTGGGGTACAGTGGCAAAGCTGGGAAATGAATTCAAACCCTCTGAGTCCAAATTCAGCAAGTTTTCCACTGTACAAGTACAGAGATCTGATGATTCCACGCTGTTCACTGACACAAAAACCGATCTTATTAAAAGGAGTATTTTCCCAATGGTGCTGTGTATTGCAAATCATGTTGTATGGCACCACAGTCTCTAAGAAATTTGAACTGGTGATGATTCAAAGAGTAATGGAGAGATTCATGAAGTAAGCAGGCTGAAGCATATTTAGCATAAATGACACAATCCAGGAAATATAATATTCAATATGTGGGCTAAGAGGGAGGAATAACAAACAGTGCAGTGGTGATAGCCAGAAAATGCCAAACCCAAACAAAACAAAGAGAAAAGTCTCTACTATTTGGAGAAAATTCTTGCAAGGACTTTACAGGAGTACATGGTCATGAGCTTCATAGGCTAAAAAAAACACTGCTAGATCTGTACTGTAGAAGGAAATATTCATCTTGATGAACTGACATGTCTTTGGATAGAATATGTCCAGAGCAGTTTTCCTTCCCCCTCCACAGGTTCTTATATTCATTATTATCTTTATTTATTTATTCATTTATTTACTTATTTATTTGTTTGTTTGTTTATTATTTATCATCATTAACTTTATTTTATCTGGACAATAATGTTGAGGATGAGAAGGAAGTCGCGCAGGGAGGTCCGTCCAGGCTGGCACTTCCCTGTCAATAGATCTGGGCCTGGATTAGCTTCTTCTTCCAAGGGGCAATAGAATGGACTTTTTGGAGCAATTACCATTTATTGCATTCCATAAATCTGGGACCATAAATTGGAGAATTTTGTGGTTTCACAGGTTGGCATAAAGGTATAAATGGAGTCAAAATGTATTATATGACAAACAATAAGAGCCTCATGGAACAGATTGTCCTAAATTGAGAGCTAGATGTGGGGAAAAGAAATGTATCTCTATGCCACCTATATTGAGAATGGGGGGAAACTGGCTGTCAATAAGAAAAATCAACCTGATTTTATCCCTAAACTTTCTTTTAAAAGTATTCTCACCTACTCTCTAGTAAATAAAGGAAGAGACAGTGGGTGGTAGTTCATAGAGTACTGGGCTTGGAATTAAAAAGAGATTCAAATGCCACTTCTGACATTTCCTTGCTCTGTGATTACAAGCAAGTTAGTTAACCACTCAGAGTCTCAAGAGCTTCAATTCAACTCAAAAACATTTATTAAGCACCTAATATGTTGTGCAGTCACTGTGCTAAATGTTGGATTTACCTACTAAGCCATAGAGTGGTTATGATCTGTACTATAATTCCCACACTGTGAAGAAATCACAGATCCTTCATTACTATGACTAGATGGGCAGGCATTGTTGTGAGGTGCAATGGGAGGAACTGTGCTGAATTTGGAGTCAGGGGAGCTGGGTTCTGCCATTTACTAGTTGTGAAACTTGGACGGTTTGGGTCTCCTTGGTTGGCTTTTCATGTCTCTGGCCTCTCTTTCTCCTGGATTTCCAGGTTTCCTTCAAGACACAGCTCAAATCCCATCTTCTATAGGAGCCTTCTTCTATACTCTGCCCCCTGTACCAGTGTCTTCCCTCTGTCATTACCTCCAATTTATTCTGCCTATATCTTGTATGTATAAAGATGTTTACTTGTCTTCTACCAGAATGTAAGTTCCTTAAGAGCAAAGACTATCCTTTTACTTTTCTTTATATCCCCAGACAGTGCCTGGTAGATAGTAAGCCCTTAATAAATTGATTGCCTGCCTCAATGACCTGTCTGTAAAATAAGGAGGTAAAACTATATGATCTCAAAGGTTCCTTTTGATTCTAGATCTCTGATCCTATGAATCATGGATTGGACTTTTTATTAGAATTAGCCATACTACTCCATGTCATAAATATGGTTGAAGCCCAGAAAATAATCCAATGTTCCCTTTCTCTGATTTCTTCCCCTAATCTTCCAAATCTGGCTTTATCCAAGACAATTCTCTAGTGAGTGTCTTTCATTAGGGATTTTATGACTTGTAGTTTTATTTCTTCTCATATTGACTGCTACAATGTGCATTTTATTATTAGTCATTGAGCTAAATTGTATCACTTTATGAAGCACAATAACATTTATGAACCTTAGCAAAATAATTGTATAAAATTGGATACAGCAATAATCTTCCACCCCTTTAACTAAGGTCATATTTCCTACTTCTTGTCAGAGGAAAGAGAAAAAGAAGACCTAAGACAAGAAATGAGGATGCGATCCTGAGGAAGTTGCATTATCTCTCTGATCTCTGAACATCAAGATCCTCTTTTATCAAAGGGGCAAGATGAGGTTACCTTTCTCACAGGATTGCTGTAAGAAAAATACTTCTTAACCTTAATTTGTAACCTGAAAGAGAATCCCAGTGATGAATATGAAGATAAGATAAAAATAGCATTCATCTCTTTCAATTTGTTTAAAAGTTTAAAAGTTTGTTTAAAAGTGTGAAATTGTGAAAGTGTGAAAATACAATTTCATTTCAGTATAAATGAAACAACAACAAAAATTATTCAACATATACTAGCCAAGTTTGTCCCCAAAGAAGAGATGATAAAATCCACATCCCTTCTTTCTTCCCAGAGATGGGAGGGACTAAGGGTACAGGAAATCACATGTGCTCTCAGACTCAGTTGATTTATGAATTTGAATGCTAACCTGCTTTTTTCTCTCCTCTTGAATTTTTATTCTTTGTTATAAATGTGTGATGAATAAAATTCTGAGAAACTGGGTTCTGAGTAAGAAAAATCAGCTTATTGATTAAACTAACAATAACTAATAAATTAATTGGCCCATAATCTCTCAGTTCATCACAAAGGGATGGTTTTCTGGGTTGGAAAAAAAAGAGGAATATATTCCAAAATAAAGGTGAGCTACAAACAAAGGATAGGGATTGTGGCTACGATTTTAACTCCCAGAAAGAGAAACTTCCTTTACCAATGCTGGTATCTATCTCATCACCACTCAAAGAAAGTAGTAGTAGGTTGCTTGTAGGCAATGACAACCCTGATGATTTACTTTACTACAATCTTCTACCAGTACCAAGAGACAAAGGATTTGCAGAAGGTTTTCTACAGACAGACAGGTAAGACAGTCTCTCCCTTGGTTCCAACTATCATAGTAACTACTTTCTGAATTTGGCCAGCAGAATCTGGTCTTAGAGAATTCCCTAAACCTCTGAGAGGTTAAATAGGTTAGCTGGAATCCAAAAGCCAGCATGTGTCAGAAGTGGAATCGGGGTGAAGTCTCAAGGTCAGCTCTCTAGCCACTAAATTATGTTGTCTCTTGGCAAGAAGATCAATAAAAATTAATTTTTTAAAAAAGAAAATATAATGTGACCCAGAAACTCTACTACTGGGCCTCAACGAGGCAAATAACAGAAACAAAAATCCCATGTATGCCAAAGTATTCATTTTTTCTAATGACACTTTAAAACTGGTCATGCATTTAATCTGTGTTCTGATGCCTTTTGGAGCTAATTTCTTTTATGTCACCATGACTATTATGCATATTGTTCTCCTTTATTTCCTTTTCATCAGTGCATGCAAGTCATCCTGTATTTCTCTGAATTATTCATAGTCATCATTTCTTATTATATTTCACATATAAGGAACACTAAGAGTGCATTACTTCATATATCAAAATTATTTGACTATTTGCTGATAAACTCTTTTTTTTAAACCCTTTCCTTCTTGTCTTAGAATCAGCACTAAATATTAGTTTCAAGGCAAAAAAGTGGTAAAGGCTAGGCAATTGGGATTAAGTGACTTGCCCAGGGTCACAGAATTAGGAAATGTCTGAGGCCACATTTAACCCAAGACCCCCGTCTCCAAGCTTGGTTCTCTATTCACCAAACCACCTAGCTGCTCTGCCAATATAACTTTGAAAGGACAAATTACAGCACACTCTTCAGCAGAGAGGAAACAAAGTGGTACAGTGGACTAAGTGCTGGACCTAAAGTCAAGAAGGCAAGTTCAAATCCAGCCTCAGATGCTTAACTATATAATTCTGGGCAAGTCACTTCACTTGTGTTTGCCTGTTTCCTCAATTGTAAAATGACAATAATAATAGCACCTACTTTTCAAGGGGGTTGTGAGGCTTAAATAAGATAATATTTGTAAAATGCTTGGCCCATAGTAAATGCTATATAAATGCTAATCCCCTTCCTTCCCCACCCTAATCTTGTTCTTGCCTGTAGAGGTGGTGGACTCCAGGGGCAGAATATTGTCCATGTTACTTGAAGTGGTGGCTGGTTGTGCCAGTTGGTTTTGCTTATCTGCTTCACTGTTTTTCTTTTCTGTATGGAAAGGGAAGTATATTGGAAATTGATTATGAAGGAGTTTTTTTTAGTTATAATAAATATCAATAAGCTTAATTAGAGGAAGTCATATAACAGTGCTCACTGGGTACTGTATACATCCACGTTATTCAATTTCAGCTGGGTCTTCATAGTAACAGGATTGTCCTTTAATGCTTTCCTGATTAGTACCAAACCTTCATCCAAACCTTCTCTTCTCTCCTCAAGCTTGATACAATTCTCCCTTGCCTCATGGTCTCAATTGAAGACCTTGCCTTTTTACTTTACTGTTAAGACTATTCACTGGGAGCAACCTCTTCTCTTCTCTCTGCATCTTAAAATCTTTTATATCATTCCCCATCTCCTCCTTTCTCCAAGTCTCTGATAACAAAATGGCCTTTTTCCTTCCCAAAACCAACTCCTACCACCATCATTTTAAAAAACCTTCATAAGACTCTTCCATTTTCTTATAGCTCTCTTCACTTTTTCAGCCAAACTCCTAGAATAACTATCTACACTAACTGCCTCTACTTCCACTACTCTAATTCACACTTTTGACCATTTTGCCATCTGGCTTTTCATTTATCACTAAGCTGAAAGTGCTCTCTCCAAAGTTACCAATGACACCTCAGTTGCCTAATCTGATGATCATTGCCCAATCTTTATTCTTCTTGACCTGTCTCCTGCGTTGCTCACTGTTGACCACCTTCTCCTCCTAAATGCTCTCTTTCCTCTGGGTTTCCAATGACACTAGTTCTTCCTGATTTCCCTCCTATATATCAAATCAGTCACTCTTTCTCTGTCTGCATTGCTGGCTCATCATCCATGCCATCTTTCTATGGCTTGTTCTCTCCAAAGTTCTTCCCTAAATCTTCTTCATTTATGCCTCTACTCTTTTTCTCTCTGTAAAACCATCATCCCATGGGTTTAATAATCATCTAAGTTCAGTATGACATATATGTGTATATAAGTAAACATATACACATATTGGAAAATGGGGGGGGGAGATGCCCTTCAATTAGGGAATGGCTGAACAAATTGTGGTATCTGTTGGTGATGAAATACTATTGAAATACTATTGCACTAAAAAAGAATAATGAACTGGAGGAATTCCATGTGAACTGGAAAGACCTCCAGGAATTGATGCAGAGTGAAAGGAGCAGAACCAGGAGAACCTTATACACAGAGACTGATATACACTGTGGCACAATTGAATGTAATGGACTTCTCTATTAGCAACAATGCAATGATCCAGGACAATTCTGAGGGACTTATGAGAAAGACCACTATTCACATCCAAAGGAAGAACTATGGGAGTAGAAACACAGAAGAAAAACATATGATTGATCACATGGTCCAATGGTTATATGATTGGGGATTTTGACTTTAAATGATCACTCTATTGCAAATATTAATAATATGGAAATGGGTTTTGAACGATGATACATGTATAACCCAGTGGAATTGCTCATCAGCTCAGGGAGTGAGGAAGGAAGAGTGGAGGGAAAGAATATGAATCATATAACCTTGGAAAAATAGATTTAATTAATTAATTAATTGCATTAAAAAACAAAGCTCACTTTCTGTCTTCAAGTAGAAGCCTTTCTGATCCCTCCAGTTCTTAATGACTTCCCTCCCCATCCTGTATTTAACTACCCTGTTTTTATTTATATCTATTCTCTTTTTATTTACATCATAAATACTTATTGTTCTTAAGCAAAGAACAATAATTTTTAAATTTTTAAAACTTTTAAATTTTACTCCAAATATCATCAAAATGAGGTAGTGTATTACAGTTAAATAAGGCACTGGGCTTAGAGACAAGAAGACCTTGGTTCAAATCTTATCTCTGACACTTACTAAGTATATGAGCTTGAACAAATATTCAAGCAGATCCCTAGGACTTTTCTTCTCAGTCGTAGATGGGTTGGTTGCCTTTTGCCTCCATGGAGAGATTTCTGATGAAGGAATTTCCTTAAACTGACAAAACTAAAGATTTTTCATGTATGTGTGGGTGTGTGTATGGTGTATATAAGCAAGAAAGAGAAGAAAACCTTTTTTTTTAAAAAAAAAAAAACCCTTACCTTCCATCTTGGATTGGCTCCAAGGCAGAAGAGTGGTAACGATAGGCAATGGGTGTCAAGTGACTTGCCCAGGGTCACACAGCTGGGAAGTGTCTGAGGTCAGATTTGAACCTAGGACCTCCCATCTCTAGGCCTGGCTCTCAATCCACTGAGCTACCCAGCTGCCCCCAAAGAAAACCTTTTAAAAATAAGAGGAAAGGGCACCTAGCAGGAGGCCTTGGGTTCAAATTTGGCCTCAAACATTTCCTAGCTTTGTGACCTGAGCAAGTTACTTTAACTCCCATTGCCTAGCCCTAGCCCATACTCCTACTCTTCTGCCTTGGAACAAATATACAATATTGATTCCAAGATAGAAAGTGAGGGCTGTTGGTGGGGTTTTAATAAGATGATTGGATTTACAATTTATTTCCAGGCAAAACTGATACTAAGGGAACATAAGCAGATATATTTTCTTTAATGATTACTAAGGTCTCTTCCATCTCTAAATCTCATCATCCAACAATATATTTCTCATCAATATACAAGTAATAGTTGACAAAGCTACTTTGACAATCTCGGTGCTTTGGGTACCCTGGATTTGGGAGCCAACCAGACAAAAGCATATTTAAGAGGAACCTAGCAAGCAAGAGTTAACTTGGAAAGAAGTGTTTTGGAAAACAAGTGCAGGAAGTGAATGAGCACACATAAAGAGACCAGGGGACCTAATAAAAGGGAACACCAGGAGGGAAAGAAGCAGGAGGAAGGAGAGGCAGAGATGCTATCCAAGCTGATTAGGGAGAGCAAACCAGACACAAAATGGCCTTGAATTTAACAGGGAAAGGAAAAAGACTCAAAGGAATTTTAGTCACTAAATAAGTGAGAAGTATTTCACCTATCATTGGCATACACCCACCTCATCCAAGGACCATTTTCTGTTTCATAATGAAATATTATGAAAACAAAAAGATTAGTTTAGCTCATAAGTCTAAAAGCAAAGCAAGACTACCACCATTAACACGCTGGGCAAATTCCTTGGATGATAAGCCTATAGAAAGAATATTTTCAAGAGTGGCAGACCACTGCAAAAAATAATAGGGGGCAGCTGGGTGGCTCAGTGGACTGAGAACCAGACCTAGATACAGGAGATCCTAGGTTCAAATCTGGCCTCAGACACTTCCCAGCTGTGTGGCCCTGGGCAAGTCACTTGACCCCCATTGCCTAGCCCTTACCACTCTTCTGCCTTGGAGCCAATAAGCAGTATTGACTCAAGACAGAAGGTAAGGGTTAAAAAAAATTATTTTAAATAATAAAAATGTAAGTTACTTATATACCCTTATATCCAAGCAGAACTTTACCTAACAACATTTTTTCCACTGGGTACAAGTAGTATGGAATGCATCAAGCAATATTGAAAAAGCCACCCACCATATAGAAGGGATAAAGAGTGGGAGTAACAGAACAGGAAGGAATTCATTTCAAATGTATCTACTCAGGAAGAAATCTCTGGCAGCTTCCTATTTTCATTCTTTATTATTGCTAATTAGGTGCCAAGTGCAGCTGTTCCTGTGATGCTAAGGCACTATAAATGCTATCATCACCCACAAAAATTTAGCACCCCAGGAAAAACCCCAGGTTGGCCCGTTCAAGTTATTGTTCTGCTTCCAAGATTAGAAAATATTTGTATAATGCACTCATCATCAAGTTTTTTTCTGATCATTCGCTTTTTATGTGCAAGGAACTGAGGATATTAGACATGATCCCATGATCTTTGATGGTGAAAGGGAGTCCTAGCACCATACATAAACTAAAAGAATTCATCAACAGATGGTTGTGGGGAAAAAAAGCCTGTTTAATTGTGTTTAACCATTTCAATTTAACAGGCATTTATTTAAAGAGCCTCGTCTGTTCCAGGTATTGGGTCATGTGTTGTGGATACAAAGACAAAAATAAAAAATTCCCTGCCTTCAAAGAGCTTATTTTCTAATGGGGAATCTAAAAGCCAGACCTGGAGTCTGGAAGACTCAACTTACTGAGTTCAAATTTGGATCCAGATACTTACTAACTGTGTGACCCTGGGCAAGTCCCTTACCCGCATTTGCCTCATTTCTTCATCCATAAAGTGATCTGGAGAAGGAAATGGCAAAACCATTTTGGCATCTCTCCCAAGAAAACCCCAGATGGGTCACAAAAAGTCAGACATGACTGAAAATGGCTGTCCAACATCAAAATGTGTTGATGATAGAATTATATATATATATATATATATATGTTCATACACATGAACATAAACTTATTACTATCAATTATGAAATAAGTCTAGCTAATTAGCAAGCAAGCACCACTGCTCTTCTGGTGACCGCTATCCTGAAAAACATAGACAATGCCTGGGGAACTTCCTAGCTATCGGCTCCAAGCTATGCTCTTTGTAGTCAGGAACCATTCTGGTCTCTGATAGAGGAGCTTTTCCCTTATCAATCCTGGAACCAAGATTCTATCAAGCACCAAACTGTGGTGCAGGTCCCTCCAACCTTTCCAGCTTTGTTTTTGTTTGATTGTGGGATTTCTTCTTCCATTAAAATGTAAACTCCTGGGGGACAAATATTATCCAGCTTATTTTCATTTGTATCTCCAGTGCCTAGGAAAGAGCCTGGCTTACAGTAGGTGCATAATAAAGGCTCTATCATCTATCCACAAAACTAGCCTTTCTTCTTGCTGATAGAAAAACCACAGGAAGATTTTTTTCTCTGATTTTACCCAAGTGTTTGTGCTTTTTCATCCCACTTTGTGTAACTTAGTTTTCCTAAAATCATATGAAGGGCATATATAAGGAAGGAAGGCGCAGAGCCATTTAATGGGCTCCTAACAGATCCATTCCATTGGAGGCTACTAGCACTGTGATTCCTGCCATCTAGATTAATGTAGCAAATGCTATAGGAAACAGAAATCATGGAACTACTATTTCCTCACTTCTCCATGTAGGGGATATTTTGTTTCAAAAGACTTAAAGACTTAAAGGAGAATTTGAAGTAAGGAGAGGGCTCAGCTTTTTAGTATCCCCCAGGACAAGCAAACCCAGCAATGTCCTGCTTCACTTGGGCTGCTATCTCTGCATTACTGAATTACTTTGGCATTAGTCTACAAAATCATGCTGGAGAAAGATTTCCCAAAAAAGTTGTAAATACAATTTCTCTGAGAAATGAAGCAAGTAAGCTTTCTCTGAACAAGAACAAATCCATACATGTAGAACAGAGAGAGATACAAAGCATTCATTCATTTTTTTTCTTTTTTTAATTGAAGGGGTGCACCATTAGTGTATCTATAATATTATAGAAATATTATGACCTATTGCCTTCCCAATAAAACAAAGACTCCTTAAGGTCTAGAACTGATTCTAGAACTGATTCTTCTTTGTCTTGATAATGGCCATTGCCAACACAATAAATTCTTGTCAATTAATTGTTGATTCTCATATCTTGACGGTATGAAATAATCAAAGGCCAAGAACACTACCAACAGAGAAAAGAAGTGAGCCCTCAAACTGATGAGTTGTATATACCCTTTCATGGGACTAAATCTAAAGCCAGCTGTGCTTCACACACTGGGATCCCTACACTGCAATGTTATATATTAAACCTTTGTCACCTTTTCTGAGGAAAAAAAAAACAACCTTTTCAAAAGGAGGCTTAATTTTTTCTTTTCTTCAGACTCTTGAGTATCACTTATCTGACTTACTATGTCCACCTTCATCTAGGGACCCATTATCAATTAGATTACCACAATAGCAACCCTCCTGGCATACATGATTCTGATCTTCCACCCTCTCCCCACTCAAAAAAAAAGCTTTTTAATAAAATTTATTGATGTCTTTTGTTTCATCACAATTTTCCTCAGTATCCCTCTCCCATACTTTCGTAAAGAGCTGTCTGATATAACAAAAATCATTATTATTATTATAGTGATGTTTTATTTTCCCCATTTACATTTAAAGGCAATTTTTGATATTTGTTTTCTGGTATTTTTAGTTTCATATTCTCTCCTTCTCTGTCTCTCCTTTCTCCTCCCCTGAGATGGTAAGCAATTTTATATTGATTATATATGTGCTATCATCCAAAACATATTCATTATGTTGTGGAAGACATTTTTAAAAAAAACATAAAGAAAGTAAAGTGAAGAATGGGCCACTAAACTCTGCATTCATGCTCCATCAATTCTTTCTGTGGAGGTAGATAACATTTTTCATCATAAACCCTTTAGGATTGTCTAGGATCACTGTGTTGCTGAGAATAGCTAAGCTGCTCGTAGTTATTCACTGTTTAATATTGCTGTTGCCGTGAATAATTTTCTCATGGTTCTACTCACTTTACTCTGCATCAGTTCATGTTTCAGGTTTTTCTAAAAACATACTGCTTGTCATTTCCTATAGCACAATAGTATTCTTATCAGATCTATGGATAAGGGAAAAACTATGACCAAACAGGAGATAGTTTTATGCAATATAAAATAGATAATTTTGATTATTTTAAATTAAAAAGCATTTGCACAAACAAAACTAACACAAATAGAATTAGAAGGAAAGAAGATTGGGAAAAAAATTGATAGCAAGTGTCTCTAATAAAAGCCTCATTTCTCAAATATTTAAAGAACTGAATTAAATTTATAAGACTATAAGTCATTCCCTAAACGGTAAATGGTCAAAGGACATGAACAGGCAGTTTTTAATTTTCAAAGAAACCAAAGCTATCTAGAGTCAAATGAAAAAAAATGTTCCAAATCATTATTGATTAGAGAAATGCATCTTAAAACAATTCTGAGACACTACCATAGACTTACCAGATCTGCCAATATAAGAGAGAGCAGCTATAAATATTTTAGAGCATATGGGTTCTTTTCCTTTTTCTCTAACCATCCTAGGAAACAAACCTAATGGTGGTATTGCTGGGTCAAAAGATTTGCAGTTTTATAACTCTTTGGGCATAATTTAGGATTGCCCTCCAAAATAGTTGGATCAGTTCATAGGTCCACCAACAATATATTGATGTCTCCATTTTTCCACATTCCCTCCAACATTTGTCATATTTCCTATTTTATTATTTTAGTGTAAGATGATATCTCAGAGTTGTTTTGATTTGAATTTCCTTAATCAATGATAATCTAGAGCATTTTTTCACATAAATATATATATGTAGTTTTTATTTCTTCATTTGAAAACTATCTGTTCATATCTTTTGACCATTAATCATTTGGGGAATGGCTCATATTCTTAAAAATTTTAGAAGACAGGCCTAGAGACGGGAGGTCCTGGGTTCAAATCTGGCCTCAGACGCTTCCCAGCTGTGTGACCCTGAGCAAGTCACTTGAACCCCATTACCTACCCTTACCACTCTTCTAACTAGGAGCCAATACACAGAAGTTAAGGGTTTAAAATTTAAAAAAAAAAATTTTAGAAGAGTCTCTATTTTAGATATGAGACCTCTGTCCTAGAAACAAGTCCCTAATATTCTGCTTTCCTTCTAATCAACTACAATAGTTTTACTTGTATAAAACCATTTTAATTTGATGCATTCATAATTTTCCATCTTACATTTCAAAATGCTTTCTAACTTTTCTTTATTCACAAATTCTTTTATCCATAAATATGATAGGTAATACATTCCCTGTTCTAATTTGCTTGTGATATCTCCATTTATGCCTAGGTCATTTGTCCTTTTTGATTTTATCTTGGGAAATTGTATAAGATATTGGACTGTGAGAATTTTTTTATATACTTTATTATTTTTATATCAAAGTCCTGGTTTATAAAAGTTATATTAGGGAGAATTCCTGAGCCAGGTCTCAGAAACTGGCTACATTCAGTCCAAAGATATTTGTATTCTCTTTGTTCTGAGGAATGTGGTCCTTTCATAGACTTAAGCTGACCGGAAAAGTTCTATAACAATAACTTTCCTGCAGATGTGCAAATCCTCATCTGTCAGTTTGGAGAAGAGCTGAGTACCTGATGGACCACCTCAATTAGTTATCACCAATTAAAGAAGTCTTGGAATATTCAAGGAAGGAGCTGAATAATGAGCTCCTAAAAATGTATATATGTACCTAGACCAGGTTTTTCCATTAATCTTATGATGGAGAGAATCATTTGATCTCAATTATGTAGATAGAATTTTCTCCCTTGGACCCAGCTCATCTTACCCAGCATCCCATTTGCGTGCTTATGCTGAGTAATTGGACATAAACGCACATGTATGGTGGAGAGAGAGGATAAAAGTTTTGGTGTGGCACCGTCCTCTCTCTCTCTCTTCTTCCAGGAACATGGTTGAGGAGGCTGGCTAGGAGCCAGGCGAAAGAATCCACTCATGTGGTCAATTAGATTAGAATATTAGATTTTATACTTCTATCCTTTTTATTTTTTCTACTTCAAGTGATTATTAATAAAACTCTGTGAAAAAATAAGAATCTGGGGTTTTTGATATTGATTTAAATTTTACAATTAGGATGTTTGGACCGGTCAATTAATAAATTATTTTAAACCAGTCCCTCAAGATAATTTTAATCATGACAATCTATATCTAGTTTCTACTAGGCTGCTTTCCAATTTTCTCAACAATTTTTATCAAATAATGAATTCTTATCCCAAAAGCTTGAATCTTTACTTTTGTCATATATGATGAAGTTGCTATAATTTTTTTACTACTACTTGTTGAATGTCTATTCCACTGACCTACTTTTCTTTTTCTAAGTTAATACCACATAGTTTCGACAATTACTACTTTATAATACAGTTGAAAATCTGGCACTGCTAGACCTCCTTCCTTTACATTTTTTTCATTAATTCCTGTGATATTCCTGGGCTTTGGTTTTTCCAAATGTTAATATTTTTTATAGCTCAAAATAATGATCAAGCAGATTAGTTTAGATAAATGTATTATTTTAATTATATTGACTCTGCCCACCCATAAACAATTAGTATTACTTCAATTATTTAAATATAACTTTATTTGTATAAAAAAGTGTTTTATAATTATATTCAGGTAGTTCCTGGGTTTGTTTTGGCAGGTATTCTCAGAAATATTTTACTTCTGTGTATTGATCATGTGTTAGTTGACTTTTAGACTCTGACTGGGCCTCTGGAGCCCTGCCAGAGTATAGCCCAGACTTGAATACAAATCTCTTATTCTACCCTCTTCTCATCTCTCTACTTCCACTCTCTCCTATATTTTGTAAATAAATTTCCATAAAAGTCATTTTGACTTGAGGTTATTCTTAATTGGGGATTGATAATTATTCAATCCCCTGGCAACCAACCTTTTAATATTCAACAAACAAACAAAAAAAAAACCTTTTTCAGCCCTTACAGAAGTGTCTGAGGCCAGATTTGAATCTAGGACTTCCTTTCTCTAGGTCTGGCTCTCAACCCACTGAGCAACCCAGCTGCCCCCTATCGATTGTTATTTTAAATGGCTATTCTCTTACTATCTCTTCTTACAGGACTTTGTGATATATTGAAATGCTAATGATTTACATGGTCTTATTTTATGATCTGCTACTTTCCTAAAATTATTGATAGATTCAATTAATTCTTTAATTGAATTTCTAAAAATTTCCAAATATAACATCATGTCATCTGTGAAAAGAGGGTTTTTTTAGTTTTATTACCTCTTTGCCCACTCTTATTCCTTCAATTTATTTTTCTTCTCTTATTGCTATTGCTAGCATTTCTCATACAATAGTAAACAATATTGGTGGCAATAGGCATCCTCGTTTTACTCCTAATTTAATAGGAAAGGTTTCTAGTTTATCCTCATTACAAATAATGTTTGCTGGTGATTATAGGTATATACTTCTTATTCAAAGGAAAATTCCATTTATAAATGTGAGGGGGTGAAGGGAGGAAGGGAGGAGGAAGGATGGATGGGAGAAAGGAGAGAAGAAGGTAGAGGAAGGGAAAGGAAGGTAGTGCCCAGGCCCCTGCAGGAGCTCAAATAAAAGATCTGAGAGAAACTTGGGTTTTAGAACAGCTGGGTTTTGTTTTAATTATAAAAGGGAAGGTCTAGGGGAAACTAGAAGGCAGATAGAAGGGGGAAAGGCACCTTGAGAGCTCTACAGGGTTCAGGGTAGAGAACTTCAGCCAGCCTCCAGGCTTGAGAGAGAGAAAAGGAGCCAAAACCCTCTCTCTTATACTCTCTCCAACACCTCCCACAAAGGAAGTGGGTGTCGAGGGAAGTTGTAGCAGGGAGTCCTGGGAGACATAGTCTCCCAGGGCTTACAATAATTTTATACTGCACATACCCATGCTTTCAAGGGTTTTTATTTTTTTAACATTTATTAATATTTATTTTTTAGAAAAGTTAACATGGTCACATGATTTATGCTCTTACTTTCCCCTTCACCCCCCAACCTCCCCCCCTCCCATGGCCGATATGCATTTCCCCTGGTTTTAACATGTGTCATTGATCAAGATCTGTTTCCAAATTGTTGATAGTTGCATTGATGTGGTAGTTTCGGGTCTACATCCCCAATCATTTCCACCTCAATCCATGTGTTCAAGCAGTTGCTTTTCTTCTGTGTTTCCTCTCCTGCAGTTCTTCCTCTGAATGTGGGCAGGGTTCTTTACCATAAGTCCCTCAGAATTGTCCTGGATCATTGCGTTGCTGCTAGTACAGAAGTCCATTACATTCAATTTTACCACAGTGTATTGATCTCTGTGTACAATGTTCTTCTGGCTCTGCTCCTTTCGCTCTGCATCAATTCCTGGAGGTCTTTCCAGTTCACATAGAATTCCTCCAATTTATTATTCCTTTTAGCACAATAGTATTCCATCACCCGCATATACCACAATTTGTTCAGCCATTCCCCAATTGAAGGACATACCCTCATTTTCCAGTTTTTTGCCACCACAAAAAGTGCAGCTATAAATATTTTCATACAAGTCTGTTTATCTATGATCTCTTTGGGGTACAAACCCAACAATGATATGGCTGGATCAAAGGGCAGGCAGTCTTTTATAGCCCTTTGAGCATAGTTCCAAATTGCCAGCTAGAATGGTTGAATCAGTTCACAACTCTACCAGCAATGCATTAATGTTCCAATTTGACCATATCCCCTCCAACATTCATTATTCTCCCCTTCTATCATTTTAGCTGATCTGCTAGGTGTGAGGTGATACCTCAGAGTTGTTTTGATTTGCATTTCTCTAATTATTAGAGATTTAGAACACTTTCTCATGTGCTTATTGATAGTTTTTATTTCTTTATCTTAAAATTGCCTATTCATGTCTCTTGCACATTTATGAATTGGGGAATGGCTTGATTTTTTATACAATTGATTTAACTCCTTGTATATTTGAGTAATTAGACCCCTGTCAGAGTTTTTTGTTATAAAGATTTTTTTCCCCAATTTGTTGTTTCCCTTCTGATCTTGGCTACATTGTTTTTGTTTGTACAAAAGCTTTTTAGTTTGATATAATCAAAATCATTTATTTTACATTTTGTAATTTTCTCTAACTCTTGCTTGGTTTTAAAATATTTCCTTTCCCAGAGATCTGACAAGTATACTATTCTGTGTTCACTTAACTTATTTATAGTTTCCCTCTTTATATTCAAGTCATTCACCCATTCTGAATTTATCTTGGTTTAGGGTATGAGATGTTGATCTAAACCTAATCTCTCCCATATTGTTTTCCAAATTTCCCAACAGTTTTTGTCAAATAGTGGATTTTTGTCCCAAAAGTTGGGCTCTTTGGGTTTATCATACACCGTCTTGCTGACGTCACTTACCCCAAGACTATTCCACTGATCCTCCTTTCTGTCTCTTAGCCAGTACCATACCTTTTTGTTGACTGCTGCTTTATACTATAGTTTAATATCTGGTACTGCTAGGCCCCCTTCCTTCACATTTTTTTTCATTATTTCCCTTGATATTCTTGATCTTTTGTTATTCCAAATGAACTTTGTTATAGTTTTTCCTAATTCAGTAAAAAAGTTTTTTGGTAGTCTTATAGGTAGCCCTAAATAAGTAAATTAATTTGGGTAGAATGGTCATTTTTAT
Source organism: Gracilinanus agilis (assembly GCF_016433145.1). Lineage (NCBI taxonomy): Eukaryota > Metazoa > Chordata > Mammalia > Didelphimorphia > Didelphidae > Gracilinanus > Gracilinanus agilis. The sequence goes on from NC_058130.1 coordinate 47,257,001, forward strand.
TATGTTAGCTCGTCCTACCCATGAGTAATCAATGTTTTTCCAATTCTTTAGATCTAGTTTTAATTGTTTGGAAAATGTCTTGTAGTTGTTTTCGTATAATTCCTATGTTTGTTTTGGTAGATAGATTCCTAAGTATTTTATATTATCTAGGGTGATTTTAAATGGTATTTCTCTTTCTACCTCTTGCTGCTGTGATGTGTTGGAAATATATAGAAATGCTGATGATTTATGTGCATTTATTTTGTATCCTGCAACTTTGCTAAAGTTGTTGATTATTTCTACAAGCTTCTTAGTTGATTCTTTAGGATTTTTTAAGTAGACCATTATATCATCTGCAAAGAGTCATAGCTTAGTCTCCTCATTGCCTATTTTGATACCTTCAATTTCTTTTTCTTCTCTAATTGCTACTGCAAGTGTTTCTAGTACAATGTTAAATAATAGAGGTGATAATGGCATCCTTGTTTCACTTCTGATCTTATTGGGAAGGCTTCTAATTCATCCCCATTGCATATGATGCTTGTTGATGGTTTTAGATATATATACTGTTTATTATTTTTAGGAAAGGTCCTTCTATTCCTATACTTTCCAGGGTTTTCAATAGGAATGGGTGCTGTATTTTGTCAAAGGCTTTTTTCAGCATCTATTGAGATAATCATGTGATTTTTGTTTGTTAGATTGTTGATATGGTCAATTATGTGGATGGTTTTCCTAATGTTGAACCATCCTTGCATTCCTGGTATAAATCCCACCTGATGCTTTCAAGCATTTTTAATAGGAATAAGTGTTATATTTTGTCATTTTACAGATGAAGTAACTGAGGCCAACAGAGTTAAGTGACTTACAGAGGCTTTATCTCAGGGTACTAACACTGCTGAAGATCAGCAGGTGAGAGGAAAGGCTTTTTTCTTGTAGTGACCTCCATCTTCGTACCCTGCATCATGGTCCTTGATCATGGTGTAAAATCTCCTGTGATGCCACCTTCAGAGATCCATCTCTCAGGCCCCACTTTTTCCCCTTGCCCAGAAGAATCACTAGTCAGAAATACGAGGTGATGAACCTCTCCAGACATGTCTATACTGTTCATTTCCACTGACTTCTCCATTGATATCATGTTCCACCTTATCATCATAGAATTTGCCTCATTGTTACAGCTCTCTGCAGTGTTTCTTCAGAGAAAACATTGTTTTGCTTTTCTATCAATGTCTCTAACATTTAACACAGTACTTTGCGCAAAGTGGATACTTCATAAATGCTTTTTATTCATTCATTTCCCAGTCAGAGAATACATTATTATAAAGCATTCATCAATTAAACAGTATAACAAGATAAATAACAAGAAAAATTCCTTCCTCTATTCATCCCCATTGAACTACCCCATCAATGGTAGGGAGGGATACATAATCAGATAATATACATAGAGAGCCCTGTGGAAGGCCATTGAGAGAAATAGGGTGTGTAATAGATCTTTTTATCAGGATCCCATCAAAGTTGATTTATTTGATGGGGTCATACATTGACTCCCTTTGACCTGAAAGGATCAGGTCAGGTGATGGATGGGGTACCTAAGATAAAAAGCTGGCTCTTCTTTATTAAAAACATATTAAAGTAGTTTTAAGGACAGCCTCAAGTATTATAAAATGCCTCTGAGCAAACCAACAGTTAAGAGGTTAACAGTTTCTTTCTAAGACAGAGAAAGCGTAATTTAAGCAAAAGCAACCTGGACCCTGTAAACTATCTTAGACAGCCAAGGTCAGAAGCAAGCAGCCAGAAGGTTTCACATTCAGCTGGTACTTTCCACCCCACACCCCACATAATCTCAAAGGCTCATTCTTTAATGTATCTTTTGAAATATGGAAGCTTTTTACTAAAGTTACTTTTAGATAAAGTGAGGCTCATTTTTAACCTTGGGACTTTTTTCTCATCCAGCATTATCTTCATGAGAAAATTCTTTGTAAAACTATAACTTTCTCGTGCTTTGTAAAACCATATATTAATGATGACGTAATTCTGTAACTTTGGCTTGATTGCGCAGCTGTGAAACTCCTTTGTGCTTTGTGTGAAGTGGGTTTTTGAATACTGTATAAACAAACTCCATGTTCCTTGTCAGGAGCAAACAACCATGAGCTGACAGACAGATTGTCTCCCTCTTCCTTCTTTCTCCCCTAAGCCGTCCCTCATCAGATTCCTGGAGCTGTTGGATAGCTTTCAACAGAGCCCCACATGTAAAGAACACATATATGGCCAGGATCACACATGGCTAAAATAACTCCCAGATCCATTCAGTATAATTCAATAATTATTGACCAGCTGCTGATTACCTACAAGATACTGGGCTAGATGCTAGAGATAATTTTTTTTAAACCACCATTCCCTCAAAGAACTTACATTCTACTCTGAGGAAACAGAATGCATATGAGCATGCAAAAAGAAAAAAAGCATAGTAAATAGACTATGGAATGCTAATGGTCCCACTGGACTCTGTACTAGTCAGACCACATTAGGAATTTGGTGTTCAATTCTGGGAAAAAGGAAAGTCAATGAATAATGGTAAATATAATGTAATTAATATAATATACTATAATATGCTATAATATACTATAATATAATATATTGTAATGTAATATATTGTAATTTAATATATGTAATGTAATGTAATGTATCATGATATGATGTGATGTGATATGATATGATATGATATGATGTAATATAATGTAACTATTATATATATTGATGGAGAAACATAAGGAGAAGGGAATGGGACCTAGCAGAGAGATGACATCATAGTCAGAAAGTCTAGGTTTCCAGTCCCATTTCTGACTATGTACCCATTTCTGACTATGTGACTAAGTTCTATTGGCTATGTGACCCTGGACGAGTCAATCATCATTTCTGTGCTCTAGGCAATTATCTAAAATACTTCATGGCTGTATTGAACTCTACAGGGATTCTAATCTTGTTTGACCAAGTAAATAGTTTCTGATTTTTTGGAGCTTTATGAGGTTTTTTATACCACCTGCCCCCAACCCACATTGTAGTCAGCACACTTCTGAGTATAGCTAAGTGCTGAATCAGTGTTTATTGGGTGAATTATTGAAGCCTTGGCAATACCTAGTGAATGACCTCTTGTGGAAAATAAGGAAGAGAAAGAGATCAGAAATGACTACAAGATTTCAACCAGGGTGAAAAGCAAAATATATCCCTGAAATTTGGTGGGATGTAATTCTTGATTGGAATTTATTTAAAAGGAACAAATTGGATATAAGGAGCAAGGATACAATGGTATATCAGGAATAACACAATCATAGAATCTCAGAGTTGCAAGTAATTTTAGTGGCCATCTTGTCCAGCCCTTACTCAGAAAGAAATTTCCATGATGACCTATCCAATGAATGATAATCCAACCCCGACATATAGATGTCCAAAGGGAATCCTCCCTTCTAAGGCAGCCCAATCCACATTAGGACAGCTCTAATGGTAAGGAATTCCTTGTTCTGATATCAAACCTAAATTTCTCTAACTGCCACTTCCACATTGCAACTAATTCTACCCCCTGGGCCCATACAGAACAAGTCCAGTCTCTGGTCCACCTGATAGCCATCAAAGACTGCTATCATGTCCTCTTTTAGTCTTCTCTATTCCTGGCTTCAGAGGCCTCTGCAGAAATGTCTTTTCTGTTAGAAAATATTAGCAAGACTACAAAGCCCTGTGCTAGAAGGGATCTCCAAGTTGGGCAGCTTTTTTTTCTGATGTATAGCATTGAATGTATGTTTCTGCAGGCACTTTCAAAGCTGGATTTTTTTTTTGCTTCTAAAGGAGGAAAATCAAAATGCACAGGCTTATCTCTAAAAAAAGAGGTAGAGGCACCTAGTAAAAAAATCTTATAGCAGGCTCAAAGATTTCCCTGTATTCTTTCCCCCCCCCAAAAAAGGGAGCAAGCATCCATATAGACTCCTTGCTATTCCTTTTTGACTAGATTTGCATGAGACACTTGGTAGATAGCTAAGTAATTGCCACAATTAGAATATTATTTTCCTTTAGCAACATACTACAGGGAGGAGGAGAAAATGAGTAAAGATTCCTTTCATTGTACTTGCATCCCCAGCATCTAACACAATAGTAGGCAAATAGGAGGCATTTTATAAAATGTAATGAAAGCATTTAATATTGATTGACTGATTTAGATAGCTAATGGACATGTAGCACTGAGGGCAAAAATCAATGGAGCATATAAAATTTCACAGGCCAATGATAGAACATGGACAGTGAACTTCGTATTTTATTTAAAAATTTAAAAATCACAGTAAAGGTAGGAATCACTAGTGATAAAGTCCATGAATCTGAGGGGAAGAACTTTCATTCCAATTTAACTAAACAAACATTTATTAGGTGCCTATTTTCAAAGCCTTCTGTCCACATGTTGGGGATACAAAAAAAACTAATTGCATCAGGATATGCATAATTTTAAGTTTCTTTGGGCATAGTTTCAATCCAAAATAGCTGAATCATATCACAACTCCACCAACAGTGCATTAGTGTCCCAATTTTCCCATGTCCCCTTTAACATTTATCATTTTCGTTTTCTATAATATTAACCAATGTGATAGGTCTGATGTGGTGCCTTAGAGTTATTTTAATTTGCATTTCTCTAATCAAGAGTGATTTAGAGCATTTTATATGACTACAGAGAGTTTTTATTTCTTTGAAAATAGCCTGTTTGTATTATTTGACTATTTATAAATTTGACTCTGTTCTCTATATATTTGAAAAATAAGGCCCTTAGAGATTCTTGTTGAAAAACTGCTTCCCAGTCTGTCTTCTATATTCTTTCTAATGTTAGTTGAATTGCTTTTGTTCATGCAAAAGTTTTTTTTAATTTAATTATAATCAAAATGATCCATCTTACATCCTATAATATTCTCTTTCTCTTATCTGGTCATATATTCTTCCCTTATCCATAGATCTGATATGTAAACTATTCCATGCTCCGCTAATATAGTTTTGGTATCACCCTTTATGTCTAAATCGTATACCCATTTTGACCTTATCTTGATATACAACATGAGATGCTCATCTATGCTGTCTCTTCCATTACATTTTCGAATTTTCTATTTTATTGTTAAAGAGTGAGTTCTTATCCCAAAAGCTTGAATCTTTGGATTTATCAAAAATGTAATTACTATTGTCGTTTGCCACTATGTATTGGGTACCTAGTCTATTCTGCTGATCCACCAGTCTATTTGTTAGCCAGTACCAAATTGTTTTGATGATTACTGCCTTGTAATACAGTTTGAGATTTGGTATGGTTAAATCATCTTCCTTCACTTTTTTTCATTGATTCCCTTGAAATTCTTGACCTTTTGTTCTTTCAGATACATTTTCCTATTATTTTTTCTAGCTCTATAAAATAATTTTTGGGCAGTTTGACTGGTATGACACTGAATAAGTAGATTAATTAAAGTAAAATTTTCATTTTTATTATATTGGATAAGGCTACCCATGAGCAAATAATATTTTCCAGTTGTTTAGATCTGAGTTTTTGGGGTGAAAAATGTTTTATAATTGCATTCATATAGTTCTTGCATTTGTCTTGGGAGATTAAATGAGCAAGGATTTTATGTTGTCTGCAGTTAATTTAAGCAGAATTTCTTTTTCTATATTTTGCTGCTGGACTTTTATAGTAATGTATAGAAAAACTAATTATTTATTTTATATCCTGCAACTTTGCTGAAGTTGTTGATTATTTCAACTAGTTTTCTAGTTGATTCTCTAAGTATATCATCATAGATTCTACAAAGAATGACACTTAAGTTTTCTCATTGCCTAGTTTAATTCCTTTAATTTCTTTTTCTTCTCTTATTGCTATGGCTAACTTGTAGTGCAATATTGAATAATAGAGGTGATAATGGGATCCTTTCTTCAACTCCAATTTTATTGGGAAGATTTCTATATTATCTAGATTATCTGCATTAGAGATTGCTGGCAGTTTTAGAGAGATACTATTTATCCATTATTCCTATTCTCCCTAGTATTTTTAGTATGAATGGGTTCTATACTTTATCAAAGGCTTTTTCTGCATCTATTAAGATAATTATGACAAATAAAATAGAAAGGAATTAATAGGATATCGTTGTTGTTGTTGTTGTGGTGGTGGTGGTGGTGGTGGTGGTGGTGGTGGTGGTGTCATGTCTGACTCTTCATGATGACCTCATTTGGGATTTTCTTGGAAAGGATGACTGAAGAGGTTTATGAGATCAATTATGTCCCAAATCACTCAAAAATTTGCTTTACTACTGTGAGAGATTTATGAATAATTATGATTTTAAAAAGAAAAACAGAAGGAAAGATACAATAAAACTAGGAATGGGCAAATATTTTTCTAATATTTAAAAAGGAGAAGGTGATTGAAACTTAAGATTCACTGGTTTTTTTTTAGGAATCTATTGTGGATTATTAAAGAAGGTCTGGGAGCACTTAGGCAGAGCAGAGGTAATTGCTGTGATACAACATGGATTCATTAAGAACAATTCATGCAAGACTATTTTCATTTCTTTTTTTAAAGAGTTATTTGACTAGTAGAGCAGGGAAATGTCATAAATGTGATGCATCTTGACATTGGGAAAGCCTTCAACAAATCTCTTATGATATCTTTTAAGACAAGTTAAAGAGATGATGGTATATATATTGACTTGGACCTGGTTGAATAAACACTATCATCTTAATGACTTATGTAGCATAAGGACCTCTTGGCCTGGCCATTTACAACACCTCTGCATCCTTAAGACTCTTAGGCCCTTCCACTCCCTTATGTCCTGGCAAGTCCTGGAGTCAGCTCAGATGTGTTCATAAGAAGCACAGTTAAATTTCCATTGTGAGCATTTATTCCTCTGAACTGAGAAAATGCTACAAGAAAGGGTTGTTATTGTTTTCTCAATAGTCCAAATTTTGGAACATAATGGAGAAAATATCCATAATACAGATTAAATTTTAAAATGTATCATGCAGTTTTGGAGAGCCAGCTTTAAACATTTACCACCATAACTCCAGTCCATACTTCAACTTCATCTTATGTGTTGCCTCACATAATTAGACTGGAAGGTCCTTTCTGGCTTGTTTTATTTGTATCTGCAGAACTTAGCACAATGCTTGAAATATAAGAACTTAATAAATTATTTTTTCTTCATTCATTCATTTATTCATCAGCACATGAAAGCTGACTTGAAAAGCATCTCTAGAAAGTGGTACAGGGTTCTGTCCTTGGTCCTATAATGATTGTTTTGTTTTGAATTGTTTGCTTAGAATATTCTATAGAATAATAGCATATTTTTATATACTATGATAGTATGCAGTCAAGGAATATCTAATATCTTTGATGGCATTATTAGAATCCAAAAATATCTGACTAGCTGAAAGGTTGGGCTAAAGAGATCATGATGAAATTAAATAAAGATGAAAGTATAGTCCTAGACCAGTGTTTTTAAATTTAATTATAATTATATATTATGCTTCAGCTAACAAAAAAGGAAGGGTAGCAATAATGATCTTAGACAAGGTTAAAGCTGACATAGATCTAATTAAGAGAAATAAACAGGGATACTACGTGTTAAAAGGTACTATAGATAGTTAAACATTGCCAATACTAAACACATATGCACCAAATGTTATAGCATCCAAATTTTTAAATGAATTACAGGATATCAAAACTATTGTTTTGTATGGGATTTTAAACCTTCCCTTCTCAGAACTGGATAAATTTAAAGAAAAATAAATAAGAAAGAAGTTAAGGAGATAAAATTTTAGATAAACTAGACATGTAGATATCTAGAGAGAACTCTACAGAGAAAGAAAAGAATATACCAGGGTGGCAGGTAGGTGGCTCAATGGATTGAGAGCCAGGCCTAGGGAGGGGAAGTCCTGGACTTAAATCTGGTCTCAGACACTTCCTAAATGTGTAGACCTGGGTATATCACTTAACTCCCATTGCCTAACCTCTATTGCTCCTCTGCTTTGGAACCAAGACATAGTATTAATTCTAAGAAAGAAGGTAATGGGTTTTTTTCCTAAAGAAAGAAAAGAAAATACCTTTTTCTCAGTAGCACATGGCATATTTACAAAAATTGACTACATATTAAGACTCAATTTTTTATAATTAAATGCAGAAAAGCAAAAATATTAAATGAATACTTTTCCAGATCATAATATAATAAAATTATGTTTAATAATGGACCACAGAATTACAGAATAAAAATTAGAGACTAAATAACAATCTAAAAGAATGAGTGGGTTAAAGAATAAGTCATAGGAAAAATTTTAAATAATAATGAGACAACACACCAAAATTTATGGGATACAGCAAAAGTGGTAATTAGAGAAAATTTCTATCTCTAAATTTTATATCAATAAAATAGAGAAAGAACAGGCAAATAAATTGAGCATGCAATTTTAAAAATTAGAAAAAGAACAAGTTTAAAATTCCCAATTAAATGCTAAATTGTAAAAGCTAAAAATTAAAGGTGAGATTAACAAAATTGAATGTAAGAAAACCACTGAATTAATAAATAAGACTAAGAGTTAATTTAATGAAAAACACAACACAATAGGTAAATCATTAATTAATATGATTTTTTGAAGGGAGAAGAAAATCAAATCATGAGCATCAAAAATGAAAATAGGGAATTTAGAACTAATGAAGATGAAATCAAAACAATTACTGAGTTATTTTTTCCCAATTATATGCCAACAATTTTAATAGCTTATGTGAAACGAATGAATACTTACAAAAATATAAATTGGCTAGACTAACAAAGAAGGAAGTAGAATATTTAAATAAATCTATTTTATAAATGAACTTGAACGGGCTATAAAAGAACTTCCTAAGAAAGAAGAATCAGGCCAGATGGATTTACAAATAAATTTTACCAAAGTTTTAAAGACTGTCTAATTCCAATATTAAATAAATAAATTCAGAACATTTGGTAAAGAAGGAATCCTGAAAAACTCCTTCTATGAAACAAATGGGATGCTGATACCTAAACCAGAAAGATCAAACACAAAGGAACAAAGTATAGGTCAATTTCATTCATGAATATATTTGCAAAAATTCTAAATAAAATATTAACCAGAAAACTACAATGTATTATAAAGATCATATATTATGCCAAAATAAGATTTATATCAAGAATGCAGGGATGGCATAACATAAAGAAAACAATTAGCACAATTGATTACATCAACAATAATGTAGCAAGTAGAGCAATTTGGCTAGAATGTAGCATGTATGATGTGGAATAATCTTGGAAAAGTAGACTGGAGCAAGCTAGAGAGTAAACAATGTGATATGGCAACCAAATTTAATATAATTTTGGACTTTTAACAGGAGTCAAGTAATGTGGCCAGTCTTCCACCCCCATGATCACCGCTACCAGTCAGGTCATATCTGGAGTGCTGGGTTCAGTTTGTACCCCAAAGAGATCATAGATAAACAGACTTGTACGAAAATATTTATAGCTGCGCTTTTTGTGGTGGCAACAAATTGGAAAAGGAGGGTATGTCCTTCAATTGGGGAATGGCTGAACAAACTGTAGTATATGTGGGTGATGGAATACTATTGTGCTAAAAGGAATAATAAACTGGAGGAGTTCCAGGCGAACTGGAGAGACCTCCAGGAACTGATGCAGAGCGAAAGGAGCAGAGCCAGAAGAACATTGTACACAGAGACTGATATACTGTGGTAAAATTGAATGTAATGGACCTCTGTACCAGCAGCAATACAATGACCCAGGACAGCTCTGAGGGATTTGTGGTAAAGACGCTACCCACATTCAGAGGAAGGACTGCAGGAGAGGAAACATATAAGAAAAACAACTGCTTGATCGCATGGGTCGGGGTGGACATGATTGAGGGTGTAGACTCGAAACTACCACACCAATGCAACTACCAACAATTTGGAAATTGGTCTTGATCAAGGGCACATGACAAAACCAGTGGAAATGTGCATCGGCCATGGGTGGGGGGAGTGTGGGGGGGTGAAGGGGAAAGGAGGAGCATGAATCATGTAACCATGTTAAAAATGAATATTAATAAATGTTTAAAAAAAAAAAAAGAAAAGAAAGACGGCCTCAGACACTTCCCGGCTGTGTGACCCTGGGCTAGTCACTTGATCCCCATTGCCTACCCTTGCCAATCTTCCACCTCTAAGTCAATACACAGAAGTTAAGGGTTTAAAATTTAAAAAAAAGAAAGAAAGAAAGAAAGAAATATTGACAAGATGTAGCACATTCAGAATAGGACAGAGAGGAGGATAGGGTTGGTAACTATATTATTTAAGAATTAACTGAAGTTGGGGGGGTGGGGGGCTAGTGGATTCAGAACCAGGCTTAGAGATGGGAAGCACTGGATTCAAATCTGATATCAGACACTTCCTAACTGCATGACCCTGGGTAAGTCATTTAACCTTCATTGCCTTGCCCTTACTGCTCTTTGTCTTGGAACCAATGCATAGTATTGATTCTAATATAGAAGATAAGGATTTTTTTAAAAAGAAGAATGAGTTGAAGAAACAATAATTAGAGTCATCTAATAATGGAGTAGATAGTAATGAATTCTTTATCACTTTAACTCTTTAAATGGAAGCTGTATAACCATTTGTCAGGGATGTTGTGTTTAGAATTTTGAGATTTTGGTAAAATTGGATTAAATGACTTCTGAAGACCATTCCAACTCTTCAGTTGTAAGATTCTGATGGTGCTATGGACATAAAAAGTAACCTGGGGAAGGGGAGCTTATTTTGGGGTGAAGAGTATCTATTTGGTTTTGAACATGTTTAGTTTGAGATGATGGCAAAAATCTAAGTGGAAATGTCTAGTAAGTCATTGGAGATTTGGACCTAAATCTTATTGAGGAGAACAAGAATTAAAATGTCATTTTGGAAGGCATCAGTATGGAGGAAAGAGTTGAAACCATAATAATAAATGATCTCATAAGAAAAAAATACATTTTAAAAATAGAGGCCCAAGAACCGAGCCTCAGGAAAGCATTATAGTTAGGAAATGAGAAAAGGCAAAAGAAAGAAGGAAATCAGAGGTGTAAAAGAACCAGATGTCACCATGTCATAGAAGCCAAAAAGGGGGAGAATTTCAAGGAGACAATCAATAGTATCAAATATAACAGTCTAGTAGAGAATAAAAGTAGAATATTTAGCAAATAAGAGGTCATCAGTAACCTTTAAGAGAACACTGTTAGTGCAATGATAGGAACAGATGCCAGATCACTGGGGGCTAAGGAGATGCATTTTTCCCTCCTTATTTATTAAAATTTATGTTGAGAAGTTGGCTTTATCCTTTTGATAATTATTCCAGTTTTTTTGTTGTTATTTGATCTGCCTGAAAAGTTACCCATTTTATTTAATAAACTTATTTCTGAGAAAAAACACTTAAAAGTTAGTAATTTAGATATAAAATTCCACAAAGGACAATAACAAAGTATGCAAAAAACATGAGAATCTCTCTATAATTTTCATCATAGTTTTGGAAAGCTACTAATCTCCTTGAAACATAATCAATGCAATTATCCAGCAAGAGGCAGCAAATTACATTAAAATGAATGAAAACTAGCACTGCTTCATTTTACCAGAATTAAACATTAATCATTTAGACTAATAGGGATGAAAGTCCATGCTCTTTAAAAGCAGAAGGATATCTAGAAGAAAGAATTCCAAATTAATACAGGCACCATTGATGCTGTTCAGTTATGGTAGCTCCATTTATTCACCCACTCATTCATCCATCAGAATTAAACATTGGTTCTCACAAGCCTCCCACAGTTTTTAGATTTAAAAAAATCACATCTTTCCTCAACAAAGCCATAAATAAGATTGGAGACTTGGAGCTATAAGGGGCATTAAAAGTCATCGAATTCCATCCTTTCATTTTACAGATGAGGAAACTGAACTCCAATGAGATGTGTTGACTTGCTCAAAATCCCATAAATAGTAAGTGGCAGAGTAAGTCCCCGACTCTGGCTTCAGTTTTCTTTTAATCACAATACAGTGTCTCCTTCAGAATAGACTATAAGTAGGAAAAAATAGTCATTTCTGACAAAGTGGATGACATACACCACCGCTGTTGCAATCTTAACCATTCTATAATAAATGACACTTTGAGTGAAAATAATAATGCCAGAGGGGGAATGATGAGTGGGAAACTTCTCCCTGGGTTATTATTTAGAAGAAAACTGTCTGTCATCATATAAAGGTCATGAAGCACGTCTCTTAAAAATAAGGTAGTTGGAATTTTTCTCATATTATCCAAGCATTTCCTTCCCAGGTGAATACTTTCAGAGGTATAATATCACCAAGCAGATTCCCAAACAAAAGCTCAATAATTATTTCATTGACTTGGATACTTTGTTCAATATAATCTCACTTTTATTATTAGAAATGACTGTCAGAGCTCTTTTCATTTCTCCTCTGAAGACAGGGTATGTAATCATGTTCTGCTTCCTGACTTTGAGAAGAAAACTAATTTGATGGCAGGTTCAGTTTTGATTTCAAGTTATACCACTTCAGTTACTCAAGAGAAGGACATGAATGAACCTTTCTATTTTATGCATTTTCCCCAGGAGAATCTTAAAAGTCTTAGGCAGAAGGAATGCTATCCAGTTAGATAAACTTCTAAGGGGAGGAGTTTCTCAAAGCTGGGTGAAGAAATTTTGCTCACTTCTATTTGATAGAGAAACTTTAACCCAAAACTCCTTCAGAGGATCAATGTCAACATTCAGAATTTTGAGGATAACATTGAAGGACCTAAAACCTTATATAAAAGAATTTCCAGGAACATTTTTATATGTGGGGAGTCAACTCTATTCCCTCACACTTTTAATTAATTCATAAGGATACAGTCATCCAGGATTGGTCTATCAAGTAAGTGGTTTTCTACATAGAGTAGATTTACAGGTACAGGTGGCAGCTGATGGTCCTTTGGACAGAGTAATGAATCTGGAGTCAGGAAGTTCAGAGTTCAAATGTGCCCTCAGACATTTACTAGCTTTGTGACCCTCGAAGCCATTTAATCTTTTTATTTCAGTTTCCTCATCTGTAAAATGGGGGAAATAATAGCACTTACCTACCAAGATTATTGTGCAGATCAAATGAGGTAATGGTTATAAAAGTGCCTGGCACATAGAAGTGCTATAGAAATGTTTGTGATGATGATAATGATGATAAATATTTAGGAGTGCCCCAAACTCTCTGCAACCTGCTTGCCAAAAAGCCTGAAATTTTTGTATTATAAATTAAATAAAGTTACCTAGAAGAATATATCAGATTTGAAAGGGACCTTAGAGGCCATCTGCTTCAACTCAACCTGACCAAAAATGTTCATGGTCATCCAGTCTTTGTTTGAAGGGTATGAAGGAAGAGGAGCCCAACCATCTCTTGGGGAAATCCATTTAATTTTTGTACATTTCAATTAAGAAGTAAATCTTTATATCAGGCTCAAATCTGTGTCCTTTTTTGCAAGTTCCAAACACTTCTACAAGACCAACCCTTCCTCTATATAACAGACTTTCAATTGTTTGAAGGTAATAACTATCCTGCCCTTCCTGCATCTCCTTCTTCATGCTAAATGTCCCCAGGCTTTTTAGCTGAGATAGATATGCATTATCCCAAGGCTCTTCATCAACTTTGTTGCCCTCTCCTAGAATCTCAACATCTTAATAATGTCCTGCCCAAAACGTGGCACCTGGAATCAAACAAAATACTCAAAGTGTGGTCTGACCAGGGTATAAGGATGGTATTAGAAAATAAGTATTGTACTTATTAAGTATTTATTTTCTATTATCTTCCTTTTCGGGGCGGGTGCTAAAGTACTATCAATTCCTTGGTTCTGAACACCATGAGCGTGTGCGAGTGTGTGTATGTGTGTGTTTTAATGCAGTAAAATACAAAGTTTTGAAAGGCAGAGATTGCTTCCTTTTTGTCTTTTTATTCCTAGGACCAGAGGTCCTAAAGATTTGCCCAGGGTCACACAATGTTATTATCAAATCCTACAAAAGCAATTTTAAAAACAAATAGGTCTACATAATGTATGATAAAGTTAATTATAAAATATTTTGATTGTTCTGTGCTTTGGATTATCCATGTTCTTGCTCATTTGGTTTTTTGTTGTTGCTCCATCATTTCAGTGGTATACTACTCTTTGTGAACCCATTTGGGGTTTTCATGGCAAAGATTCTGGAGCAGTTTGCCATTTCCCCCTCCAGTTCATTTTACAGATGAGGAAACGGAGTGAAACAGGATTAAGTCACTTGCCCAGGGTCACACGGCTAGTAAGTATATGAGGTCATATTTGAATTCAGATCTTCCTGACTCAAGGCCTGGCACACTATCCACTGCCCCACCTAGTTGCCCCAGATTATTTTATTAGCATAGATGAATCAATTTATCAACAAGCATTTATTAAACACCTGCTATGTGGTGGGCACACTCAGAATACAAAGATAAAATATTCCCTGCCTTGTAGGGAAACAATATATGTTCACATAAGTATTAATGGAATAAAGGACTCATCCTGTGGTTTCATTGGAATTGGGGAATTCCCAATGAGGAAAGTCCCTCCATCAATATAGATCAACACCTCCTCTGTATCTTGGGATCATAGATTTGCTGTTCAAAAAGACCTCAGAAGTCAACAAGTCCAACTTCTCATTTTGTAAATGATAAAATGAGGGTTTAAAAGGACTTGCCAAGCATCACACAGTCAGTATCTGAAGAAGGATTCAAATACAGGTCTTCTGGACTCATCGTGTTAGAGAACTGCCAAGAGCCTTGAGAAGGAACATATTTGCTCAGTGTCAACAGACAATATGTGTCAAAGCTAGTTCTTCCTGCCTCTGAAGCCTACCGGGCCATTCTGGCTCCCACAAAAATATATATATATATACAAAATGAATAGAAGGCAATTTGTTGGGAGAAGGAGGTGGGGGAAACACTAGTAGTTGGAGGGATTAGGGAAGATCTCATGCAGGAAGTAGCTTTGGAGCTGAACTTTGTTTTAGATGACAGAGGGATGATTATATAAGCTATTACTTTACCTAGTCTCATAATAAAGGATGCAATTAAGCTAACTTAATTAAAAGTCTAGATACCTTGCTGATCCTTGGGAATTATGGGGTTACATACAAAGTACTATGGCTCTGAACATTCAGCTCTTCCTTTTAATACTATGGAGAAGACAATTTTAAAAGTGCATGTCTCCTCTGAAGCAAGGAGGAGTTTGAGTGTCTGTGGGGGATTGGGGGAGAAGGGCACCCATCACATTCTTGAGGTTCAATGAGCCGTCTCCTCCCAGAGCTGGTACCCTACCCCTTCTGTAAGTTGGGTGGCCATGCTAACTTTGCTCCACCATGAGGACACTATTTGTGAGGTTATTTCTTTGTACTTAATCCTACAAGCTTAACCAAATCACCATTAGCAGTAAAACACCTTATGCTTAAAGTAATTTGGCTTAATGGAATTTCCTATTCCGGAACCACTAACAGCCAATATAGTCATATATTTCCACTGCCACTAGGGTGCAACTTAGGACTATATCCTGAAGTAATGACTTCAGAAAGCAGTAATGCAGTTTTCAATAGGACTTTACTGAAACTGATAAAGTAATTGAAGCTTGAGGAAAACCTGGCTCAATAAATGGCAAAAGAAGAATTATATTTCAAATCAAATCAGATCATGGGACCATGGCATCATAGGTCGGTTACCTTAAAGATTATCTGTTCCTACTCTTTTACCTGACAGATGAGTAAACTGAGGCCCAAAGAAGATGAGCCACTTAACAAAAGTCACATGTGGCAGAACCAGGATTAAAAATCAGGGCTTGGGATCCCAGTTCTACCACTCTTTCCTCTTCCCCACACATGTATTTATTGAGCTTCTACTTTTGCAGTACACCAAGGTAGATGAAGAACATAATAAAATTCCTGTGTATATAGTTTTTTAAGGTTTGTAAAGTGTTCTGCATATATCATCTCATCTGATCCTCACAACAACTCCAGGAGGTAGATAAGCTATTATTCTGGAAATTAAGTCTCAAAGAGGTTAAATGATGAGCCTAGGGCTGCACAGCTAAATTAGGATTTGCATCCGGGTCTTACTGACATCAAATGAATACTCAATACTTCTCTGCCTCTCTAAGATAAGAAGCAACACAATCCCTGTCTTTAAGGAGCTTATAATTCAATAAAGGTAATGGTGGAAGGAGAATAAAAAAATATGAACAAGTAAATATAATACAAGGTAGGATCTGATAAGGACAACAATTTGAAGAGGGAAAGATCAGTTTTTTAGCTGCTTGAACACATGAGCTGATGGGGATATTATTGGGGACGTAGACACTAAACAATAACTCTAGTCCAACTATCAATAATATGGAATTAGGTCTTACTCAATGATACCTGTAAAACCCAGTGGAATTGTGAATCGGCTAAGGGGGAATTGGGAGGTTTGAGAGAGAGGGAAAGAATATGAAATATGTAACTAGGGGAAAATATTCAAAAGAAAACAAAGAAAAAAGAAAGATCAGTTTTTAAGCCCTGGGGGAATCAGATGTTTTGGGGGGAAAAACATCTAGCTAATGGGGTGTGGGAATGAGGGGGAAGGATTCCAATAAACAGATATGTGCCAAGAGTATATTCTAAACATGGGAGATGCCCTATGTAAATGCTTAAGGTGGGAGATGGCAGCATATGTTTGGATGCAAACAATAGCACAATTTGACTAGACCATGGAGAATATGAAGATAATAGAGTAAAATAATTAGGAACACTAGTTCAGAGTTTAGATTTTGGAGAGCGTTAAGTATATGGTAAGAGTTCCTATTTTGTGTTAGGACAATAGGAGTAATGAGAGCAAACAAATGAATTTAAAATATTTTCTTGGTTGTTTATGAGATGATTTGGAGAAGAGAAAAGAAAGGTTATTATTGTAGTCCAGGTAAAAGAAGAGGGTCTAAATCAAGGGATATAAGAGTGATGAAGTCACCAATCTGAGATATCATGGCAAAAGAATCAAAGGGACTTAACAAGTGGTGGTTATAGGGGTAAAAGAAAGAGAGGAGTCAGAGATGTTTCAAGTCTGGGTGACTGAGAAAATGGTAATGCTATAGAGATAAATTTGGAAGCTGAAGGCAGGACATATTTTGAGAAGCTAATAATTCAGTCTGGGACTTCTTGAGTTTGAGGTGCCAGTGGAATGGACAGTTGGAAATGCAGGTCAGCAATCTGGATGAAACATTAGCTGGATAAATATAATAAGTTCTTTAGGTATAAGAAAGAAGAAAAGTAAAGGGCTAAGAGCACTGCAATTGTTAGGATAGATAGGATTATGATCATGGATCATGGTGAACTGCTCAATTCCTTATTTTGTATCTATTTTCTCTGCCATGGAAAATTACCTTTGCACTGGAAAGGACAAAAGAAAAATGGTGATATAGAGTTAAAACCCAATATAAGCAGAGCTAACAAGTGAGTACCTAGCTATCCACCCTTGGTGAGTTCAAATTATCAGATCTATATGAACTACACCCTGAGTTATTGAAGAAATTAATCCATCAATTAGTGAACATTTATTAGACTCCCATTGTTCTAGGAATGGAGACACAAAAACAAAAATGAAGCCATCCCTGCCCTCAAAGTATACATTCTATCAGAATTAGCAGATGTGATTACTAGATGATTATCATTGATACTTTAAGAACTGTGGTGAAAGAGCGAGGTGTTATGGAACTGGAGAAATATAAATATTCCTTTTCTACGAAGGTAAAAAAGTAGAATCTAGGGGCAGCTGGGTAGCTCAGTGGATTGAGAAACAAGCCTAGAGACGGGAGGTCCTAGGTTCAAATCTGACCTCAGATACTTCTCAGCTGTGTGACCCTGAGCAAGTCACTTGACCCCCATTGCCTACCCTTACCACTCTTCTGCCTTGGAACCAATACACAATATTGACTCTAAGACAGAAGGTAAGGGCTTTAAAAAAAAAAAAGAAAGTAGAATCTGTAAACTATAGGCCAGTGAACTTTATTTCAAGTCTTGAAAATTTTTTAAATGTATTATCAGAGGAAAGATAGTGAATATTTAAGAAATGAAGCTCTCACAGGAATCCAGGATAGCTTCATCAAGAATAGGTCACAATAGACTGACTAATTTTCCTTTTTGGAAAGGTTACTAGACTGTTTAATCAGAGAAATATTGCATAGTTTACCAACATTCCCACCAAAAAAATTAACAAAATCAATCACGGCATCCTTTGGGACAAATTGAGAAATGTGAATGAAGCAATTGGATATCCAGGTAAATTAAGGACCAGGTGAATGGCCAGATCCAAAGAGTAATTATGAAAGGTTAAATGTTAACTTGGAAGAGGTTACAAGTAGAATGTCCTAGGGATCTATGGTTTATAAAAGTACTCAGTAATTGGAGTAAAGGCATAGGTGACACTTAAATTTACAAAGTACACAAAACTGAGAGAGACATCTAACATGATGGATGACAGAGTTATAATCCAAAAAGATCTCAATAGGTTAGAATGACAGGTGGAATCTATCTAGTAAAAGGAAATTCAGGAACAAGAGCTGCAGTCTTAAACTTGGATTGAATGAGAAAAATATCATCTGCCAACAGAAGCAAATATACTGAGCCCAAGCATGGACTCTAAGAGGAAGATAACAGTCAGGTCTCAGAAGTGGCAGCACCTACAGCAGAATCTGACAGCCTAGGACTAGGTGAACATTTGTAGAGCCTCTGCAGAGGAGAACAGCTCTCAGGTGCTGAAGTGGGGCAGCACTCAGGCCCTGGCCACAGCTGGCCAAGATTCAGGCTCCAGCAGCACTGGGCAGCAAAGTCAACAGAAGCACAGTCTCTACAGGAGAAGACACTGGCATGAGCAGCAGCAAAGACAGGCTCAACATAGTCTTCTGCTCACTATAATCTAGAACTGATGGTACCGCCATATTGTAACAGTGAAATAACCAATGGTAACTAGACAACTCTTTCCCAGGAAGGGCTTAAAAACTCAAGAGGTGGCATTGCTGGGAAGTAATAGGTTTTCTGGTGAGTGACAGAAGGGAATTGAAGCTGTCTACCCAGTTCCTGCAGAAGAAGGGAATCAAAAGAGACCTCTATAAAGGCAAAGATTTGGTATTCGCTCCCCACCCCATGGGGCTTCCAGTGAAGGAGAGGTTCTGGCTGGGGAGCTGAGGAAAAATGAGGGCACTATTGTACAAAAAAATTCTAGGGTCAAAATGTTGACCCTGACACCAAGACAGACTTTATGCAAGAGGTACTGACTTCTTGGCTGCCTTAATACAGATGACCTTGCCCTATGATGAGAATTGGAGACTGCTCCTAAAGTATCTTCATCTGTGCCTACAAAAGAAAGGTAAGCACAGAGACACTGTGATCTGCATCAATGGAGGTAAAATCCGTGTCATTGAAATTATAGATTTATTTTCACAAGATTATAAAGGAATACCATGGAGGGCTTTGAGCGCCATGCTAAGACATTTGGTCACTCTCCTGCAAGACAGAGGAGAATTCCTGAAAGTTCTCAAGCAAGGGAATGGCATAGAAAAAGTAACTTCTTATGGCACCCATTGTAAATAAGCAAGCAAACAAAAATAGTAGCCAAACCTTGAACTTCCAACTTTCTTGTCAAAGATCTCAAACCATATAGGATAATATCAGTGCTCACACAAAAGCAATAAGGTCAGAAAGAATCCTGTTTTTGTGAATATGGAAAACCAGGCAAACATAACTTGCAGTAGCAATAAGAGAGACAGACACTGACTCCAGACACTTCATGTATAGGATGGACTCTCCACTAACAGTGCATGTGGTCTTTTCTCATAATTATATTTACATGGATTTCATTGCAGGGAATTTAGGGTGTTAGCCTGGCTTCTCCTACCACCTTGGTCACCTTGCTGGCCTCCAAACTGGTATTCAGAATATAAGTAATACCTACTGTCAACTGGACAAAAGACAAATAAATCTGCTGTTATACTGGTCAAGCCCAGGAAGCCTATGTTCACACGTGTGTGTGTGTTGGCACACACACACACATACACACACACACATACAAATACCACATTCCAAAGTCATAATTAGTAACTTGGGAATTATAAGAAAAGATCACTGAAAGCCCCTGACGGAAAAGAGTTTGGCAACAAAGTATTAAGCCAAATGTAAAAGATGCAGCCCATGTCAAGGGATCCCTTTTTGACGTAGGAATTAGTCCCTTGCATAAATAAAAAAAGGAAGCAGAAATAAAGTGAGGAATGATAAAACATGCCTCAGAGTGACTTATAAAAGGCAATTCTTTGAGCTTAGAAGATAAACACAAAGAGGTTGCCAACTCTAGAAAAGGCATGAAGCTGAAGACAGAAAAAATTTAAGAAACCATGTGAAACTGGCAAAAAAGAAGTTCTGCCAGAGGTCACTGTGAGGAAGAAAGGTGGCAGAACTCTGAGAGAAAGGCTGCTTGAGCCAATCAGGCACAAGCAGTGTCTAGACAGAAGGGGCATTGCTGAAAGACCTGAACTACAGACTCTAAATTGGGCATCCTGTATCTCCTTTCTCCTCTTGGGCTCTCATCAAAGACTGCAATCTTTGCCTCTAGTCATGGGAAGAACTGTTTGCCTTATTCTCTTTTTGTTCATTTACTCTAACTTTATAAACAGGATTAGCCATTGGCCTCTGCTAGTCTGGTGCACTAGGTGTATTAGACGTTGAGAAGAGACAGCTGAGGAAACATCCCCAGAAGAACTATAGAGATAAATCTAACACGAAGGTGTTTTGGTCAGGAGCATATCTCTTGCTAGAAGCTAACAAAAGGATAAAGAGAATTATTGATCCTTTGATGCTACTTTCCAAAATAGTGTGGAAACATATACACCAAGAAACCCATTAGAGTTTGAAATGGAGTCAGTAGTAAAGGGAGGAGCAAATTGGAATGTTTGAACTGACTACCAGCTCACCCTACAACAGTTAGAGGATGATTCTTTGCTTGGGATTTTTCTGTGTCATTGTTCCCCGTCCTCCCACTTTCATAAACTTGAATAATTAAGAGCTGAACGTATGTAAAAAAGCAGACTGCCATAACCTGGATTGTAAAAATATGGATCTAGTGTGAATCTCTTGGATTTTACCCTTTTCTTTTTAAGGAAAGGGCTTTAAGAACTCAATGAGAATAATTTCGTTGGACATTCTTAAAACTCCTCTTCTCCAGTCCAACCCAACTTCTGAATTCCACTTAGATCCAGTTAGATAACTACATTTAGATAAATGTTAATAGTTCTACTTGAAGGAGGGGGATTTAAAAAAATAAACTTGATAATCAATTATAAAAACATGACAAGAAGACAACTTAGCGTAGATAGTTGGGAATGAAAATAAAAATCCCATATGCTCAAATACAACTTTATTGGTTTGAAATAAAATAAAATCTAGTTCCTTAGTTCCCTGGTGCCCATTAACATCAGGACAAACACTGTCATTGAGTTTATTAGTTTCAGGTTACATGATGAATAGGCTACAACTAATAGGATAGCTGCAATATATCCTTAAACAACAAGACATTTTCTATGGTGAAATATCAGCTTTGATTGATGCTAATCTACCCAATGACCTTCCCCAAGAGCACTCTGTTGATAAGAACCATTAAAGGAAAGCTCTTCATTCATGAAGCTGGAAGTTTGTGGGTGAGACGAGAAATTAAAACACTCAACTCACCCGCAGGCATCTGTAGAAATCACCAGATAAAACAGACACTGCATTTGGCTCACCTCCCGGCCTGCTTCCAAAGGACAATGTCAAACACAATCATTTTTTTTTCCCGTGACACCACCAGCTGTTGCCTCCAGGTTAGCTAGACTTTGTACTCTCCCTCCGTGTTTGAAATCCAAACCAACAGCAGATGGCTAGACTCGGTGCCAGACCAAAGGTAGCCTGGCAGCTTCCCCAAAAGATGGACTGCCAGGCTTGATTAAGGCAAAAGCTCAAGCAACGGAAATCTACCATACAAGGTCTAGAAAATAAATCCAAACTTCTGCTTTAAATATGATGGAGTTTTCCTTTTTTAATGTCTAACATATGATACTCTATCTAAGCCCCGTAATCGTAGTAATAAGAGATAAGATGCTTAGAGGTCTGACTTTTTTGCCTGTGAATTTTTTTTTCCCCTCCATGTCATCAACATTGCAATCTCTCTACCCTGATGATGCAATTTATATTTAATATCTTTCTCAGCAAAGCTTATGGGTGTATTCTAGGGATTAAGATTTAACCTTCTAGACTTGGAATGTCACTAAATCAAATCTGTTTGAAAAAACATTTGGGAGGAAAAAAATTGCAAACCAAGGTAGAGCTAAATGAAAAAGGCTAGCCATCGCAACAGCGGAGGCTTCCTTTTCAGGAGGATCGGGATTACTAGAGAAGGGAATTAGAATCAAATGCCCTGATCAGCCTTCAGACAACAAATTAAGGCAGACATATCCATCGATAATTGAGAGTAGTAATATTAAGATTATGGTGCAATGAATACAATCTTCTTACTGGCACAGGTGGAGTTAATTTCAAGTACAAACAAGAATATTGGTTATTTGAATCATGTACCCAGACTAAAGAGCAAGTAAGCAAAGAAGTCTCTGAAATTTAGTATTTCCTACCATTTCAGATCCCTGGGTTTCTTGCCAAAGATGCTGATGCCAAATTGGATATTATAGTGTATCACAAATAGATCTTCTATTAGTTAGCCTCCTTGTTCAGACAACTGATAATTAAGCAAAGTTCTGGTTAAAACAATTGAAGGTTACTGAGCAGCAGAAACCTCTGGAGGGTAACAGACACTTCTCAAGTAATCAGGTTCAAAGTCTTTGAAGCATAAGAGTGAAGTCAATGTTTCTTTTCAAGCAGCCTAATAAAAACTAATAAAATGTTCATTCTTTCAGTGCCTAAAGACATTGCCCTAAGAGAAAACACACTCCTGGTACATTTAACCATCCAATCACAAAATCCCAGCAATTCTTGCCTTCTAGTTCCAACTAGTTTCTCCAAGATAGAGAAATAATGATTTTTTAAAAATTCAATTTCTTATTTACAGATCCTATTTCCTCTGCTGTGAAAGGAATACATAAGGACTGTCCCCAGACGTGGGGAACTCTTGGCAAAAATTATGAAATTGGCAAAGCAGGTTTTTAACACACATTCAATTCTTTTTCTGTTAGCTTTTACCTCTTTTCAGTCTCTCACTGATCTCTCTGCCATGCTCCCCTCCTCCCAAACACTCACAATCTAACCCAGTGTCTTATGTTGCTCCTAAATTCATAAGTGTACCTGATTATAAAAGGCTAAGAAATAAGATGGGATCTAAGACAGTTCTGAAGCTGATGAGGAATACATCAGGTAAGAATATCATAAATTTTAAGTATGTAGTATTTAGATAGTTTCCCATTGGCAAGATCATCCCAGAGCAATATGTCAGAAGATATATATCTTTTTGCTCTCTGATCCCACAAGCAAAAGAGGCTTGTCAATGTATCTTCAGCAATCAAGGAAGAGAACCCAGTATCTTTTCTATAAAAGATCATAAAGTCCTACCTTGTAGGTCATATTCCTCCTGGGTAGTATCAAAAGTGTCCTCCACAATTCAAAATTAAAAGGCTTATAAAGGAAATATAAGGCTGTACCTTTCAAGGTCATAATGTAAAGCCTGTCTCTTCCTGTACTGGCTACCTTATTAGCTACTACCTGAATATATTTGGCAATAAACTTGTTCATATTTCTTTGATGAGGGAAATTAATTTCCTGCTGGTGACATTTTATGTTAAATAAAGACATAATTCTCTGTTTCACCTCTTCTCCTGTTATCAAACTCTCCTCCATTTGATTACATGCCATTCTGAGTTATTATTCAGTAATCATCAATTCTGGATATTTACTTTACAGCTAGAGTACATACAATAACAATATTCTGATTGTAATTTTATCTTTATGTCTTTTGTTGGCACATCAACAAGGGAAAAATTATGGATTTCATTAAACCACAATACAGTGATATAAGAGCAAGACAAGATGAGGGAGTTTTTTATTCTACTGAAAACATTTACTGCCAGTCTAAACACAAAAATGTAAAAAATATAGTCCTTTGGAAAGTGTAAATAGCAGAGAATCATCACTTTAGACTTGTAAAATACAGCCCTAAAGTTCCTTTAATCAGTTGCCATATTTTCTTATTGTAAAATGATTTAAATGCCACCCATTTTGACATAAAATGTCAGCAAAATAAAAGGATATTTTTCTTACTCAACTATATTTGATTTGTTGTATATTTTACTGGTTTTTGACATACATTTCTACTCTTATTGACTTTTTAAAATTATTTGGTGAATAGAAAGTAAAAATACAAAGTGCCATATGAATTGCAACATTGCTTTAAATGAAAGGAAAACATTGCAGACAAACCCAAACATCAACACATGATATAGTTCCTCTATAACAACCCTGGATTTTAATAAATAACAATGTAATATATAATTACGTAATTGAAATGTAATATTTGATAGATAACAATGATATCTGGTATTTGTATGGTGTCAAAAGGAAATCTTGATTCCATCCTTACCCTGATCAATGAGGCAAACGAGTGGGGGAAGGCAAAAACATTTTTATTTATCTTATTAGCACACCAAGGCAGCAAGCAATTGGAATACAACTGGCACCAATTTTAAACACACAATTTTTATAGACAGAACTAAACATCTTCCATATTAAAGGTGAAGAAATGCTGAAGAATAAAGTATGATGAAGAAATAAATGTCTTTTATCCCACTTTGACTTTTCCCCATGTCTAAATACATATGTACAAGGGTATCTCTAGACTGCCATTCTCCACCATTTGGTTGGGCTATACCCAAAGATCAAACAAAATTAAAACATGAGTCATTCAAGCTAGCTTTGCAGAA
This sequence comes from Gracilinanus agilis, assembly GCF_016433145.1. NCBI lineage: Eukaryota > Metazoa > Chordata > Mammalia > Didelphimorphia > Didelphidae > Gracilinanus > Gracilinanus agilis. Next base: position 47,282,008 of record NC_058130.1, read on the forward strand.
TCTCCCCTTTGGTGCTAAGCCTCCTCATGGTGCAGTCCCATATTTGGACCAAAGTCATTGATCTGTCCTCAACTGCATTATCTTAATCTCCATTATTTATAATGTTGAGGTAAGTCCTTCCTTACACCAGAGGAGGAACTAGAAATACACACTATAAATTCTCTATAATGAAGACCAATAGAAAACCTACAAATACTTCAGCCCATGAAAAATTGGGTAGCCATGATGTTAGCCATCCCAATGGAAACCAAGGCTCCTTCCTATCTGCCTTCTAGGCCTTCCAGACCAAGTCCAAGTGGATATGAATGCTATTAAAGTTGTCAAGAACTCGAGTGCAGCACTCTTTGGCTATGAGAGTACATGTTCCTCCTTCTGTATGTAGACACATCTATAGTGTAGCTGTCATTTTGCCCAGTCTAAAACTCAAGTCTTACTAAATGATAACTCTGGTCCAACAATCAATAATATGGAATTAGGTCTTAATCAATGATACATGTAAAACCCAGTGGAATTGTGAGTTGGCTAAGGGGGGCTGGAGGGGTTTGGGGAGAGGGAAAGAACATGAAACATGTAACTATGGGAAAATATTCAAAATAAAAATATAAAATAAAATAAAAAATAAATAAAATTCAAGTCTTTTCAGATAGAAGATGGTTACTTCAGAGGCAGGCCTTTTGTCTGATCCTAATCTCTCCATTTATCAATATAATGTCTTCAATTCAACCACCTCTTCCTGAACCCCTGAAAGAAGATGCAGAGCCTTAGGTCTGCCTTAATATAGTTGAGGCCATGAAGACCCCTCAGCCTGACTTCACGGATATCCCTTGGATGCAGCTTGATCTCGGGGTTTTTACAGATGACTCCTCCTTTTATTAAATGGAGTGCATGTGGCTGGGAGAGTGGTTGTGTCCCCTGCAGCTGTTAAGAGGGTGGTGGCTCTGCTGTCTGATTAACTTGCTGCACAGGGAGCTGATTTGGTGGCTCTGACTAGGCCAGGCCTACTGGCTGAATGAACATGTACAATGATTCCAAGTATGTCTTTGGAGTCTATCATACCATTGGTAACTTGTAGAAGCAATGAGGCTTTATACCTACAAAAAGTAAGTTGACTGCTCATGCATCACTTATTGACCAATTCCTTCAAACTATCTTTTTCTCCAAAAGTCATCTCTATGAGGCATTGCTTCATACTTAATGGTCATTTTTGCAAGATGGCAACCAATTTGCGGATCAAATGGTTAAATTGTCTGCCTGGTGAGGTCCTTGACACCTGCCAAATATACTGCATAGTTTATCTACTAGCCCACTCACTGACTATTCTTTAGTCATAAGTGCTTAAATTGACAGCTGGGTGACCAGACATAAAGTTATTCTTGGGGATGGTCTAAAACAGTGGTTCCAAACTTTTTTGGCCTACTGCCCCCTTTCCAGAAAAATATTACTTAGCCCCCTGGAAATTATTTTTTTAATTTTAATAGCAATTAATAATTAATAATTAATAAAAGGCTGTACCTTTCAAGGTCATAATGTAAAGCCTGTCTCTTCCTGTACTGGCTACCTTATTAGCTACTACCTGAATATATTTAGCAATAAACTCGTTCATATTTCTTTGATGAGGGAAATTAATTTCCTGCTGGTGACATTTTATATTAAATAAAGACATAATTCTCTGTTTCAGTTCTTTTGCTCTATGAAATGCTATGTTCAATGTCCTGTATTCTTTTAATGTTGTGACTTCTAAGTCATGTTATTCTGATTGTAGCTACACTTGTTGTTTATAGTATTTTCTCCTTAGCCTGGGAACTATACGACTTAGCAATGATGTTCCTGTTTTTCATCATTGGTTCTCTTTGAGGTAGTGATTGATAGATTCTTTCCATTTCTATTTTACCCTCTGAGTCTAGACTTTCTGGGGAGTTTTCCTTGATGATTTCTTGGATTATGGTATCAAAACTCCTTTGATGGATGATAACTTTCTAGGAGTCCAACTATTCTTATATTATCTCTCCTTGATCTATTTTCTAGGTCAATTGTTTTTGTGATGATATTTCATATTCTCTTCTATTAGTTCATTCTTTTGATTTTTATTTATTGTTTCTTGTTGTCTTAGGACATTGTTACTTTCTCCTTGTCCTTTTAGACCAGTGATTCCCAAAGTGGGTGCTACTGCCCCCGTGGGTGCCGCAGCGATCCAGGGGGGGCGGTGACATCTGACAGAATTGGAGCTCAAGTAGATTTAATAGGAAAGGATGAAGAGGGTAACTATATTATGTTGGGGGATATTATGGGTAATAAAGTATTATCAATATTGGATTTATGTGCACCAAACATTATAACATCGAGATTTTTAAAGGAAAAATAAAATTAGGTACAGATAAAAACAGATATTTGTAATAATAATGGTGGACTTTAATTTTCCCCTTTCAAACTAGATAAATCTAAACAAAAAATAATATGAAAAAGAAGTTAAGGAGATGAATAGAACCTTAGATAAGTTAAATATGATAGATATGTGAAGAGTCCCCTGACACCTGCAAGAAGTTAGTAGTAGACCAAAGTCTAGACATACACATAATCCAAATATAGTTTCTGGTGGGATAACAATGGTCTACAGAGCATAAATATTCTGTAAAAGTCTTAAATTTTATTTATAATATACTCATCATACTATGAAGGTAATCCTGCATTCCTGAGGGGTTGGGTTTTTGAAATAAATGTTCCACTGGGTATGATCAAGATGAAAAGATTTAGTTTTGGAAAGAGTATAGTCCTGGCAATAGATTATGTCTCCTGCTGAAATACAGCCCTGGTAATGTATATTAAGTAAGAATCAAGTTGATCATATTAAATGCTAATAGGAACGTGTAGAAATAGACCTAATATGACAGTACTAGAACAGCTGTGGATTGTTTTCTTTAAAAAACAAAATGGAAATATACATTAAGAGCTATAAAGTTATTCAAGCCCATTGACCTAGGGATCCCAGTACTAGGGTTAGACCCTAAGGCAATATTTTTTTTAAACCCTTACCTTCTGTCTTGGAGTCAATACTGTGTATTGGCTCCAAGGCAGAAGAGTGGTAAGGGTAGGCAATGGGGGTCAAGTGACTTTCCCAGGGTCACACAGCTGGGAAGTGTCTGAGGTTAGATCTGAACTTAGGACCTCCCGTCTCTAGGTCTGGCTCTCAATCCACTGAGCTACCCAGCTTCCCCCTCTAAGGCAATATTAAGAAAGTAAAAAGCTGTGCATATGAAAATATTCATGAAAGTTTTGTTTGTGATTAATAACATAAATACAATAAATAGGAGAAATGTCTGAATAGATTATGATATTTGAATGTAGAGGATTGTATTTTGTTATAAGAAATGACAAATATTAGAAATAAAAGAAAATAAGGGAAACATGAAGAGATTAAAAAAGAAAAGAATAATACATATTATTTTTCATTTTTTAAATAACAGCCACAAAATCAAGGGGAAAAAGTATCAAAATAAAATAAATCCAAAATGAACTCATAAGCAGATAATATTTTATTAGCATACATAATTTACATATTTTAAACAAATTGTAGACAATGTGGATTTTGTGGTTTTGCACATAATTTTTTATCCATTTGTTTTATTAAAAGCTTTCTGGTAGTGACAGTGGTAACTAAGTATATTTTTTTAAATACTAAACAAGGCAGCACACAAGTCAATAATGGAATATGCCTTCACATTGTGAGGAATGTTGGTGATAATAGAAAGAGGATTTGCTCCTACAAGGGCCTTCCAAAAGGTGAAATTACTGATAGCCATCAGGTCCTAGACAAAATAGTATATAGGTAGACCTTCATCATCCACCTTGTTTTATCCTTACTGGCAATACAAGGTGACTGGCATAGCACTATTAACCTTAGATGGATATAAGCATCAATGAGATTTTGAATAGGTTCAACACCCTCTAAATTGTTATTATATTACTGTACATATGGGGACAGTCCTTCCTTAAAGCAGATTTTCAAAGGTTCAACTGACCTCATGAACCCTACATAATGAGGTTCCATTCCCATAAACTGGCAGTTAAGTTTTGCAACATGGGAAGCAAATCACACACAGGAGCCCCTTAAATTTTTTCAGTTATGTTAAAATTGTCCAGTGAACAAAATCAATTCATTTGTATTCTAGTGTAACTCCTTTTGTATCACAGTAAATAATGACCTCAAGTTTACATAACAGGTCTCTTTCATACAATGAGAAAGATAGTTGGACTTTAACAAAAAGGAATGGAAACACATCAAAGGTCCAATTGCAACTTTAAGCAGGGTGGTGAAAGCACACATCTCACCTTTTCCCCCCAAGACATTTATTACTCTTTCAGTATTTAATGCCAGGAGTCTTTAACAGCCTTTAGAGGGATACTTAAGCTCAGGGAAAGTCACCCCTATATTGGCCAAGCAAACAAAGGGTGTCTCATTAGTGATAATCTCAGAGCTCCTTAACTGTACCTGCATCCCCTTCACATTCCCAAGAAACACCCTTAATTTCCAACCAACTCCCTCTATCCATCATTGCAAATATTTATCCCCAGTATCCAAAACAGGGTACCAACTGTTGGTGTGACTGGAGAGGGGCAGTTGCTGGCACCAAAGAGACAGTGGGGGCACAGGGGGTGGTCCACATGGTAGTTGGTTCTTCATGGCACCCTGCTTTGGATAACCTGGAGGCCATCAACCCCTGTCAGAGACCTTCTCCTGATCACATTTCCTGCAATCTCTCTTAAGTGCCCCTCTTTTATAGTAAAAACATACCATTCCTTGTCCTTGCTTTCTGAATCTCTCTTTCTGGTCCTCAAACCCTTCTCCTCTCTCTTCCCACGTCACCCCTTTGATGGTGTCCCTCCAAATCTTCACTTCCTTTAGAATCTTATCTTCCTTCTCTTTCTCAAGTCCTTCTCCTTCCACCTTTCAAACACACATAAAGCAACTCCCCTAAGTTCACTAATAGTTTTCCCACTCCAGCCAGGGCAGAATTTATGAAAGTAATTACAAATGTCTGCTGCTGATTGATTAACATAAGCTGAAGCAATTGCTTTTAGATCATGCTCATTTTCTGGATTCAATTGAACAAATTTCTGGGCTGCAGCACACAAACAAATAGAGAAAGCATTGGGATGTTTATCTAAATTTTGAATAATGGCATAGGATTTTTTCCAATTTATCAGTTTATCAGAACTATGTTCAAAAAAAGCTAGCATACATCCAAGAATCTATCAAAGCAATTGTTTGAAAGACTGGGTCAGAACCCTAAGTAATTTGCATAAGGAAACTATCTCAGAACCAGAAGGAAGGATGCTTAGGGTTTCACTTTGAAGGAAGAGAGCAAAAACAGCATTTTATTATACATGAGAAGTAAAAGTAGGGCTGAGCTGAGCAGAAAAAAGAAGATATTGAAGAGAATAACTGGATCTACAAGCATCTTGGAGCAGGGGATCCAATACTGGGAAAATCACACGTTGGCTTTTTCCCCAACTTCCCTTGCTGGTTCCTAGCTATCCACAGACACTGTAATATAACCTGCTGGTTCTTCATTCAAACATTCCCAATAAAATGAATTTTGCCTCAAGCATAAAGTCAGGGGCTAAGTAGAAATCAATATAGATCTAAATTAAGGATAGAGCCCAACCTCTACCTGACTATTGAGAATTTTCCCATCTAGGAGTTTAGAGCAATTGTATCTGAAATCAAAACTTTAGAAAGCTACTTGGACTCGAGGTGTTGTAACACTGTCCCAAGTTGGCAATAAGATCATTGTGACGGTGTTGCCCCAATCTAACTATAGGCACTGCAATGTAATCTGCTGCTTCATTACTCAAACATTTCTGGGATTTTTTTTTTTGCCTCAGCTACAAAGAAGCCAACGGTTAACTAGAAGTGGAAATAAATGTAAATTTAACCATAGAACCAAATCTCTGCCAAAATGTTGAGAATTTTCTGAACTCAGTGCATGCAGTAATTATAACTAAGGACCTCTCTTTTCAGCTGGAATAAATTCTGTGAAGTGTCAGATGAGAGAACCACATGGACCCAAGGCATCATCACATTGCCATTAGGTGTTCAATGAGTTTATTATTTTGAGGGTATCACACAGAAATAAGTGTGACCACTTATGGCAACCCATTAGTGGCCAGTAATAAATTTTTCTACCATACAGTTGCCCTGGTTAAAGGAACAGATTAAAACTATCTACTGTTTCTGGATCACTCAAGGGGTATGCCAAAGAGACAATGAGATAGGGTTTTTAGGCATAAGGGGAATAGATGAAGGATTCTGGGCTTGCAATCACCCTATAAACATCCTCTCATTATTTTCATATCCTATAAAGTGTTTTCAGAGCTTTTGCCAGTCAGATAAAGAGAAATTAAACTGAAAAACTGAAATTAAATGAATTTCTTATTAAGAAACTATCTTCATTGCTAGTTTGGTCAGGGCAGGAGTGGGGAGATTCTTTCATCCTCTTGGGAGGTAGATGAAAAATCCTTCAGAGAGGATATAATAAACCTTTCTCTTGGTAGCAAGGTATAGAACACTGGGTGTAGAATGTAGTATGCACTATCATACAGTTATTTTGTTGGTCAGTGTTGTTTTACTTCTTTTCTTTGTGCCATGGATAATATTCAGTTAAGAAAATGGAGTTTATCAGGAAATGACTTTGAAAAATAAAATAAAAGGTATGAGTAACAAATGGAAAAAATTCTAAATTACAAGATAATCAGATTTTTAAAGGCACTAACTATAGTCTAAGGAGATGCAGATTTAGTTCTGTCCATGTGATTTTCATGGAGCTCAGAAAAGACCATTTACAAAAACTTAAAATTTACAGATAGCAACAATGTTAACCAGCTTTAGTCTTCAAAAAAAAATGGCTCTGCAAATATATTTTGCTCTTTGGCAATCGATATTTTAATAACAATGAGGACAGTCTACTAGATGGATAAGAAGTTTTTGACCATAACAATGATTCATTGATCAAGGTCCAATCACCAACCAAGATTAAAAACTGGATTGATCAAATGAAGAGAATTAAAGCAATGAGAGAAATGGGAGGAAAACAAAATTAGCAAAGACCTGAAAGAGAACAAGACCCTCACAGGTACAATTTCACAAGCTCTACATGTGTGAAAATTACATGATAAAATGTATAACTGGCTTATTAAGAGTCTGAGAAACAATAGTACTATCCCTGCTTTGCTATAAGAGTGTGGCCCTTCAGATGAATACAGAAGAGTCCTAAAAAAGTCTCCCCTTCCTTTACTCTCTGCCTCTACTCCCAATCCCACATAACTGCTTCATTTCCTTGTGAAATGGTATAAATGGAAGAAGATGGGGTGGAGAAGCAGTAAGCTATGCCCAGCACTTGGCAGAGGCTTCCTTGGGGTACAAAAAGAGGGCTCTGCCATTAGCATTCTTGAGAGGGGCTGCAGTTGGCCAAGATATTTAAGAGAGTAATTAGGTATAGAGGCCAGATGGTGGTAGTGGCAAGAGGGTAGGTGGAAAGGCCAGGTAAGATCACAGGCATGACTTGTTGGTCAAGACTCAGTGGTCAGGCCCTGAACACATGGTTTCTGTTTTTTCTCTTGCCTCCATAAGGAGCTGATGGTAGTAGCAAACTAGGAAAGCTGTGAGTCATTCATGGAGGCAGCAGAACTAATAAACGAATACTTTCCCTTTCTTCCGTTCTTTAGGAGATATGGCTTTCTTTTAGCTCCTTCTTCACATATAGCAGTGATTTTCCTTTCAATAAACTTGCTGACCCCAGAGAAGTAAATGCCTCTGGGCTATGATCTTGCAACCCTGAGCTTCTTTCTTACTAGCTCCTATCTCAAGAGGAATTATCATTTATTATTCTCTTTCTATTTCTAATGTACTGTGTACTCAGTGAAATAATCAACCCTCAATATTTTTATGTTTAACTTTTGGGACTTCTAGTATTTGAGTGATTGCATTAGTGACCTCATTTTCACTGACAAAGCAGCGACTATGCACACATTTGCAGCCAATAGAGAAAAAAATGAGAGCCCAATTTATGCAAGTTTACATCCACAAATATTTATGAAAGTGTTCATAGATCCACTCCAGAAGTTGTGGTATATGACTGTAAAAGCAAAGTAAAGTTAGCAAAACCAGGAGAATATTGTTCATGGTAACAGCAATATTGTATGAAGAACAACTATAAATGACCTACCTATTCTCAAGCAATAGTGATCCAAGACAATCCCAAACACTCATGATAAAAAGAAATACTATGTCTCCAGAGAAAGAACTAATGGAAAAAATGTACTTCATGTATCCCTTCCACATCTCAGGGGTTATCTGGAAAATCCCAGTAAAAATTTTTGGCCCTCCCTTCAAATCAGAAAAAAAGTATGAATTTTTTTTCTTTATCTTTTATGGGGTGTTTACACAGTGCCATATTGAAAAATTTGGTTATCTGGTCATTGGCTACATATAGATCAATATTCAGTAAAAAAAAATGAGTTTCTAAACTTTTTCTGTGTCTCCTGGCCTTTGAATATCATCCCTGGCTTCCACAAAAATCCCCCCAAATTCCCATTTAATTTCTTATGACTACTCACAATTTATTTAAACCAATGGGGAAAGGGATAACTGAATATTTCACTTTCTTTCTTCCTCTTCTTTTTTTTGTTTGAGATCTCTTCTGCAAAAATGGTTAATGTGAAAAAATGTTTTACATGATTGTACATGTAAAATTTGAAGGGCGAGGTAAGGTAGAAGGGAGAGAATTTGGAACTCAAAAAATTTTTAAATGAATGTTAAAAATTGTTTTAATATGTAATTAAGAAAAATATTATTTCAAAAAATAAAAATGTTTCCATTTGCTATATTTGCTAAATATTTGCCTTGAACAAAAAGGACAGACCTAAGACATGACTATAAGTAGAAGACTTAATGTCAATAGATTAGCTCACTTCTCCCTATGAGAATAGTTTGTTGCTGACTTGAAGGGAAATGTGAGCCAACACATGGTTGGCAACAGTGGAACAGAAAAAGTGGGTAGCTTTCAGAGATCTAGTGTATAGCATCACAATTACTTACTGGGGTCAGAATACTCAAAACATCAGAATTGGTTTGATGAAAATGATGGAAAAATTCAGAAGCTACTAAATGAATAACGAGAACTCTACAGGATTTACCAGCAGGATAGTTTTTCTTTCTATAAGAAGGCAACATTTAACTCCATCAAAAGTAAAGTGCAACTAAAACATAGAGAGATACAAGATTCTAGGCTCATCAAGAAGGCAGATGAAGTTCAATTTTACACTGAGAATAACAAGCCAAAGTACTTTTAGGATGACCTCTGGTCAACTACTCAAAGCTGAGAGAGCCACTCTGACCAGCAATAGGAAGACAATCCTGAAGAGAGGGGTTGGACGCTTCCATGGCACTCTCAACAGATCATCATCAATCAAAGCGATGATCTTCAAAAGAAAAGAAAGGCAGAGAACAGTAATACTAGGTAATAAAATCTCATTATTATCTCATATAATTGAAGTATGCAAATAGAAAACTATACAAACAAGGAGGAAAGAGTGAGGGAAGTAAGAGTCACTTAAACATTATTTTCATCTGAACTGGTCAGAGAAGAGGAGGATAGTGCACAGTCATAAGTAAAACAAATTTAAATTTGGAAGAAAAATGGTAAGAAGAAGAAAAGGTAGAGGGAAGACGGTGACAAAAAGAAGAAAAAAGATAAGAGAATGGAATAGATAAAAATGCCATTACTATCATAACTATGAAAGTGACTTGAATAAACTCACCCTTAAAAGAAAACTGCAGAATGGATTAGAAATAAAAATTCATCTCTTGTTTATAAGAAACACAGGTAACAGACACCAACTTGCACTCATAAACAGGTACACTGTTTGCAGAACTGTGAATTGGTCCAGTCATTCCAGAAAGCAATTTGGAATTATGCACAAAAAGTCACTGAGCTGTGCATACTGTTTAAATCTAGGCTATCACAAATAGACGCATGCTGTTAAAGTGTGGTCAGGGGTGAGAGGGCCCTCTCTTAAACTCCACTTTTTCTCTGTGGCTCCCCTTCACCCTATTACTGAGTTTCTACAAGTTTCCGTTCTTGCTTGGTGGCAGGATGGCCTGTGGGCCGCGGACTCAGTCTCTCCCTCAGACTGCAGATGGCTTGTGGAGGTCTAAGGGCTCTATGTGAGGTTGCCCTGCTATTAGCTTAGCCAGGGTCTCTGGGTCTGGAAGATGGCCTGGGACCAGGTTCAGAACCTGGAACCATAGATGGGGGGGGGGGGGGGGGTTGGGGGTTGGCTTGTGGCAGTTCTCCATGGCGTAGCCTTCACCCCAGTGAACCAGACCTTCTCTACCTACCTTCCAAGTTGTTTTCTTTCTTTCTTTCTTTTTTTTTTTTTTAAATTTTAAACCCTTAACTTCTGTGTATTGACTTATAGGTGGAAGAGTGGTAAGGGTAGGCAATGGGGGTCAAGTGACTTGCCCAGGGTCACACAGCTGGGAAGTGTCTGAGGCCAGATTTGAACCTAGGACCTCCCATCTCTAGGCCTGGCTCTCAATCCACTGAGCTACCCAGCTGCCCCTCAAGTTGTTTTCTGCAAAAAGGTACATGCCAATTTTTGTTGTGAAACGTTATTTTTAGGGTTGTTGGAAAGGATTCTCAGAGTGGTTCGAGCTTCTACTCCGCCATCCTAGCAAAATGGGCACTTCTGGAAAGAAATAATGTGAGGTAATTAACTATCATATGAGAAATGCTCCAAATCACTAATGCTGAGAGAAATGCGGACCAAACTCTGATCTTGCAGGGCACATCCAACATCCTGGCAAAGAGACTGAAAGAAGGAAATGAGAGGAGAACTGATGTGCTTCTGGAAAACAATCTGGAACCATACCCTAGGTGTCATTAGAATCTGTTACCCTAAAAACTACAATTCCCAGCACCCCACTCTCCTTCTCTTGTGACATGCTAATGTAGGGAGGTTATACATTTTGTCTGGCCAGGCTTCTCAGGGACTCTTGATCTGATCCGTTTGGTGGAGGTGGCTTGAGGTGAGTGGCAGGAGAATCTACTCACGTGGCTTTATATTTTGTTAGATAATTACCTTTTTATTCCTTTACTTCAAGTGTTATATACTAATAAACTTTATAAAATATAATACTTGGAGTGCTGGACATTAATTTAAATCCTAGACCTAAAATTCACTAAACTGCATACTTTTTGACTCAAAAATACTGCCACAAAGCATGGAAGTCAAAGAAGTCAATGGTACATAAGGGAAACATCAACATATACAAAAATACTTATTGCAGCTTTTTGTTGTGACAAAGAACTAGAAACAAAGTTATTGCCCATAAATCAGTAAATCTACTAGCGTTTATTAAGTGCCTGGTAGGTATAGACACTATACTAAGCCATCAACTGAAAATATTATGGGGAAGGTTTGGGGTGGGGGAGAGAGCAAGAGAGAAACAGGCAGAGAAGAGACAGAGACAGAGACAGAGAAAGAAAGAGAAAGAGAAAAAGAAACAGAAACAGAAACAGAAAGAAAGAAAGAGAAAGAGAAAGAGAAAGAGAAAGAGAAAGAGAAAGAGAAAGAGAAAGAGACAGAGACAGAGACAGAGACAGAGACAGAGACAGAGACAGAGACAGAGACAGAGACAGAGACAGAGACAGAGACAGAGACAGAGACAGAGACAGAGACAGAGACAGAGAGGGTCTTTGCCACCAGCTGTGCAGCAGATAAAAGAGCAGAGATAAAATATACACTATTAGGGGCACCTTAAGAGGGAATCTAATCCTCCAGATACATTTGGGCCACGGGGTCTCTCAAATCCCTTCAAACTCCTGAGGTTCTGTTCAAATTAACTTTCTGCTTTACCATTCAAAAAAAAAAAACAACATAAACCAATAAGATGAAGAAAGTCACAAATAGATAAGAAAAGAAGAAACTAAATGTTCCAAAAAAGAACTTCATTTTTAAAAGTAAAATGTGAACTCCTTTTATGCGAATCCATCAAAAGAGGCAAAGAGCCTATTTATAGAATAAGATCTGGCAGGTAAGAAAAGTTCTTCATCTACTATTTCCTATTTCTCAGCAAATCATTTTCCCTAAGCAAGCAAGTTCTCTGCAGTGTTGCTTTATTATTGTCTTCAGTGCTTTAATCAGCTTTGACAGATATAGAAACAATAAACAAAGGGAAATCTGTGGGCTCTGATTTCAGAAAATATTTATAATGAGTAAACTGTCAAAAGCAAATGTCTTTTAACTTCAGCTCAATCACTTACTTCTTAAAGCTCTCTTGGGAACTCCTTATCTCTGCATATATCAAGGTTAAACTGGTTGTGGAGCAGCTTGGTGGTACAAGAGATAAAGTGCCAGGCGTAGAGTCAGGAAGACCAGAGTTCAAATCTGATCTCTAATACTTAAGTATAAGTCACTTAACCCCTATTGCCTAGCCCTAACTACCAAAATATAGTATTGATTCTAAGATGTAAGGTAAGGGTTTTAAAATAATTTTAAATATTTAAAATTTGTTTTTTAAATATCCATTTCCAACTAAGAGTCAAAGTCAGACCTTGAAGAATTCAGCAGCAGAAGACAGAACTAATAATTCTCTATGGTGTTATCTTCTCAAACTGAAGCCCTGGCAGAATGCTATTTAGAAACCCCCCAAGGTGAAATTTCTGGATTTGGAAACTCAAGATAAAGCACAGCTTTGTTGTTTACTTGCCTTGGGCAAAACACTTAGTTTTTCTGGGCCTGAATTCCTGCAGCTCAACCTTCAAACTACAGTAGTTTCCCCTAGAATAAAAACCCAATCAAATCACTTCTCTCACAGAATATTCCAAGTGAATTGGCCTAATTATTGTTCTTCATACACATTCCCTCTCTTGCCTCCAAACTTTAAACAGGCTGTTCCAGGTAAATTAAAGACATTCTATTGTCACCTCTACCTTTTAGAATTATTAGTTTCTGTTAAGAGGTCAACGCAAGTACCACTTCCTTCACCAAACCTTTTCTGATCCTCCAGCAATCACTGTTTCTCACTCCTCAAATTGTTATATTCTACCTAAGAGACAGCCTGGTCTAATCAATATCCTGATGATCTTGGAGTCGAAAAACACTAGATTCCAATCCCACCTCTGCTACTTACTGGCAAACTCTGAGCAAGTAACTTAGCCTATCCTTGCCTCCCAAAGGGTCTGTAAAGCCAAGGACATGTTAGGGATAAGGACTGGACCTGTGATTTCATTGGTGAGGAAGACAAATAGTGAGAAACTTCATCCACTCCACCTACCTACCACTTTCTCTAGAATGTTTATAGAATCTCTAGAACTGGGCATTGAGAAATCACGAAGGGAATCTTGTCAGAGGCAGGGATCTTGTTGGTCTTGGCTATTACAATCATCATTATTATTATAGCTACCATTTATAAAATTATTTCCATGTGCTAAATACTCTACAAATATCTCATTTGATTTTCACAAAAACCCAGGAAGTAGCTGTTATTATCTCCATCTTACAGATAAGGAAATTGAGGCAAAGAGTAGTTAATATCAAATTCAAACTCATGGCCCACATCCCATCCTCAAGACTTCTACACTGCTTCTCACAGACATGTTGTAGATTCTAAATCTTTCACATGCATTTAACCTATTTTTTATACCTTCAAAGCCTAGAAGAGCATTTTACATGTACATAGTAATCTTTTTTTTTTTAATCTTTAGTTTTTCATCCTAGAATCTATACTCTGTATTTGTTCCATGCCAGAAGATCAGTAAGGGCTAGGGCTAGGCAATGAGAATTGAGTAACTTGCCCAGGGTCCCACAGTAAGGAAGTTTCTGAGGCCAAATTGGAAGATAGGACTTTCCCTTCTCTAGGTCTGGCTTTCAAACCTCTGAACCACCGGGCTGCCCCCTTTGTAGTAAATTCTTGACAATGCTTGTTCAATTAAATTAGGTTCATTAGATAATGCATTCATTACATTAAAAGCTCCTAGTGGGCAGGGACAGCCTTTCTTTTTTATTCATGGTATCCCCAGCTGGAATTAGGCACATTGCTAGACATGGTTAAGTGCTTAAATAAACTCTTACTGAATTAAAATGGAATGAATTTAGATGAAAAGAGTGGAGGGAGGTAGAGTAAATTAACCCTGAGATCCTTCAGTATGAAATCCTACATCATCTTCTTCAAGCAGAAGGAAAGATATTTATGAATTTATACAAATGTAGAAACAGGAACGCCAGAACCCAGAGAATAACGTGTATACACCAACGTAAATGAGAAAATATTATCCAAAAGGTAGCTGGTAACAAACTAGGAGAAGAAGCTGCAGTCCACGTTAATTGAAAAACCAAAGCAAGTCCTAGAGGTCAGACAACACCCCTCCAGGAGCAAGAAGCCGCAGGTAGCCTACGAATATCTTCAGCGCCTACTATAAGCAGAGCCAGAGCCAGAGAGCGCGAGAGCTAGCGCGACCGAGAGAGAGGACGTCACAAGTTTTGCACAGTCGTTCTTGAAAGGGGGTTTTCTTTCCCAAAAATGGCTGTGATATAAAGACAAATGACAGCAATAAAACTTTTTTGGTAAATCACTAAAAGTCCAGCCAGGAGGTCCCGCCACAGTCTTTCTATTTGTACCTCTAAGGTCTTGCGGGGTAATTAATCCAGTCTCCGCCCCCTCCAGCTGCACGCGAAGGGAGGGCGGGCCAAAGGAGGGTACAGGAGGGAGAGTCCCGCAGCGCGACAGTGCTCGGACTACAACCCCCATGAGGCCATGGGGCAGAGGGCCAACAACTCCCAGCATCCTCTTGGAATAACCCATTTAGTTAGTACTTCAAAGGGGTGAAGGAGGGTGTGGGTAAGTAGGCGGGGTAATTGCAGGCATGAGGATGGCGCACTGCCTCGCTGGGAACCACTAGGCGTGTGCTGAAGCTGTCAGAAACGAGGAAGAAGCCGTTAGTGGGGAAGGCGCTAGGCCGCGGTGGCCCTCCGAAACGGGCATGTCAGAGGAGCAGCCCCAGGCCTCCTCTGGAGCGCTGCGGGATGTAGGGCGCGGCCTCGAGAACCTGCCCATCAGTTCGTGGCCCGAAGGGGAGGAGCCGGTGTTTCAGGTACCGCACTTTGCCGCGCACGCACGGCTCCGCCCTCTTCCTATCCTCGAGCGCCACCTACCGAGGGTGTGGGCCCTTTCCCCGCCCTCCGCGTATACGCCTTCCTCTTCTCTATAACCTTTAAAGGTCGTGCAGACACGTACCTACCTGGTATCTTTCTCTGTCACCTGAGCTTGTGGAGCCACGCCCCCTCCTTCTTACTGGATCTTTGAATTGTAAGGAATTTCATTAGCCAAGAAACCAGCATTTATTAAGTGCCTACTATGTGCTGGAGACTGTGCTCAGTACTTTACATGCAAGGGAAATTTCGGTGGCGTGAAAACAAGAGCAATAAAAATTTATTTTTAAATTAAAATAAAAACACCCCGGGCTAGTCAATGAAAACAGGCAGAGAGGATTATCTCCCAAAGACGAGGCCATCTCATTTGTGCATTAGTTGTTTTGTCTCCCTCTTTAGGCTGAGCTCTGGGAGAAGGCAGACTTGTCTTTTCCTTTCTTTATATCCTCTGCCTTACTACAGTGCTTGGCATACGGTAGGTGCTGTTAAACTGGAAAAAACATAGAACTATTAAATAGTCAGGAAAACCACTCTTTAATCCTGGAATAGAGTTCTGCGCTGTACTCCTGGGAGTGCCACCACTTTGGATGACAAGACAAAAGAATTTGGCGAACATACATACCCATTTAGGGGAACTAAGGACTGGATGTGAGAGTATAGTTGATTGACTTTACAATAGTAACAAAGAAAATGAGGAGTCCTTGACAGGAATAATATCTGTGTGAGGCTGATGCCTTTGGGTGGACACAAAAGGGAAAGATCCAGCCAAGACCTGGGCTACCAGGTAAAGGACTTCAGCCAATGGGGAGAAACATTTGGGACTAAAAGAGATATTTAACATCTGATGGGATTAGCCCACCCCACCTAGACTATAAGGTCTGTTGTTGGTCTGAGACTCCTGAAGTTGGGTTGAGAAACTCGCATATGACAAGGTCAAACTTGGGGCTTTAACCTTTAAGCTAACTAGACTGGAGGGTCATCAGATATGACTAGGCTAAAAATTGGGGGGTTTCTCTATTCCACGGGGTCAGTGCTTAATAAGTGCTGGTGGTGCTCAAAAGCACGAAATTCTGCTTGTGGGTTGCTCTGAGTGCTAGAGAGTTTCCACAGTAGCAGTGGTAGGTGGTTGTAGTAACAGTAATGACTCAAATTTAATGTTTAAAAAAAATTATTAAGGGCGAGGTCCAGAGACGGGAGGTCCATGGGTTCAAATATGACCTCAAACACTTCCCAGCTGTGTGATCCTGGGCAAGTCACTTAACTCCAGTTGCCTAGCCCTCCCTGCTTTCTGCCTTGGACCCCACACATTTGATTCTAAAATTGAAGGTAGAGCTTTTAAGGGGGGTGAGGGGAGACTATTACTTTGGACCACCGATTTATAACTGGAAGGAACTTTAGAGATGAGGAGACAAATTCTAGGCCATATCTCATCCCACCTTATATTTGACAGATAAGGCAGTTCAGAGTCAGGGGATTAAAGGAACTGGTTTATGTAGGAGCTCTGGCACTAGAGTGTGTCTTTAAGGAAGTTAGGGATGCTCTGAGGCAAAGGGGAGGAGGGAGGGAAGTTCAGGGATGGGAAACAGCCTGTACAAAGGCCTGGAAATGGGGAAAAATATCACTTCTGGACTACAGAGTATAAGAAGAGGAATAATAAATAATAAATAAGATTGGAAAGAGGTTGGGACCAAATCGTGAAGGGTTCTAAAAGCCAAAAAAAAAGGGATTTCTCTGTTCTCTCTGAATCCAGAGCCAGCTATTGGAACTTCTTTAGGAAGGGACAACATGTTTAGATCTTCACTTTCAAAAAGGGGAAGATGGGAGGGGAGTAGGGAGAGATGCACGGCAGGAAGACCAGTTAGGAGTTGAAGGTGACACTGAGGTGATAACTAGGAAAATGGAATAATAGTAGTAACCTCAGCAGAAGTAAGAAAGGGCAGGAGGGGAGTGAGCAAAAAGAAAATAGGACCTCTTAGGGGCATGTTGAGTTTGAGGACACGTGACTGAAATATCTAATAGGCAAATGTTTGGTGCTTCAGGAACTCCAGAGATTCTCAGCCCAGGTATGTGATAGTTGCTTGTACAGAGCTGGTCATTAAACCTAGGGGAGTTGATGAGGTCATAGTGAGAAACCGTATAGGAGAGAATAAGGTCCAGGACGAGTCTTGGAATATACACATAGTTAGTGTCAGGGGTCAGGGAGGGAGCCAGGAAGGGAAGCCTCTGATGTGAATGGTAATACAGCAAAGGAGGCTGAAGAAGCACAGTCAAACAGATAGGAGGAAAACCAGGAGATCTTGAGAGGAAGTAGAGGTTTTCTGTGTCACGAAAGTCCAGAATTAAGAGTGCATCCAGGAGGAAAGGGTGATTAGTCCTGCTGAATGTTACTGAGGGGTCGAGAAGGAAGAGGACTGGGGAAAACAATCAGATTTGGCCATTATGGATTATTGGTCACTGAGGAGAGCAGCTTCAGGTGAATTATGAGAACTAAGACTATATTTGAACCTTTTTATGTAAATAAATATATTTTCTTCCTCCACTGAAATAGTCTTATACTTTATCGTGTAATAGCAACACCACCATCAGGAAATCTTAGAGTGCAGGTTCCAGAAATGGACAGTGTGGATGACATCCCAGGACTGTCCTAGCTAAGTTTGGAGAGGATCTCTGCCAGGTTCCCTCCAGGGTAAAGAATTCTTTAGCCCCAGCAATTTTTTTTTTTTAAACACTTACCTTCAGACTTGGAATCAGTACTGTGTATTGGGTCCAAGGCAAAGAACAGTAAGGGCTAGGCAATGGAGGTTGAATCACTTTCCCAGAGTCCCATAGCTAGAAAATGTCTGAGGCCAGATTGGAAACCAGAAATCCAGACTCTAGGCCTGGTTCTCAATCACCCCAGCAACTCTTGAAGACCATCTGCCAAAATGGAAAAGGTTTATGACCTGTGTCAGTGGAGAGAATATAAAAACCAATAAATTATGAATTCTTGAATTGAACTGAAGTGAGAAATAAATAAAATTTATGTGGAGGAAATTATCCTCATCTTTGTCCTCACATCTTTCTACTCCTCAGTCTCTTTGCTATCTCTGCAGCCTACAAACACGATTAAGTTTTCTCCATCCTTAGAAAAATAGCTTTTGCCCCTTCTTTTCTCAAAAAACCTCTACTTCCTTTCAAGATCTGACTTCTAACCTCATCATTCAACTGAAACTGCTTCCTTCAAAGTTAATGCCAATGTTAATTGCCAGATTTAATTACCTCAATCCTCATTCTGTTTAACCTTCCTGGAATATGTGATACCATTAACCATCTCCTCCTCCCAGATATTCTCTCATCTCTGGGTTTTTGTGACCCTGGTTTCTCTTGATTCTTCTCTTAGCTGTCTGACCAGTATTCAGATCCTTTTGCTAGGTCTTTATCATGTTACTCTACTTACTGTAAATGTCCTTAAAGTTCTATATCTTGAGCCCTCTTCTTTTTTTCTCTCTATACTCTCTATATTTGTGCTCAAATAGTGTTACTATACAGATGATTTCCAGACCTGTTTATCTTACCTTAATCTTTCTCATGTGCTGCAGCCCCATATCAGCAATTGCCTGTTGAACAATTTGAACCAGATGTCCTATTAGCTTCTACAATTCAGCATGTCCAAAACAGAACTTATTAGTTTTCCTCCCAAACCTTCCCCCTTTGCTAAGTTTCCTGTTACTTTTGAGACACCACCATAATTCCAGTCACCCAGGTTTGCAGCCTCATTGACATCCTTGATTCCTTTCTCTCCCTTACTCTACATTAAGTAGCCAATCATTTACCAAATTTTATTTCTTTCTTTACTATATCAACAATGTATATCCCTGATACAGATAATATCCTGGTTCAGGCCTTCATCATTGCTCACCTGGGCTATTGTAGTAGCCTTCTAAGAAGTAGTAGCCTTCTAATAGACCTCTTGGCCTCAAGTCTGTCCCCATTCCAATGCATCCTTTGCTCAGGTGCCAAGGAGATTTTCCTTGAGCATAGATCTGCCAGTGTCACTCTCTTACTCAATACATTTAGTGGCTCCCTGTTAGCACCAGGAAATAAAATTCCTTTGCTTTGCATTTAAAACTCTTCCCAACAGGTCTTCTGCCTACATTCCATTTGCCTCTTACATTCTCTTCTGCTCCATCTCTTCTAGGATCCAGTCATCCTTGGCCTCCCTTCTGTTCCTCACATGGAACACACCATCTCTCATCTCTCTCCCTTTATACCTGCTATTCCTGGTGCCTGGAATGGTGTCCATCTCAACCTGACCAACTCTTAGAGTAGCACCTCCTCTGGGAGGCCTTGGAGGTCTCCTCCAGCTGCTGATAGCATCCCCTCAAAAGTTGCCTTCCCTCTACTTATTATCTTATGTGTTCTGATTTATCTTCATGGGCCCTTTATTAGAATATCAGCTTCTTGATGGCAGGGTCTGTTTTTGCTTTTTATTTGTGTCTCTAAATCTTAGCACAGTGTCTGTCCATGGTAAGCACTTAATAAGTGCTTCCTGATTGATTTACAAATATTATTCTCTTTTGCTAATGAAAAAACTAAGGCTCAAATGTTAAATTATTTACCCAGAGTTACACGAAGACTTGAGAATGGACTTATAAAAGACCCAAATAGGCATTCTATTCTCTCTATACTTACTCAAAACCACTTATATGTATAAGGAAATTGGCTGCCTCCTCTTTTTTTCTCCATAAATACTAGTCAGTGGATAGTGCAAATTATTTTCGCCATTATGTAAATAGCTTGAACAATTCTGCACTTTCAAACATGTTTTCTCTAAATCAGACTGGTCAGGTGTGCCCCTAGAAGAAAGAAGACAAGAATATAACTCCTAGGCAAAAATAACTACTAGTTTCCTTTTAGGTACTGTGTGAGAAAAGTGAAATAAAACATTGACATTCTTAAGTTGGAATCAAAAAACTATAATGCCAGAGGCAATCAATGATTGAAAATGAAACAAAACAAGCTCATTAATTTTGTTCAGCCAGGACTTAAGTGGCTATTATTTCTGCTCTCTGAAACCAACTTCAAACATGATTTTTAAGATCTCAGAATAGGAATAATCTGGCTCCAGGCCCCTCATAGCTGCCTTTAGCAAAAACAACTTCATGGGGCGAAAGGCCAAGTACAAAGCTTTTTGTAGTTTGTGTTTCAGAACAACTGAAAAAGGAAGGAAGCCTTTTTCATAGCCATGTCTCTGAAATCTAGGAGAAGCCAAAGGCCTTAACCTGGGGAATGTGAAATATGACATTCTTAAAGCTGTTGTAGAACAATGAGAGCAGCAGTTCCCCGGTCTGACAAGTTCTTGCAGAGCCCTATGTTCTGCACTCGGTTATTGATTATTACTATAAAGGATGCAAAACAAGTCTTGAGACTTCCTTGCCCATAAGAACCTCTCGTCTTAGATGGCCGGACTAGTAGTCATGAAGCCCCTGGAGAAGAAGAAGCAAGATCATTTAAATGCCAGCTATAAATGCAGAAGAGCCTAAGCAGTGTGGGCCCAACTAACCAGGGATTTGAACTCAGTTCTTCCTGACTCTAAGTGTAGCCCTCTTTCCACTGGTTCTCTCATGCCCCCGATTATTGAATCCTCATCTCTGCCCCCTGGCTTGGCTGGCTTTCCTCAAGCCCTAACTAAAACATCACCTTCTTCCAGAAGCCTTTCTTCATCCCCCTAATACCGGAGCCTTCCATCTGTAGGCGATTTCCAAATGATTTTACATACTTGTTTGAATGTTGTCTTCTCCATTCAGCCATGAGCTCTTTCTGCCTTTATCTCTAATCCTAGCACGGAGCACAGCATCTATGAGGAGCATTTTATTAAATACTTCTTGACTTGACTAAGACAATGCTTCCATTTCTTTTCTAACAAAAAAAATTAATGAGATGCTTCAAGCTCTTTAATATTCTGAGATTTTTGGCTTAAAAAATGCATAGCTTATTTGAGTTTCCACTATTTTGCAAATAGACACAATAACATCAGGTGTTTTTTTTCTTCATGCTTCTTCAAATAAGATCTTTTTTTCAGTGTAACAAGTCTTATATCTTATTGGTACTATTTTACATATGCTATTAAGATGAGTTCCTCTATCAGAGGGTTAACATTCTGAAACTGAAAATTAAATAGATAATTTAGTACTTTTAAATCTACTGAAATCCAAACGAACTACTTAGTATGTTTCTAAACAATTATATTACCCTGAGAATACTTAAGGTTAGATGTAGCATGGAAAAATAATTCCCTTTAAACATGAAACATTTCAAAGGCATAAACGACCTTTAATAAATTGAGATTCACAGGACTCCTTTGTTTTGTTTTGGTTTTAGTTGATTTGATATTAGCTACCAAAATCCTTGAGGGTTTCATCCAAAATTGCAGCACTATAAAATATATCCTCATTCACCAAAAAGTGAAGAATAAAAGAAATTGGTGAAAATAAAGTTGGAAGATCAAAGTAAGTCCTCCTTTTTCATCTCTGTGCAATGAAATGCAAATCTATTCACCAAAGACTGATCTGCTTTTCTGCAAGTTACAAAATTGTAGGAAGTCAGGCATGATTTTAAAAGGAAATGATTGTGTCATAAAATCATTTTTTGGCTCAGTGAATTATGCAATATTTAGGAAAGAGAGCTAGAAAGAATAAGAAGATTTAAAAGAATTCTTCACAAAAAATTTCACTAAGAATGATAAAGTTTAATTTCTCATTACTTCTTAAAATGCCTCACTAGTCACTTGCCTACATTACTTTTGATATTCAAAAACTTTAAAATAGACTTAGCATAAGATGATGGGGTAGGGGAATTTGATTGACAAGGCATTTCTTTTTAAACCATCCTTCATCATTCTAGGCCATCTCTCTAGATGAAGACAAAAATTAGAAAAGGCTGAAACAACAGCAACTATTTTGACGTGACCATGTATTATTTTATACTTGCAAAAAAGTTCAGGTTCTACTCATGACATATATTATGTGTAATCATGGGTAAGTTATTCAGTCTCTCATTGTCCCAGATAACTCTTTAAAACTCTTAAACTACAGATAAGTTGTCATTTTGGTCATTTTAAAAGGATATTCCATAGGATGTTTCCTACAGTGATAAGACCACAGATTTGAACCTCCCCCAAATCTACCAAAAAAGTAGGGACATAGAGAGCTTCTCCCCCACTACCATTATTGGACTTTTTTAGAATCAAACTATTTTTGAAAAACTGACATGCTGAAATACGTGTTGTCATATTAGCCAATCTAACAGGTATGAGATTGTACCTTCGAGTTGCTTTAATTTGCATTTCTCTAATTAATAGTGATTCAGAACATTTTTGCACATGGCTAAAGATAATTTAATTTCTTCATTTGAGAAATACCTATTGGTATCTTTTGACCATTTATCAATTAGGAACTGATTTGTATTCTTACAAACTTGTTTTAGTTTTCTATATATTTGAGAAATGAGGTCTTTATCAGAGACACTCACTTTAAATTTTTTCCCAGTTTGTTGTTTCTTTTCTAATCTTGCTTGCATTGTTTTTGTCTGTGCAAAAAAGCTTTTAAATTTAATGTATTCAGCTATTTTACATCTTGTGATATTCTCAGTATCCTGTTTAATCATAAACTCTTCCCTTATCCATAGGTCTTACAGGAGCACTGTTTTCTGCTCCCCTAATGTAAGCGTCTTGTT
The DNA here is from genome assembly GCF_016433145.1 of Gracilinanus agilis. Classification (NCBI taxonomy): domain Eukaryota; kingdom Metazoa; phylum Chordata; class Mammalia; order Didelphimorphia; family Didelphidae; genus Gracilinanus; species Gracilinanus agilis. The sequence goes on from NC_058130.1 coordinate 47,304,931, forward strand.
AATAGATGACATTTTTTCTCCAGCTCTCTTTCTGAATGATTAGTAGAAAGAAATCACAATGATAATAATAGCCTTTTGGCTTTAACACCTGACCTGACAATTTGACTTTTTATAATAGCCAAATTACTCACTATAAAGGTTCAAATTGAGCTATAAAGTAATCATGTCCTATGTGAAATGTCAGAAATCAGAGTATTTAAGAATTTAAGTAGCCTATGAGTATTTTTAAAAATAAAAATCAATATGAGGTTTCAGGAAATGTCCCCCTAAAGGAAATTTTTCATTGGCATTAATATTTAAATAAATGAAAAAGCATCTAGTAAGTACTTCCTCTGTGCCAGACACTGTGCTAAGTAGTGAGATTCTAAACAGTTCTTGGCCTCAAGGAGCTTATATATTCTAGTAAGAAAAGGTAGCACACATATAGCACACAACGTGGGATTATTAATATTTAGATGGATCTGTGATTTCATTTAATATGAGTATATCACCATCACATATTTAAATTCCCTCTGATTTCTTATACTCTCCCATTCTGGTTCATGTCTTTGAATAAGTCCTCCCAGAAGACTCACCCAAATCTTTAAAGGTAACTGGAGAACTTTTCTTTCATTTGTGAGATATATTATTATAGTGCCTCCCCCGTCCTGTTATTGTCTTTGCAGTACACTCCTGAACCAGTGATGGGTCCTGGAGCAGAAACTGATCCCACCCAGATAACCTTTCCCGGATGCGCTTGCCTCACCATGTCCTGCCTCCCAGCCACTTGTTCATGTCTCTTTCGTGGGGAGAATTATGATCATTGGTGCCTCAGAGATATAGAGAGTGACGTGGAGTTTGCCAGACCGATGTTTGAATGCAACATCATGTGCCAGTGCAGTGAACAATGCGAGAACCGAGTGGTTCAAAGAGGTCTGCAGTTCCGTCTCCAGGTGTTCAAGACTGATAAGAAAGGCTGGGGGCTTCGCACCTTGGACTTCATACCCAAAGGAAGGTTTGTTTGTGAATATGCTGGTGAAATTTTAGGAACCTTGGAGGCACGCAGAAGAATACAGCAACAAACAAAGCATGATTCAAATTACATTATAGCTGTCAGAGAGCACATATGTAATGGCCAGATAATAGAAACCTTTATGGATCCTACCCACATAGGGAACGTCGGCAGATTCCTTAACCATTCTTGTGAGCCAAATTTATTGATGGTCCCTGTCCGTATTGACTCAATGGTGCCTCGATTAGCACTTTTTGCAGCCAAAGACATTCTGCCAAATGAAGAACTTTCTTATGACTATTCAGGAAGATTTCATAATCTCATGAAGAAAAATGGAAACCAAGAAATGTCAGATACACACAAAATAGGGAAGCCTTGTCATTGTGGTACCAAATCATGTGCTGCTTTCTTGCCTTATGACAGTTCACCGTACTCACCCCTAGAAAATCCAACCACTAATTAAAGGACCAATTAAAAAGTATGATGTGAGCATTACATCCATTAGTAGTAAGCATACATAGTCATAAGAATTGTCTCCACAGTGATAACCAAAAGGCATTAAAATGAGTATAACAACAAATATAAGATTGGTCATTTTTTTTTATTTCAAACAATTTCAATGATTGAGAAAACAGTTGCATTTCCATATCATAAAATGAAAATAAACTTATAACACCAAAAAGAGAATTCAGGGAGTCCCTATTGAATTGTGACCTTTCTCTTCCAAAGTTCTAGCCCCACTGTGACACGGAGTGAACTCTTTGAGTATAGTGTACATTCTCCAAGTTCAAGATACTCCAGGGCCCTGGTACTCCTATGCCAGGGCACTGACTAGTAAAACAGGGACACAGAAATGACCCAAGTGCTCCAGACCACAGAAAATATCTGTCAACTCTGCCTTTGCACACTGGGCATTTCAAGTCCTAGTAAAAATATCTGTATTTGTTTCTTCCTCCCCTAAAGATCTACCACAATGGCTCTTTTAAGGCAGCATGCATTACTAACTGCTTGCCATGTGCCAGGCACTGTGCTGGGCATACACCACATGTAAGAGGGAGGTGGAAGAGTAGGGATGAAGGTGCCGTTATGAGGTGCCCGGAAGAGAAGGACTGGGGAGTATCTAGAGTCTCTGTGTCCTGGAGAACAATGAAGACATGATGGACCAGAACCTCCTCCTTAAAAAGGGGATCATGGGAGAAACCAACCCATCGGAGGGCAAGATGATTGGTGTCCAGGAGTGAGGTGGGCTTCCAAAGTGAAGAGGCTTCTACAACAAGATAGACAAAGGCCAGGAGCAGTCAGGAATCCCACCTGGAGAAGAGAGAAGACAAGGTTGGCTGGGCCTCCTTGGATTGTAAGCTAGAGGCAGTCTTAAAGGCTATGAAGAAGCACAAACTTGACCAGGTGTGATAATGAAATTAAATCTGCCCTGCCCAAAGGTGAAAACATCCCCACTTAACTCACAAGTTGGGAGGTCTGTGACCCACGTGTGCTAGAGTGAGAGACGAATCAGAATTTATTGACTGCCTTCTGGGCAGTCCTAAGAAAAGCGACTGTTGTGATTGGACCCATACACTAAGAAGAAGGCACAGGAAGTAATGCAAAAGAAGCCCCTTTAAAAGAAGAAGTAACAACTTCCTGTAGCTCTCTTCTTCGTGACTTGGACCTGGAGGAGTGCTGGACCTGGGACCCTGAGACCTTGGTGAGACTATTCTTAAATCTTTCCCTTAGAACTACACTTGGTGAGTGTAAAGACTAAATCTTCTTGGACTTCTCTAAAGAAACTGCTCTTTCAAAAGAGAGTCTGTGACTGAAGCTTCTGCTTCATTCACCTCTGGGGCCCTCCGGCCCTCCAACCTTAGTCTCAAGGCTGAGCCTCCTCTGACTGAGGATTAATTAGATCTGCCTGGGTTGAACGAAGAGGCCGGGACAAATTACTTAGTGTGTTAGATTACTTATCCTATACTTTCATTTTTTTTAATTTTCTCTTCCTCTTTTCATAAATAAACTTCCATAAATGTCATTTTGACTTGAGGTTATTCCTTAATTGGGGATTGATAATTATTCAATTCCCTGGCAACCAAACCTTTTAATATTCAGCCAACCAAAACCCCTTTTTTACCCCTTACACAGGCCTGCAGGGTCAAGGCTGGCAATAGCTTAGCTGTCTGTCATCCAAGGGCCATTCTCACTGAAGGAGGCCTGACCCCAAATGGTTGTCCATTTAAGTGATGATGTTTCTATCATGGCGACTCATCCACAGGTTCGTCTTCACTGGCAGAAGGAATCCTCGCACTGATAATTACGCGTACGTACATAATGGCTCTGTGGAGCTGGAACTCTAATCAAACATGGTATGGAATGAGTGAAAGATACTAAAAATTCATTAAATATAGTTGGCCCAATGAATTCTAATCAAGAAGCCCTAACATCTCAAATTATTTCAGTCTCTCCAGTGTGATCCTGCTTTTTTCTTTTTTTAACTCTTATTTTCTCTCTTCATAACAACTTGCAGGCAGAAGAGGAAGGCTAGGCCCACAGGGTTACATGACTTACTCAGGGTCACACAGCTAGGACGTGTCTAAGGCCAGATATGAACCCACCTCTTCCTGTCTAGGCCCAGCAGTCTTTTCTGTTCTGCTTCTCCCCACCACCACCCCCAACAATGGTGTATATATCTTCTCTTAAAAGTGAGCTTTGACTTGGCCAAGTCACCTGACCCCCATTGCCTAGTCCTGACCTTGGAACCAATACACTGAATTGATTATAAGGGGGAAGGTAAGCATTTTTTTAAAATGAGCTCTGTAACAACTTTATTCAGATATTGTAGCATCTACAGATGTCAGACTAGCCAAAGCCAAAGCTCTGTCTGGATGGGGCTTGCCTTCATAGAGAAGTCCAGACGGGCCTGTGAAAGCTTATTCTGGGTCTGCTTGCACCTTGGGAGCGGGATGTGGGCAGCCTTGCCAAGCTCTGCCCCATGGCAGGTTGTCGGGAAGAGAAGGGATATCAGGGATGTTCCCTGTAATGGGTGGTGGCAGAGCAACAGGGAGGCTTGCCCACCAGCTCATAAAAAGGTGGAGAGCAGAGTGGTTAGAAACCAGAATCCAACAAGATGTTGTTGACAAGAGATGCACCTGCTAGCCAGAGGATCCACACACCAGGCAGCCTCAGAGGCCCGAGGTGGGAAGGGAAGACGGGGCCTCGAGGGACCCACAGACTAGAGCAGGGATCGAGGCCCAACGACAAGGAGCTGGCGGGGGGCTGAACCCCAGCCCAGGAGGACTCAAAGGCCTGTCCACTTCTCATGGCCCCTCAAGAACTTCAGTCCTGCTTTTTTTAAGGGAACTTTGCCCTGCCAAAATATTTACCCCAAAAGAGGTCACTCTGTCTTTCCAAGTTTCACTACTTCTGCCTCAGAAATGGCAATAATCTATTTAGAATTAGGAAATTCCATTTTCTGTTCCGAGAACATTGCTAACTCCTTCCCTGCAGTAACTTTTCTGCTCCCCCCAGCACCATTTTAATAGAGTTCTCCCTGACAATTACTATTTGTCAGCTAGGTAGCACACCAGACATTCCCCCATCCAGAAGCATGAATCAGAGCACATCCTGACATCCTTAACCTTCTGAGAGCAGTGTCATAGCGAGTGAACAAGCCCTGAATTTGGAGCAAAAAGACCTGAATTCCATTCAGCTCTGCTACTTAACAACTCTGACCTCGGCCAAGTCACCTAAACTTCTCTGAGCCTCTGAGATGAATAGAGGTAACGTGGCAAAGTGGAATGAGCCGTGGGCTTGGAAGCAGAAGCCTTGAGTTGAGTGTTGATGCTAATTCTTATTTATATCATCTGTAAAATGAAAGGATGGTGCTAGATAAGCTCTAGATCTGGTGATCTAAGACTTGCACAACCTACCTCCTGGGGCTTCATAAGGATCAAGAGAAAGGTTATATGTAAACCACCTTCTGCAAACATAAAGCTAATGTATTTATTAGAAATTTTGTACCTTTGGACTTCATCTGCCAGCGTCCCTTTCCCTTCGTCCTCACGTTTGTCTTGTTACGTTGTTTGTATATAGTTCTGTAATTCCGCCCTAGCTCTCTCTCTCTCTTCCACGTGTGCAGCTTGGGTGAGCTCCCTCTTGACTCTAGCCCTTTAGTTTCCTTTTTGCTTCAAGTTAAATTTAATAAACCTCATTAAATAGAATACTTTGAGTATTTTGGATGTTAATTTTAATTCTCAGACTCTGAATGCTTACCCCAGTGATCTCCCACAAAATGGCTTCCTGGCAAAGCACTGAGCAGGATGGATACCTTTGGTGTCCATTCTAAGGCAGAAGGGTGCTAAGGGCTAGGAAATGAGGGTTAAGTGACCTGCCCAGGATCACACAACAAGGAAGTGTCTGAGGTCATTTTGAACCCAGGGCTTCCTGTCTCTAGGCCGGGCTTTCCATCCACAGAGCCACATAGCTGACCTTCCACTGTGTCATTTTTGCAAAATGTTTTTTCTGTTCCCAAAAGAATTGTTTGCTACGGTTGGGGGAAGGAAGAGGCAGGAGTATAATTTAGGATATTCTCATTCACGGAGGTGGTGCCAATACAGCTGAGCTCCAGAGAGGACTACTCTTGCTCTACAAATGTGACTGAGAAAGTTAAATATGGGGGCAGCAAGGTGCACAGTGGATAGAGAGCCAGGCCTGGAATTTGCTTTTTAAGCAAATTTAGATAAATCGTATTTTTCTATTTGCTCATTTATAAATATGGAGATTTGTATTTTGGAAAGCATTGTGGCTTCGGGGCATCATAAAAGTCACACTTAAGGATGCAGGCGGCCCTTTAAAATCATCTATTTAAAGGAAAATTATAATTTCCTGATAAAACATGAACGCTATTACTCATCTAGTCAATGGCTTTTCTGAAGGAGATTGCTCCAAGCTCAAAGGAAAAAGTCACCTCATTTAAAATGTGTCATTGTGCAGAGGAGTTCTTTTTCCCAGAGGGGAACCAGGGTTAACTTCCTAGTCTCAAATGAGAAGATTCCAATGTCATTCTGAGAGTCTCTATTTCCTAATCCTTAGGATAAATATTGGTCTGTTCCTGAGGCAAGAGCGCAGCACCCCCTTTCCAAATCTTATCCCTAAAGTCTGTGTCACCTGGACTCTTCCTTTTATTTGGAGGCTTTTAGGGGCCTCTGCGCCTGCCCTGAGCCTGGAAACCGGCCCTCCCTCTTGTCCTCCTGGCCCTGAGGAAGCTCAGTCAGCTCTGAGATTTCCAGGAGACGCAGCCACCTAGCGAGAGGGGTGGCGGGGAGGGCCTCGGATCCGCCCAGGGCGGGGAGCCCCAGCCCTGAGCTCTTAACGAGAGTCCTTGTAGGGCCACCCTTAGGAGAGGAAGCTGAGGGCAAGCAGCCTGTGGGGGACAGCACTGAGGCCTTCCTCTCACCCTGTTTAAAAGAAGCGGCACATTTTCATGAGGCTAAGTCCGTCTGGGGCGCATCAAGCCTCTGATACGGAACTAGACCTGCCACCGATTCACGAGCGCCCTCCGAGGATACAAACCGCGACCCTCCCTGGCGGCCCAAACCCGAAATTGGGTCTGTGCTCCGAAGTCTGCCCCGGGGCCCCCCCAAAGTGGAGGCGCCTCTGGCCATTCGCTGCCATCCCCAGCTCCTCCCGGGAGGCGCCTGAGGGACTGACCCAGGACCCGGGCGGGTGTGCGTGCCCCACGGAGGCCTTCCTGGTCCTAGAGAGGCCGCTCCGGACTGGCTAGTTCTTAGACAGGAACCAGGCCAGGGAACGAAGGGGGTCTCTCGCTGGCTTACAGAACTGGCCAAGAGAGGAAGCCCGGCTCGGGAGACAGCCTGGGTTTTCTCCTGGCCCTTAGGAAGGGGTTACGCGGCTGCCCCTTTGGAGGAATCCAGCCTCCATCCTTCGAGGTGGCGTCCCAGGGAGGGAGGAGAGGCCTTTTCTTCCCCTGCGTGCTCCTCCTCCGCACAGCCCCCCCGGGGGGGGGGGGGAATGAATGTCTTCCCCACCCCCGCCAGACTCCGACCAGGACGACCAAAGGCCTTTTCCCTTTCAAATAAGCCTCTTTTCCTGCTCTCCCCATTCTCTCTTGCCATCTGCCTCCTGCCGAGGCCCGCTTCCTGGGTCACCCGCTGGGGCTCGACTTAGGGTGTCCCCCTGGTGAGGCCCACGAGGCAGCTTCCAGGCCTTGGGCCTCCCCTTAAATGCACATTCCCAAACTCTCCCCGCCTCCAGGAAGCAGTGCGGCCCCACGGGAGGGGCCCTGATGCCTCAGGCTGGAGGCAGGTTCACATTCCACTTCGGCCTGTACTAGAGGGCCTGGAGGGCCCCTGCTGCATATCTCTCTGTGTGCCCCGGCAGCCACGTGGGGACGTGGAGAGAGTCTGTAGCCAGAAAGACTGATCTTCCTCAGCTCAAATCTGGCCTCAGACACTTCCTGGCTGGGTGACCCTGGCAAGTCACTGAACCCTGTTTCCTCAGTTTCCTCTTCTGTAGGAAGAGCTGCAGAGGGAAATGGCAAACCACTGCTGTGTCTTTGCCAAATAAAAAACAATGTCACAGAGAGTCAGACACGAGTGAAAACTGAATAAAAATGATCCCAAGGTCTGGGATCAAATCCTGACTGTGGATACCCGAGAGTCTGTGAACAGGCACATAAACCCTGCCGCCTCCCACCAAGGGATTAGACAAGAAGGCTCTGAAGGGAGAGGAGAGGAGGGGAGGGAACAAGCACATCCTGTGGGCGTGGCTGTGTCCCGGGCACTACAGGAAGTGACTGAAAACTCTGGGCCAGGCTGTGTCTGAACAGCAGCGTTGCCTGCTGCCTGCCGCCCTGTCTCCTGGCTCCCAGCGCTGACATCCATGCACGCCTCGTCCTCAGAACCATCCCGTTACAGCATGACTTCTCTGCCTGACTACTGCGGCCCCCCGCCAGAGATGGCAGCACTGCCTTCTGTCCCCAAGGCTTTCTCTTTTTTAAACCTTCCCTTCCATTTTAGAATCAGTACTAAGGATCAGTTCCCAAGCAGAAGAGTGGTAAGGGCTGGGCAGTGGGAGTGAAGTGACTTGTCCAGGGTCCCACTGCCAGGAAGCATCTATGGGCAGATTGGAACCCAGAACCTCCCACCCCTGGGCGCTGTTTTCCATCCCCTGAGCCACCCTGCAGCAGCCCCCCGCTTTCAATAATGACTGCTCTCTGCCACTCCTTTCTGGGACTGGCATTGGTCAAAGTATCCCATATCTATGCGTCCAACGCAGACAATTTCTTCTAAATATCTCTACCTCAAGTTTGATATTTATCCTGAGCTTTCAGGAAGTACTTTAATCCTCAATCCCACTTAAGCCGCACAATGGAGCCAAAAGGCTCCTCTTCCCCAGACCTCCCCCAATTCATTAGGAGTCAGTTTTGGGGGGCAGCTAGGTGGCTCGTTGGATTAGGAGCCCGGCCCGGAGACAGGACATTCTGGGTTCGAATCTGACACGGCATGGAGTCTTAAGACGGAAGGTAAGGGTTTTAAAAAAAGGGAGGTTTGAAAGTTCATGGTACAGTTCCCACAGACAACCAAACTCCGAGGACTTGCTCCAAGAATGAGCCTCCATAAGGGGTGCAGTAGAGAGAGTGCCGGGACGGAAGTCGGGAAGACGCATCTCCTGAGCTCCAATTCAGCCCCAGACACTCCCTAAGCTGGGTGACCCCAGACCAGTCACTCCACACCGATTGCCACCGTTCCCTCACTAGTCAAAGGAGCCGGAGAAGGAAACGGCAAAGCACTCCTGGATCTTCGCCAAGAAAACCCCAAAGAGGGATACAAGACTCAGACAAACGAAGAGCCTCAGCAACGAGAAGAACCGAGATTCCCTGTGACGCCGATGCGCTCCGCACTCTTCTGCCTCCTTGGCAGCTGCCTTTCACTCCTGCAGGGAGCCGTGATGCCGATGCTCTCGGCACTCTTCTACTTGTGGCTGCTTTTTACTCTCTCAGGGAGCCATGATGCTGCACTCAAGTGTTTACTAAGCGGCTGATGAAGTCCTCAGAGTTGTAACCCTACGCAGCCTTGGTGCAGACCTTTAGAGCTTACAGAGCACTCTACACGTTACCTCCCGTCTCAGTGATGGAGCACAGCATGGGGGTCCCCATTAAATAGAATAGAAAAGGAAGCCCCTTCAGAAACATTCCAAGGATCTGCCCTACACTTGCCCAGCTTGAAGTCGGAGGCTGGATCGGAGTCGCCCTTCAAGGAAAAGACCCGTCCTGACTTTTTAATTTTACTTTAAAGTCCTGGATCAGAGCTCTGGTTCTAATAATTATCATCACTTGATCAGCCATTCTGTAAGTACTCAATGAGGACGTGATGGAATGAAATGGAACTGTCCGGAAAGGCAAGGAAAGAACAAAGATAGACAGAACACCTGCGGACCGCTCCACCTCCTCAACCTCACTCACATAAGTAAATGATGCTGGATTTAGTCAAAGTATCTGCTTTCAAATTGCAGCTTTGCTACTTACTGATGGGGCATCTTAGGCAAATTACTTAAACTCTGGGGCCTCAGTTTCTTCATCTGTAAAATGGAAACAGTTCATCACCAAGGTCCCTCATAGGACAGAACCTGTGAATAGAAATATAATGTTGTAGTCACTTGATTAATGCATTAGAACTGCAAGAACTAAAATGGAGGATCCCAACAATGACATCCTTCAGTCAGCCCCACATGCCCAGTTTGTGTCTTTGTTCTTTACAAGGCAAATGGCACAGAGGAAATCACTGGAGGCTATGGAGGCCAACCTGGTCACAGGCAGAGAGCCAGAGGGCCCTCCAATGAAAAAGGTGCCTGATAAGGTCAGGGGCAGAGAGAGGGAAATCACAGCAAAGAGGACAACACAAGATCTAACCCCATGGCCTGAAAATTGGTGTGTTTGATCTGAATTCGGTTGCAAACTATCCTTTATTGAAGTGGGCCGTAAATCAATGGAAAACGACTCTTCTAAACCCAACGTGTGGTCAAAATTTGAAAGAACACGGCAGACTGGTCAAGAAACACCAGCTTCGTTCCTTGACCGAGTGATTGAGGCTAGAGAGACACAATTAGGTCTCAATACTCAGGAAGAGTGCAATTGAACACAGTAAGAGAATTTTTGTCCAGAATTCGGTTCCAAATGTTAGAAAGTTTTTCTTAGACTATTATTGCCCAAATTGGGAATTACTTTCTCTAGATCAGCTTAAGCAGAAAGCTACCTATGTCTATGCCCAGGAAAGAGATAGATCTTCTGATGAAAAAGATATAATTATTGAAAGTCTCCATAAGCAGTTGAAGGAAGCGATTGACAGGGCAAAAGAAAAGGAGATAGGTGAGGTCACGGTTCTGTATTTCTGGTCAGATCTGTTTGCCATGTTAGTATTTGATGGAAAAGCTTCAGGCCACTTAGTCTATCAACAATCACAACACAAAACTTGTATCTTCCAGCTTTAGGCATACTGATGTAATCAATTTGCAAACTTTCCAATGGACAATATGCTAAAGGTCTACCACCCAAACCATTCTTTCTGAATGTGTTTTGATTAAACTTTTGACAGACTGAGCAACCATTGCAGATCTTATTTGCAACAGTACTTATTCCTGGTGCAACTCATTGCCTCTTGATGGAATCTACAACAGCTTGTGTACCAAAATGACCTTTTGTGTGGATAGCTTGATACAAATAGGTATACAAGTCTTTTGGTAACAATGGTCTTCCAGTATCAGTAAGGATGGGATTTTATGCAAAGGAGATGGAATCAAAGGAGGAGAAGTCAGTTGCTGGTAGTTAAAACCAGCAGGGAATTCTAGGGAATTTCTCCCAGGAGGACAAGGAAGAGGGTTTTCAGGCTGAGGTCTGGGAGGAGTGAGGAGGCTCTGATCTGGACTGGAGGGCTTCCTGAAGACCTTTCTTTTGGAAATTGAAACCCTGATTCCCTGATCACAGCCATTTCAACACAACTCATCCTTTAAGACTATGACCATCAAGTCAACTAAGATTTGGGACTCTACTGGGAGCAATCTCTTAGTCTCCGTCACCCATTGCCCAACTTTGCTGAGAGACCCTTTTCAGTCAATTATAATTACAGGAAAGAATAGAAATCGAAGGGGAAGGGGGCAGGGGCGGGGGAGAAGCTTAAGAGTTGGAACCACTAGGGTTCCTGCCTAAGTGAAGGACCCCATAGGAATAAGTAGAGGGCACCCCCAAAAGCCCTCTGCCCTTCACCCCCTTCTTCAATCCCTGATTTGTGAATAATAAAAGCCATTTAACAGTCAGATGTTGTTCCAGGGTGCCTGAGAAACAACAAGGGGGAGGGGAACCACAGCTTGGTCTGGCAGACTCCATCTTTGAGCCAAGACTACCTGCTGTGAAATTAACTGACCTTGGGGGAGGCTTGAGTGAATCCCTTCCTTATTCAGGGTCAGATCGGGGTACCACCTACCTCCTCTTGTAGGGAAGCTTTACCCCCAACTCCTGTGGGGCAGCATGACCATCTAGGTTACCCAGTTTTGGGGTGACACACCCTTAAAGTCTCCCAGTGTATATTCAGTCCTCAGGGAGTGCTGGAGGAGAGTCACCAAAGAGACTCTCTCTTTCTCTCTCTGTCTCTCTCTCTCTATCTCTCTGTCTCTGTCTCTCTCTCTCTCTCTCTTCTACCAACATCCACTGAAGGGGGTTGGGGTGGGGCTTTTATTGTTACAACAATCGGGGCATCTTCCCAGGGAACTAGCCCAAACACCAAAGCCACAAGAAGCAGTGCATGGGCAAAGGGAAGGGAGTAGCCAAGGTGAGACTTCCCAAAACTTCTAAACCAATTTCATGGATTGAAAGTTGAAAATCAGGATCTCATTGGTTTTTGAAGGAGAGTCTAGAATTTGCCTCCTGAATCCTCAGGTCTCTGTTCTAATCATTAACTGTCTTTCTTCTACACTTTTTCAGTCAGACTTAAAACTTTTCCCTGACTTGCATTCTCTAGGAAGATGAATGATGCCTTCCCTAGTTTTTTAAAAAAAGAAACAATGTCCAAAAATAATCAAAATTGAACACTCTAGAATGATTAGGGCCAAGCTAGGCCTTAAGGAACACATGAGAAAATAGCTCCCCTCCTTCCTTTGTAGGAAGTATAGGACATGGCTGTAAAATTCTACATATATATCATTATTTCTCAACATTATCTAGTTTTAAGGAACTTTCTTCTTTCTTACCATATTCTATTAAAAGGGATGGGTTGAGCAGTGGAAAATATGTGATATAAAAATTAAAGAAATCAGTGGGTTGTTTTGTTTTTAAAGAAACTATCCAAACTCATTTCAAAGTTATCATCTCTGGCTTGATCTTGATCTAGAGGTTAGGAGAGAAGAAGGAAAAGGGAGAAACCTTGGTGACCTCTAGTTCAATGATTTGCCCAAGATCATCACACCCAGGACATTTTCAGAAGCTAACCTTCTCCCATTGTGGCCCTGGATTCTCTGCTTCTTCCCTCCAGGGGTCTGCTGGGCCCCCTGCCTCCCCCAGGTATCCCCAAGTGACTTAGTACAGAAGGTCTTCACACACCATATCTGTTCAAATATTCCAGCAGGCCCATTCAGCGCAATGGAGGGAAGCCTTTGACAGGTTTTCAGGCTCTGCAAAGGCCAAATTCATGATTTTAGAGTCTCAATTGTGGCTGCCCAGGAATGCAGATTCCATTTATAACACAGTTGCTATGGAACTAACTGCCCTCTGCAATGTTGTTTCACCTAAGGTTATGTTTTCATCCAAACAATACAAGGTGTACTATGCAAAGTCTGACCTAAATGCCTAGGAAGGCACTCCTAGGGAAGGGCTAGTGGAGTTCCAAAGAAGAAAAAAACCTTTCTGATTCTGATAGTCAAGGAGATTTTCTGTGTTTAGCCCAAGGATTATTGACCCATGATTTCATCAACCTAAAGTATTCCCTCCTCCAAAATGCAGCCTGTCTATGACTTGGGATGTGATTCCTAGAGAGATGCTCATAAAAGTTGAGTGACTTGTCCCGAGTCAGAGGAGGTGGGATCTGAACTCAACCCTTCTGCCTTTAAACCCAGCCTAGGCTGCTAGGTGGCTTAAGGGATAGAACTTTGACTTCTGGAGTCAGAAACACCTGAAATCATTTCCTGTTCCATATGCTCATTTGCTGTGCGGCTCTGTGCTTTAGTTTCTCATCTATAAAAGTAAGGAGTGAGACTCCACTTCCAATGATCCAGTTTATCCCCTACATCATGATGCCATTATTAATAACGAGTCAACAAGCAGACACCAAGTTAAGTTCTAGGAATGCAGCTACAAGCAGAAAGAAAGGTGGTCCTTACCCTGGAGGGGCTTATGTCCTAACGAAGAAAGACCACAGATAAAAGAAGCCAAAAATACCAGGGAAGGAAGCAAGATAGAGATGAAGGTACCTATGGCAAGGCTCATGGCAGAGAAAGTCAGAAGTATAGCCTAGAGAGGAAAGAAAATAGGGTCACCTGTTTGTCATCCTTAAAATGGAGGTTCTGGGAGGGAGCATCCAATTTTCTTTTTTTTTCCTTTACAATCTTATGTATTTTATTTTGTCCATTTAAAAATATTATTCTGAGAAAGGGTCCATGAGCTTCACTAGGCTACCAAAAGAATCCGTAATTCAAAAAACATTAAGTAACTCTGATCTTGTCCAACCCCGCTCCCATTATTTTTTTGTTTTTTTTTCTTTTTTATTGTCATGCAAAACATACTTCTATATTGATCACTGTGTAAAAGCAAACTCATACAAAACCAAAATCCCCAAATAAAACCAAAGATACACTGATGTGAAAGATGATTCCGACAGTTCTTTCTTCTGGAGGTGGAAAGCATTCACCAGCATCCAGTTTTCAATGTGAGAAGTGCAGGAATTTTCCACAGGAGGGTAAACAAAGTCTGGAGCGGCAGTATGGTCTGGATTGTGTATGTGTAGTGCTTCAAGGTTTATAAAAGGAAATCCTCTCATTTGTAAGACTGATGCCAAGTTAAATGAGCAAACCCAGGAGAACCATTTATACTGTAATTCATTGTTAAAAAAGAACACCTTAGAAAGACTTAAGAGCTCCCATTAATTCCATAGCCAAGCACAATTTTAGAAGCTTCCCACTTCCTGGCAGAAAAGACCAAATGTGTAGCCAATGAAGGAGTTTGTTTTCCTTGATTATACATATTTGTCATGAGAATTTTTCTTTTTGTTTTCAGTGAAGGAACAGTGGGAGGGAGAGAAAATAAGTGCTTATTAATTTAAAAAATAAAGTTAGGGCTTTTTTTTTTTTTTTTTAAAGAAAGGCTTCATAATCTTGACCTAATATTGTGGCATTTTGACAATGCATTTTTTTCCTTAGTCCTTGAACTCCATGCTGTTTTGTCTTTCTGCTGTTCCCACTCTACTGACCCCCAGATCTCTAACATTAACTGAGAGTCCACTTCCAGTTGGCTGGTTTATTTATGCCTGTAGGAGGTGGCTTGCCTTTCCTGCTCCCCGGAGGTCCCGTCCTCCAACTAGTGAGAAGAAACGGAGATTCTCTCCATCCTTGTTTCCAGTTACCATAGCCCAGATATTTTGTGAGCTCCTGATTCCTGATTCCTGAGAGGTTTCCTGACTGAGTATGAGTGAGAACCAGACCCTGAAAACTTCTGTCTTTGGAACAGAGGCCTGCAGCCATGTTGGCCTCTGAAGAAGTTCATCAAGATTTCAACCCTTTCTTCTCTGACGAACTTTTACGGTGATGATCTTTCATTGGAGGGCCAGTCGGCTCCGCTTAGATAGTTAGTCTGGGTTTTTTGAGAGATCAGAGCAGTGAAAGTGTAGTTTAAAGAACTTAAAGGGGGCAGCTGGGTAGCTCAGTGGATTGAGAGCCAGGCCTAGAGACAGGAGGTCCTAGGTTCAAATCCGGCCTCAGACACTTCCCAGCTGTGTGACCCTGGGCAAGTCACTTGATCCCCATTACCCACCCTTACCACTCTTCCACCAAGGAGCCAATACACATAAGTTAAGGGTTTAAAAAAAATTAAAAATAAAAATAAAAATAAAGAACTTGAAGACGGCTTCGTGAGAAGCCCAGAGACAGGAAGGAGGGGTGTCTAGATTTTAGAGTGAGGGACTCCTTTTACCCTGGTCCTCCACCATGTTCTTTTGATTGACTAGAAATAGACTGGTTTAAAAGGAAAGTCAGATAGCGCTGGGGCCCAAGAGTGACTCTCAGGCCTCCTCAGGCCTGCAAAGGGATTTCCTCTGAATAGTAACAACAACTCTACAAACCCCATTGAGCCAACTTACTCACCTATTTCAGTAGTTGGCCATTAGGCTCTTGCATGTCTGGTGACAGCATCCAGGTGGAGAGTCGTCCTGCTTCACCAGCCATCAGTGGTCTACCAGATATAACCTCACCCAGCCTGCGTTCCCCAAGAGGCAAAGAAGGAGAATACTACATCTTTGCCCTTTAGAGGGGGATTAGGTAGACAGTTTCACTCCCCTCCCCCTAAAAACAAGATATCTCCCAGCAATGTCCGTGCCTAGGACTCTGGGAAGGTGCCCACTAAGTCCTGCATAGTCAGCAATGTAGAGAAACCAGCCTCATTATTAGGGCTGTGCTGGGCTTGCCTTTGCCTCCTCATAGGGGGCCCCAAAACTCTGAGGCCTGCCGTGAGAGCCCCATTTGTGGGCTATTATCATTTTTCCAAAAAAACAATGATTTGAAATGGGAAAGTTGGGATGTTACAGAGCAGAGAGTGGAAGCCCATAGGGAGGGCAAATGTGATGGTGCTGGAGACGAGCCAACTATCCATCTTGGTGGGGTGGCGCAAGATGCTGCCATCTTCCCACTTGCTGCCTGGTTGTGTTCACATGATCAGGTATAACCTCCCTTGGAGCAAGCTGGAGCCTCCAAAGAGTTTCCAGTCCTCACTCTGTAGACCAATGTTTTAGATAATAATGATGACATTTTAAAATGCTTTAAAGTTTGCAAAATATTTTATATACATTATCTCATTTGAGTTTCCCAACTTCAATACAGTTTAAAAAGACATGAGAGGCCACATGGCTTAGTAAGGAGAGAGCCAGGAAGAACTGGATTGAAGCCCCATCTCTGGCTCTCTGACCCTGGGCAAGCAAGCCAAGCAACGAAGTCTGCGAGTATCTGATCTACATTGGTGGAAGGAATTCCTCACTGGGATCTTCCTACACCTTGAAATCACAGATTCATGTTAAAAAACAGTCCCTACATAGTCATGATACTTGCAAAGAGAAACATCATTAACTTCAGCATTGGTGATGTTGATTCTTTTGTGCCTTGTGCTCATGGCTAACATTTGTAAACCATGTCAAAAAAGAAATATTGACCGTAGATAGCCCTTCTTACAGCTCTTCTGTTTAATACTTCTCCATCATTATGGATTCTTAGCTCCTTATTTCAAAGAGGTAATGAGCATATTAATAAAGGAGAAAGATAACTAATCATTTACCAAAAGCCAATGAAGGACTAGTGAAGTCAATCAAATGTTTATAATGTGACCCATATTTTGTGCAAAGGTAATAAGTGAGGAAGCTGGAAAGAGAAGAGAGTCAGATCATGGAAGTGCCTTGAATGCCAAGCTAAGGAGTTCACATTTTATCTTGTCACCCATGAGAAAAGACTGAAAATGTTTGAGTAGAAGAGAAAAAAAGACCCACAGATAGACCGACAGAAATAAAAGAAAGAGAATGGAGAGGAAGGAGAGAGGAAGAGCCAAATTATAAGCACAATGAATTAGGAAGATTACTAAAGAGGAGGAGACCTAAGGGAAGCTGTTATGCTTTGAGTGTTCCTTCTATTTCAGCCATTCACTGGGCACAAAGGACCTTTTCTCCTCTCCCAGTTTTTTTTCCAATTATTAATTGAGCTCCTAAGAATATTTTTGTACATTTGAGTTTATAGTATCATAGAGTGGTCTTCGGTTGGGGAACTCAAAACCATGCACCCCTGGCACTGAATGTAGAGGGCCTTGACAGCACATGAAATCCTTCAATAGCATCGAAACAAGAGGGTTTCACATCTGACTGATGAGAAGAGTAAAACTAAAAAACTACCAAATGGCCGTCGGGCTCCTCCTCACTGCCCCAGACCCAACTTTCTAGGGTGCTTGGCAAATTCTCCTTTCAATTATACTGTGTTGCTTTTATTTTTTGTGGATAGCATCCTTAGTTAGAATAGCGTCCTGGCATCACTGCATCAACATGTATAAATAAATCTGTGACTCTGCTTATATAATGCCACATTAGTTTCCAAAAGAAGAGGACCAGGTCATGATCAGATGGAGAGCATAGACAGGTTTCACAAATAGTTTTTTTAGATTGGTAAAGACTTGCAAGGCCAAAACCAATCTCATTTCTTTTCGAACAGTGCCACCCAGTGGAAATCCAGTACAATATGAAATGATTTATCCTTTTAAAATGAAGTATTTATCAATATACACACGCACACATATATGTGTGAATATGTGGATAGATTTATATATACATAATATATAACATACATATTTGTAATTGTGTGTGTGTACACACATATACAAACTTTTATTCACAGAAGTTCTCAGCCTTAGTGTCTACACTGGGTGGTAAGGATATAAGATAGACAGCAGTGTTTCCACAGAAGACACCTTCAGGGATCTAGACTAAGAGGAATAGAATGAATTGGAGGAAAATAATATCAAACTTACTTGAATGATAAATTTGATAGGTCATTTTAATGTTTGCATCAAACATCTGATACCAGTAAGACATCTCAAATCTATAAAGAGTGAGTTTTATTAAAACCAAGTTTTTCTCCAATTGATAAAAAGTCATGAAGTCTACAGAAGATATGTAAACTATTAATGGCAGGAAAATATAGTCAAAAACAGAAATTGTTCATGTTAGAAGGGCTTCAGAAAGACAGGTACATGGATATACTTTTTGGAGGAGCTATGAATTGGTCCCACTAAATTCTAGAAAATTTGGAATTATCCAAGGACCAGGGTTCAAATCTCAACTCTATGTTTTCTACTGGGTGGCCTAAACCAAGGCATTTCCCCTCTCTGGGTCCCAATTTACTCATTTACTAGATAGTCTGTGAAGTCCTTTCTAGCTCTAATTATATTTTCTTGTGATTAAACTAATCATACTTTTTGATCCAGCCATCCTCCGACAGAGTATACCCCAGGGAGGATAATGGCAGAAATGTCTTATTGGGACCAAAATATTGGTAATGGCACCATTTAGAATAACAAAAAACTGGAAACAGATTATGTGTTCAATGTCTAGGGAATGGCTAAACAAACTTTGGTCTATCAATGAAATGGGATATATCACACCACAATAAGTGAGGAATATGAAGGATTCAGAGAAACATAGATTTTCACAAAGTGATACAGAAGGAAGAAAGCAGAACCAGAAAAAAACACAATGTAAGTGACAATAACATAAAAATGCAACAGAATTATGGTACTATGGGACATTATTTATTGGAAAGTAATGGATATGTCAAACCCATGTATTAATTTCAAAATATGATTAAAGAAAATACATTTCCAACTTAGGTACCAACAATGAACCTCTTCCCAGAGCAATAGGTATAGGCAGTCTTCAGGTTTCAAAGGATATTCTGTCACGTAGGTCAAGGAGAGAGGAGTAGGGATGAAGCCCAATGGGGGCCAGCAGAAGTTAAGGAATATCTATGATGATGGAATGTTAGGAAGTACTTCAGTGAGCCCCTCTCCATGAGCTCCTCCAAACTGATCTAGAAAATACACCAGACTGAGGAAATCCAAACCAAAGTGAATTATGTGTCCATCCTAATTCAGTATAAGGAAATAGAAAGGAAGGTTCAAAGGGATGGAGTTGGTCCAGGAGGACCTGACACAAGGAACACTCTTGCATCCAAGGAAAGGCTGTGCACCAGGACAAAGAGGTCTTGAATCCATGCCAGGGGATTCTCAGGCACATACCAGGGCCCAATGATAGAAAAGAGGCAAATGGGCAGCTCTATTGCCTATCATCCCCTTCCATGGCAAAGAGAAAAGAGATTTGCCTATACAGTTATTGTTCCAGGGAAGAAAGGTCCTGGGCTATTTATTGAGAAAAGAGGAAGTTCAAAAGCCAGCGATAGCAATGGTGTGGCTCAGACCAGAGTCTCGCTTTTAGCATGTAGCACAACATATAAAGTAAAAATCAAGGCAGGAATCTGTAATAGGGGAATTTGCAGGATGTAATAAGGGGCTTAGGCTATAGGTAGTGGCTGGTTGGAATAGGGAATAAGGCAAGGCAAGGGACCAAAGGCTGGAGGTAATCAAGGGAATAGGCTAGGTAGTAGGGAAATAAAGGCAGAGGTATGGTTGGAATTGAGGATAGGCACTGTGGACAGGGTTTGTGAATCCCTAAGGCAATAAAATTGATGAGGAAGGTACAATAGTGAAGGTTAGTAGTTGAGGTGGAAGAGAACTAAGGGAATGTCTGAGTTCAGGGAATATAAACACTGAAGTATAAAGAGTTGCAAGGGAGAGGATGAGTTAATCTAAGGCAGGGAAACACAGACTGGATACTCAGGTTAGAGACAAAACACTGAAGGGAAACTGACTGAGCCCTTCAAGTAAAAGGACACTTTACAGAGCCAGGTTAGAGCCAGCCAAGAATGGCTTGAAACTGACTTGAGGCTTCTAGTCAGTTTCACAGGAAGGGACTAGAGGAAGTATTGAAGTTACGCTTCCTCCAAAATGGATACCTTCAGCTTCCCTCAAACTCCAGAGAGTGTGTTATTCCTCTCTCTCCTCCTCCCTCTCTTATTAATCAACTAATAAAATAGCCAAAGAGTTTTGATTAAAGACAAATGGGGTTTATTGTTTTCTAGAGGTGACTGGTAAGGATAGAGGATATTAGGTAACCCTAACAGCCACCTAGAGAAAGCTTCAGGTGGGGGAGGGAGACAGGAATGTAAGACTGAGTAGGGACCAGCCTACTTATCCCCACGAGGGTTTGTAGCAAAAAGGGGTAGGAAACTTGGATACAATGATTCAACAGATAAGTTTGTAACAAGAGTAAGCCCTATTTGACTAAACTATCAAGATTTAAAACTAACACTCAGATCTACTCTCCTTTTCAAACTTCTCAGACATTCAGATAGGGAAAATGAAGATGGGAATAAGGTAGGCTAGGGAGATTCAAAGGAATTAGCTAAACTAACAAATTTTAAAGGAAAAGCTGCAAAATATAGGCCAGGTTCAATCCAAAGAAGGAGCTCAGATTGACCCTGATACTCTCCACGAGTTTCCCAGGGCCAACTGACTTTCCCAAGATTCTAAACGCCTTATTAACTGACAGAAGAACTCTGCAGCAAAACCTGCAAAGCTGTTATACACCCTCTCTGCACCACAAATCTCAGTCCAAAAGGAACCCTACTTTCCAGCTGTCTACAGGGGTAGAGTCCATTAGTAGTCTATTTTTACAAAGTCAGGTCAGGAACTTGGACAGTCCTAGAGGTGACAGGACAGCATACTTTGCCTTGGATCAAACTACTTGGAGGTTGATAAAAGCACACATATCCTTAGCCTATGTCTGAAATCGTGGAATAATACAACATTCAATACTCTAAGAAAACAGCAACAGGAACAGCCCAGATCTTCTCTCCAGAAGGGTAACAGAACCCAGATACAACATCAAGTCCAAAGTCAGGAAGTAGGCTGAAAGAATGGGGAAAAAAAAGGATGAGCATCATGAGCTATTGTGTCAGGAATACTCAACACACAAATACAGAAGAGAATGACTCCAAAACATTTACAGGCATCATTTCAGAGAAAAACAGAACTTGGGAAGAAACTCAGTTAGAATTCCTGAAAAAGATGCAGCAAGTGTTAAAAAAAAGTTTCAAATGTTTTTTGATAAATGGAATGAGAGCTATTGGGAGCAAAAATGGAAAAGAAATGAGAATTGTGGAAGAAAGAATTGAAAATGGAATTAACAGTTTGGCACAAAATATATGAAACCTTGCCCAGGCAGCAAACACTCTGAAAAATTAGAATGGACGAAATAGAATTTAAAAAAAAAGATAAAAACAAAGTCAAAAGGCTGAAAAAAAAAAGTATCACATAGCAAAAATAAATGACCTGGAAGACTGAGAGATTGAGAAGAAAAAAAATTAAGAATCATTGAAGTAGCTGAATGCCATGACTCAAGAAAAGCAAAGACATCAATTTTCAAGATTAAAAGCAAACTGTCCAGAACTCTTAGAACCAGAAGGCAAAATGGGAAAAGAGAATCCACTGCTCAACTTTTGAAAGAGATATCAAAATGAAAATTCCCAGGACAGCCTACCAAAAAAACAGAACTTTCAGGCCAAATAAAAAATATCACCAACAGCCAGAAAGAATTCAAGGGCCAAGGAGCCACAGTTAAGATCAAACATGGTAGCAGCTACCACTAAAAAAGAATAAAGAATTTGGAACATTATATTCCAGAAGGATATCAACTTCCAGCCTGGAAAAACTTACCCAGAAAAGCTAAGTATAATACTACTCAGAGGAAAGGGATTTTTAATGAAATAAAACACTTCCAAGATTTCCTGATGAAAAGACCAGAGCTGTGAAGAAACTTTGAAGTTCAAGCACAGGAGAGAAGGACACATGAAGGAACTAAATGAAAACAAGCTGCTTACATTCAAATATGGAAAGTTGATATACATCCTCTCTGAAGCCTATCCTCATCAGGGTTCATTGAGGGAATCCAGTTAAACAAAGCCTGAGACTGGTTCTGTTTCATCTTGATTATCTTAAGAATATGAAGAGGGGGGAAGAAGTATATACTAAGAGGGCAGGGAGGTGGCATGAGAAGATTAGGAGAAATTATCTTACATCATGAGAGTACACACGTCAACAGCTATACAGTCAAGGAGTTGGGGAGCAGTTGCCAGCTGAATCTCTCTCACATCTGAACTAGTCCAAGGGCAGAATATAGACACACAGCTGGATACAGAGAAAACTTCATTCAAAGGGAAAATAGGAAGGACGAAAGGGGAGAGGATGAGAGGATCAAGGGGGAGACGATTCCTAAGCAAAACAAATTCTAATACACAAAACATTTAGCTCTTTTTGAGCTACCAAAGAATGGGGATTTGAGATATTCCCCATAAATTGGGGAATGAAGGAACAAGTCATGGTATACAAATATGCTAGAATATGATGGTCCTGAACACTTATCTTCTCAGTAATGGGCAGCCAGGATTCTAGAAGACTGATGTTGAAATGTGCTACTCACTCCTTATAGAGAAGTGAAGGAATTAATGCCAAACAAGACAAATTATTGTTGAACTTGGTCAGTGTTGAAATTTGTTTTGAATGATTATGTTTCTATATAATGGATTTTGTTTATTTCTTGTGTTCTCAATTGTGGGCAGGGGATTAGAATAGAAGGGTGAAAGGGGCATCTTAAATGATCAAAATATTTTTTTAAATTAAAATTAAATTAAGTTAAGGAGCATCCTTCTGTCAGAAGACCCTTAAGCATGCATCTTATCCCTGGCAACTATCAGGTTCTACACTTTCTTCTTTAGGATCAAATGGCTGTCCTGTTCCTCTCTTTATTGTCAGTCTTTTGCTTCCAGCCAGTCTGTCTCTGTCTCTCTCTGTCTCTCTGTCTCTCTGTCTCTCTCTCTCTGTCTCTCTCTCTCTGTCTCTCTCTCTCTGTCTCTCTCTCTCTCTCTCTCTCTCTCTCTCTCTCTCTCTCCCCACCCCACTCCTGCTTCAGACAAAAACATTGTCTTCTACAAGGCCCTTTAAAAGGCTTCCTATGGATTTTTCTTGACAAAGGAAAAAAGAAAACCAGAGTGACAACCCCCCCCCATTCCTCACTAATTCTTTTCTTTTTGAAAAAAAATTATAAGGAAAGATAAGCCACAGCAAGGTATTCTAGTGGACAGAATAGTGGATCGGAGTCAGGAAGACCCGAGTTCAAATTTGACATAAGACATTCACCAGCTATGTAATCCTAGGCAAGTTGCATTACTTCTATCTTGATTTCCTCATCTCTAAAATGGGGATTATAAGAGTTATTATTATAATAATTATAACAAATTGGGGATAATAATAGTTATAACTAAGTATATAACCAAAATGGGGATAATAGTAGTTATAAAAAACCTATCCCCCATATTTGTTGAACATCAAATGAGGTATCTGTAAAGTCCTGTTACACAAATGCTGGCTATTATTATTATTAGATTTCATTATCCTTGGGTAGCTCTTTACACAAATAACTGCATTAAATCCATGTACATTACAGAGGACAGCCAGGCTTGGGCTATGCTGGACATTTCAACCATAGAATCAGAGGTACGGATTTAAGAGTGAGCAAGATGGGCTCCTAATAGGAGTCTCTAAGTAAAGGATGAAGGAGGGGAGAGCTAAGGATATTGCTGACAAGACCAACACTACCATTGAAGGAGTCAAATGCCATTAAGGGGGAATTGGTCAAGAATGGCCTTGGGGGTGCCACCTTCACACTTGCCACTTTAAAGCTTGTCCTGGATGAGAACTGGACCAAGATGAGAAGCAGGAAGAGAAGGCGGGGAAGGGAGGAGGGATCACATCACTGGCTGGAAGGATGATCTCTTCTCTGTGCTTTGATCGTCATGGTTACACGGCATTATTTCATTCTGGTTTATTTCCATTTCCATTTTTATAACTGTTGTAGGGGAGTTGATCCCAACCCCCAGCCCAGGATCTGATCATAGAAAGAAAGGGGACAGCCAGCCACAAAGTGCTAACTATAAAATATGGCCGCACCTGATGATTCCTTTATGAAATGCAAACAAGTTTCTAGACTGAATTAGAAAGGAGGCTGTCTATGGGGCTGAACATGATGAAATTCTCCCCAGAGTGGCCCTAAAAGAGAGCTGAACATTCATTTCTAGGGAGACCAGACTGGAGTCAGTATTTCGAAGGAGCTCCTTGAGTAGCTATAGAAAGGGAAGTCCTGAGAAGACACGTGGAGTTAGAAGATGAGAAGCGAAGGCAGAGGCAGCTGAGAACGAGTGCCAGGGCTCTGGGAGCAAAGCTGTGTGGGTTAATCATGCACAAACCATATTGAAACAGATGCTGTGCTACTGAAACCACCCCCTCCCCAGCCTACAATGCACCCGCCTCCCACCTCAATAATTCTGCATTCTGTTTTTCCCTTGGACTCCCTCATGAGTGTCTGAATCTTCTTCCTCTGGGCACAGGGGAAAAAAATGTTTAACAACTTGCCCGTTTTTTTGTTCGTTTTGCTTTAAATGTTTACTTTGACCAGGTGGAACATCTATAATTCCTGTTACTAGGGGAGGCTGAGGCTAGTGGATTTCTTGTGCTTAGTTCTGAGTTGAAGTAGGACTAAACCGACTGGGTATCTCCGCTAAAGGCAGTACTAATATGGTGAACCTCTGAGAGTAGGAGGCCACAGTAGTGCCCAGTGAGAGGCCAACTGGCCCAAGGTAAGGAAAAGGTAGCAAATGAATGCTTCTGTGCTGTTTGGTAAGGAGATCTGGCTTGTCAATGGTCACTACGCTTCTAGGCTAGGTTGATAAAAAAAAATTACTTTGTATTCACAATTATATTGTTAACTATAGGCACTTGCTAGCCTGGGAATGCAGTCAGAAAGAGGGACTGAAAGGAGAGCATCCCAGGAGAGGAAAGAGAATTAAGACAGCTATTTTGGCAGAGCAATGTCTACAACTGGGGGCTCTGAGCTAGCATTCAATCAGATCATTATAATAATAAAAGTCAGTGAACAGACTTCATAGATTTATAGAATGCTAGTTTGGAAAATCCCTTAGACTTCTAGTCCAATCCCCTTCTCAGATGTGGAAACTGATTTGCAGAAGGATGCCACCATGTGGCTTGATTTGAATTCACTCACTTCAGAATCTTCAGAGCCTGTCACTTCTCCCTCTAGTCTTAACTGTCTTTGTTTTCTCTTCCTTTAACTCTACTACATCTTTGAAATGTCATCCATAGTGTCCTCTAGTCAGTTCTAAACTGAATGTCTTTTGTGTCCCCTGCAATTTTGATTCTTCTAAGATTGTAACATTCTTTGATTCATAACCCTGCGGTATCCCTGGAAGAATGCCGATGTTGAAGAGATGGACTCCAGTGGTAAGCAAGTACCTTAAGACCATTGGAAGAAATGCACTTTCCCATGGGCTGTCCAGCATTGTGAAGATAGGATTAACTCTCCTCTTGCCTACTTTTAGCTAATCAAATCAAGAACTTAAAGTACCCCTACTTGGCACTAAGTAAGAGAGTTCACTAGTCACTTGCTGGAGTGGGTGACAACTCCAGAGGCCACTGCCCCACCCCTGGGCAGTACTAGGTAAATTGAAATGCTGTGATTGGTTCCCATAAAGTGGGAAAGGGACAGGAAGTAATGTGGAAAAAGGACCATAAAAAAATCCTGAACTTCTTGTCCAAGGAACTTCTCCTTTGAACTTCTCCTTTGGAGTTCATCTTTGAACACTCTGCTTTGGTGAGCTAGACTGAAGAAGGAGATTCTTTCCTTGGATCTTGCATCAGCTTGCTGGGTGAGTAGCTGGCCTTCCTTTCTTGGATTCTGGAGAGATTGGTTCTGAAGAGGCTTTCCTTTTCTTGAGGAGGATGAGTTGGTGGAATCCTTGCTGAAGACACCACTGGGATTCCTGCCTTAAGAGACTACCACGGCTCCATGTAGAGATTGGGACAAGAGACTTGAGAGAGATAGAGATTGACCCTTGCCAGGTGGTGAGCTGGACTTCTTTGGTCAGAAATTATAGGGCAATACTTTCTACTTCCTACAATTTCTCTCTTTTACTATATCGCTATTAAACTAAAGTGTTAAGAGCAGCTAACAGACTTGTGACTTAAGAGTTAATTTTTTAAATCAGCAACCACAACATTACTTTAGAATTTTCATATTAGCATAAAAACAATTTTAAATCCTTACAGCATCATCTCTTATTCAATTCTGGGTCCTATCCATGCCAAATTCTATGGCACCAATCCAAGACACTTATACTCATTGAACTGCCCATCCAAGCACACATCATGTGGGCACTGGGCAATAAGCACAAGTGTAATAGGTGCTTCATGTTTATTGATCCAAATTGGATTTTTATACATTTGAGTTCTTCAGCATGGACAGCAGCTAGGTTAACCTCTTTCAAATGAATATGGATTTCATCAAGGAGCCTTTATGGACTTGGGGGACTTGATTTGGTTAGTATAAAATCAACTAACAGAATCATTTGGAAGACTGTGGCATTGCTATGGAATCTTTCTTCTATTTGTACTCTGCATAGGATATTCTATCACACTTGTAACTGCCATGGGTGAGAACCTCTTTTCTGCCAAAATTGAGATTATCCAGCAGATCATTGAATCTGCCTTGGCATTTTGTGTGCTTTAAACATGCCTTGAACACCAGATAAATACTTATATCCTATGGTCCTTCTCTATTGCAACCGAAACACATATCCGACATAAAAATAGATGAATCATATTGTAAAATCTGATCTTACTGTCATCACTTGTTTTACTAAAACTACTCTATGCCTTATATATGCTTGGTCCCTCAGAGTCATAGGGCAGTGGATGGAGAGCTGGGAGTCATGATTTGAATCTCTGACAATCTGTGATTCTGGGCAAATTACTTCATCAGTGATTCTCAGTCTCCTCATCTATAAAGTGAAGTTTAATAGCACCTACCCTCCAAAGTTCAAAAGCACTTTGTAAACTGTAAGCGCACTGTATCTTGTGAGCAATGACTTCAGTCATGGAAGCCAGCACAGGCTAAGATGACGGAAATGGGTCTCTGGTATGGGAGGAGGGAAAGGCATTTTCTTACATCAGATAAAATCAGAGTTAGGGTTAATTGTAGTAACATTCCCCATTAGCTTGACAGATCAAGTAAGCATTATGAGATTCTCCTGGTTCTTAAGTTTCAATTACATACAAGACCTTCCCCCAACCCACACCCACCCCACTCCTACTTTGTTGGAGGTTTTTGAGCAAAAAATGGCTGATCATACATCAAGATGTCACAGTAGGGATAGAAAGCCAGACCTAGAGATGAGGTCCTGGGTTCAGATCTGGCTTCAGACACTTCCCAGCTGTGTGATCCTGGGCAAGTCATTTAACCCCCATTGACCACTCTTCCATCTTGAAACCAATGTCATTTTGATTCTAAGATGGAAGGTAAGGGTTTTTTAAAAAATGATGTCAAGAATTTCCAACTCTTCTCTGAGTTCCTGTGGTGTTGCAGAGTTTTCCAAAAATGCCAGCTCTTGAGAAGACTGGTTCCCCAAATGGAAGTTTCTAGTCCTGACTGCCACAGGCTAGATGTATGAGCATGGTTAAGACACTGAGACCCTGTGAGCCTCGGGCTCACTTTTAAGGCAGAGAGGACAAAATTTTACTGCCCCTACCTTTCAGCTACGAGGAGGATTTGGTCCATTGATTCAAAGATCCATCCCTTGAGGGCAGAGAATAGTTCTTTTTTGTGCTGCCATTCCCAGGCTAAATAACATTTTAAAAGCATAATACATGCTTATTTAGTCATTGCAAAACACTATAGAAACGTGAATTCTTGATAAAGTAACATAATGTAGCAGAAAAGGGAATTGGAAACGACCGGACCTCAGTTCAGATCCCTGATCTGTACCTGGGCTTCATCTTTACTCTCAGTAAAACGAAAGGGTTCAAGTCTGGTCTAGCTCTCGTCCATCATGCGCTTTGGTTTGAGCTTAAGCTTCAGGAATCACTCCGCCGCCACCAGGGGGAGCACGCGTGCAATGATGCCGAAACTCATCTGGCGATGAGGGTTTACTTTCTGTGGATGGATACAGAAGACTCAGCACGTCACGGAGACCTGACCAGCCCTCTAGTTGAGTGTCCCGTGGCTGGGAAGAAAATAAGCAGAGAAGAAACAGAAAACTAGAGGCGCGCCACCACCACCCCCAATTCCCAAAGAATTATCTAGTGACCGAGGCCCAACAGGAGCTCGAGAATGGAGGCGGCCACAGGCTGGCTACTTCTCAATCCACCCATCGCGGCAGCCAGGCCTTCGGGATTAACTTCCGTTTGTTAACACGAAGAGCAGCAACCGTGGAGGGCCGAAACTTTATCCTCCTTTCCCAAAACTTAATCTCGTCGGGGCCCTCGGACCCGAACCCTTTGCCAAGCTGCCAGGGAACAAGCCTAACCTAGCAAAGTGCTTTCCTTTCCCTTTTCCCCATGTCTCCCCTTCCCGCATTATCAAAGGAGTGAGATCCGTCTAATGTGGCCCAGCCTAGTCATTGAGCTGATAATTCCTCTTTGCATCCCCAGAGAGGGAAAGCAGAAGACAGAGACAGGCAGAGAGGAAAGAGGAGAGACAGAGAGGGAGGGACAGAGACAGAGTGGGTGGGAGGGAGAGAGAGGAGGAAAGAAATGGAGGGAGAGATAGGAGAGGGAGAGAAGTGGGGGAAGGGAGAAGGGAAGAGAGAAAAGAGAGAGGGAGGAGAGAGAAAGGGCTAGAGGGAGTTAGGGAGGGAGAATTGGAGAGACAGAGCAGAGCAGGGGAGGGAGGAAGGAGGAGAGAAATGGAGGGAGAACTTGAGAGAAAAGGAGAGGGAAGTCAGAGAGAAAGGAAGAGGGACAGAGGAGAAGGAAAGAGAAAGAGGGAGGGAGAGCTCTAGAACCAACTGCTTTGCAGGAACACAATCACTGCCCAAACACAGGTCATTCTTTGGAAGAAAGGGGAGGAGAGGGAAACACTGGCCTGTGGAGATTTGTAATCTTAACCTTGGGTATTTTACTGAGTGACCTGACTGATGGCTGTGTTAAGACCAGTGATTACTGGAACATTACTGACTTGCTGTGGCCTGGACAATTTCAAATACAGGATTTCCTTTGAGCAAAATGCAGAAAGTATATGCCCATATGTCCTATGCTATTTCCTCCCTCTTCTCTTCCCCCAAACAAACTTGTTTTTCCTAAATTTTTCTAATTAAAAGAAGTTGCCCTAGATTTTTAAAATACCCAGTAATAGGTCAAACTGGTACAATCTCAGCAACTGACACGCTTCCTCCTCTAGGTCCAGGCAACATTTTTATTTCCCCTGGGGAGGGGAGGGGGACTGGTGGAATTCATGGACACAAGATTCAAATAGCTGAGCAGACCTTAGAGGCCATCTAGTCCCCAGATTTTACAGCTAATGGAGTCAAGGTCACATAGGCAGAAAGCAAGGGGATCAGTATCAGAAGGTGGAGCTTGTACTTTGGGCCCAATCCCAAGCCTTGCCCTGCCTTGGCTCTGGCCAAAATAAGCAACCTCCTGGAGGATTCCCTGATGTGCTTCAGGACATGTTAGTGCCCTCATTCACCAATCTAGGGCAAAACTGAGGGCAGTGGATGGAAGATGCAAGGACAACTCTGGCTTGAGGTAAGGGGGAGATTTCCTAACAATTGGAGCCATCCCAGAGAGCCCTGGGTGGCACCAAGGAGCAATGGGTCACCCCTCAAGAAGCAGAAGCATGCTGTATTAGGGTCTCTTCGACCATTCTCCATCCTGAGATTGTTGCCTCTGTTGTCCCAGATTCATCTAACACATGTGGCCTTGTCCTGGGTAGAGTTCTGTCGCTGTACCTGGGATGCTCTCCCTCCCAGTCCCCCGTAAGCCTCCCCCAACCCCTCATCTGCTAGTGCTCCCTCCCTCCTCAGATTTATTTAACTTATTCCTAGGCAGGTTTCTCACCAGCAAAATGCTCACTTCTTGAGCTCAGGTCTATTTTGTTAATAGCTTTTCAGGAGTGCCTTGCATTTAGTCCAAGCAGAGTGAAATGGGGATTATTGTTGAATTGAATCTCCCATCCTGGTCACAATTTTTCCAACAACAAAAATGCTGCCATGGCCTGTTGTCTGTCTGGTTTTAGCTGCTCATTCTGAGAATAAGGTCACACAGAGAATGACTGGTCATGAGGCCAGGTTTTGAATATAGATTCTCTCCCAATCCAGGACTCTCGTCTACCACACTATGTTGTCTTAGCGTATATTCTCATTTATTAGTTCATACCCTCCTTAATACTCTTCCTTAAGTTGTAGCTCAGGCAGTATCTTGTTTGGAGCCTTCCCACCTCTCCCCCAAATATGATTTCCCTTCATCCCAAACTACATTGTATTTAAATATCTTTCATATATTTGTATTTCTTTTATGTCTTATGCTATTCTTATAAGTATCGGTTGCCTCCCCATTGAATAGAAGCTCCTTTAGAAGAGATTGCTTCATTCTTTGTCCTCATAGCCCCATGGCCAAGCGCAGTGCCTGGCATGTCGCAGACACTCAGTAGAGGGTTGATGAGTGGATGGTCCATCACCTTCCCAACTACATCCCACCTTCCAGGAGCACAGGAGATTCTTCTTTACTGTTCTTTTCAACTACAGCCCAAAGCAGGTGCTCATGTTGGTTGAATTAATAGTCTTTAAGGCAGTGGTTCCCAAACTTTTTTGGGCTACCGCCCCCTTTCCGGAAAAAATATTACTTAGCGCCCCCTGTCACATACTATCACGGCCCCCTTACAGTTATTCACCGCCCCCAAATGCACCTGTGGCCATCACAGTTCTCCTGGATTGCTGTAGCACCCACCAGGGGGCGGTGGCACCCACTTTGGGAATCACTGCTTTAAGGTATAAAACTATAGGTCTGAGACAAAAAAAGGCCTAAAGGGACATTTAATAGATTTCATATTTTATAGAGGAAGAAACAGGCCCACAGAGGTTGTGACTTGTCCAGCCTCACACAGTTGAGGCTGAATGAGTCCTAATTCACAATACAAAGTAGCTTGTGAATAGTGGTAGGGGGGGACTATCACTAGTCTACCATTAGGCAGAAAAGCCAAAGAGGCCTCATGTATCCCATGTAAGCCAGGGAGGCATGTTTTTTGGCCTTGGGAAGCCAGCAACAGCCCGCCACTTCCCTAACTTCCAGGGTTTTCCAGCTCCTTAGATGAAGGTTGTCACTGTGGGATATGCCAGGAAAGGTCTTGATGCCCTATGAACCAAACACCTTGAAGGTCCCAGACAGGCAGCCCTTCCACAGACAACTTATTTTAATGACCAGCTGCTCAGGCCAGGCACTGGAGGTGATTTTTCAGAAAATACCACGGCTTATTGCTCCTGCTCAGCGGGGAAGCCCCTGAAAGCTTACACCAGGCCCAGGACTCCAGCCACAGCTCCCCAGACCCAGGGGGGTCATACCAGCCCTCTACAAAGCTTTCTGCCTTCCTTTCTACACAGTGACACTAGAAGAGCTTTGCTACTAACAAGAAAAAGAAGAGTGGGAGCAGGAAGGGGGTGGGAAAAAAAATGACCCAAAATAATGGAAATCCCATAACAAACACTGCCAAGTATGGCAGGTAGCAGCATGGCCGCTGGTGACCACGTCCCGTTGCTGGCCTAGGCCATCTACGCCACGAACTCCCCAAAGGGTGCCATCAGCAGCGTGTCTCCCCCTCCCCCAGTCCTGATAGCAGCGGGGTGGGGGAGGGAGGGCCATTTCCCTTCTAGTGATGCTGAGATTTTCCGGCCCCAGCCCGCCAGGGTCTCCCGCGAGCTCCGCAGTGTCAGGTCAGATGTGGTCTTCATTGCAGAGGATGGCGTGGGGCAAAGTAGGCTCCGCTCTTTATAGGCTAGATGGAGTGCTGGGCCCCGCCCCCACCACGCCCCAGCCCCCCCTTTACCCCACGGAGGAAGCGCTCCCATTGGCTGCTGGGCAGAGGGGCGGGTGAGGAGAGGCCCATGTGGAGAGAGAGGAAAGGGACCGAGCAGGCCTCTCCCCTCCAGCTATATGCCACGCTGTGAGCTCTGCTCCCCACCGTCACCACCATAGGAATCCTCTTCCCCAGACTCAACAGGCTGCCATTAGCACCACCCACACACAGCCTGAGTCCCTAGGCCCAGTGCTTCACCACAGACAGGGGAGGGAAGAAGCACTCCCATTGGTTGCTGGGCAGAGGGGCGGGGAAGTGAGAAGGGGAGGGGAACGGCTCTGCCCCGCGTCCCTCCGGCCTTCTAGTACGCCCTCTGGCGGGTGGCGGCAGGCACGCATGCCACAGATTCACCAGCACAGCTTCAGACCAGACACAGTCAGGGCCTCCCTGGACGGACTCCGCAGAGCCACCAAGGTGGTGAATGACTAGGTTCAGTCGGGCTGGGCCACTTAACCCCACAGGCAGGCGTCACCAAAGGCCCACAAATCGGCACAACTTTCTGTCCCACACGGTGAAACACAGTCAACAAGTCTCTCCTACAAGTTAATAGATTCCTCTTATTTAGACCCAAGAATCACAGGGAGGTGCAGCAGGTGGTGCTGGGCTCGGAGTCAAGTTCTAATATGACCTCAGAGACTTCTGTGACTCTGGACAAGTCACTTCACTCATTTGGTCCCCTAAAAAACATCATGAGGTGGATCTGCTATCATGGCCACAGCAAGCTCCTCAGGTAGAAGATGGAGAATGGGGGATCGCTGTCTTCCACGCTTACCACTTCCCTTTTGTTCCTGAACCCCTTAATGGCATCTCCTGTATTTTATTCACTAAACCATTAAAAACTTTCTCACCTGGACACCGTCCAGATTTTCTGCCTCAATTTAGGTCCCAAACAGATGTTGCCTATAATAATAAAGTAATAATTCTTTAAGGGATTTAGCTGGAAGGAAGGATTTAAAGGAACAGCACAAAATATCCCTTTAAAGAATTAACCCCCCAAGCCAAGCAGCAGCGTAGCCAACAAAAAAACAGTTTGGCATGCCTTTTATGGACATCTTTTCTTCTCACCCAAGTACCAGAGCCTCCTGGCTGTCATCAGGTGAACAACAATCAAAAGTGGCCCTGTTGAATCTTATTCACAGCCAGGTCCCACCTTCCAGCCAGGGAAGTTTCTGGTCAATGCAGTTAAAAAGTTAATAAAACAGACTTGGCCATGAATGGGACCGGTTCTGGCTCTGGCTTTTTGCATGGTTGGGATGGACCACAAGACTCCTGTTGGCTTTTCAAATGCAGCCTCCTTCCTTAGTGTCCCCCTCTCCCACCAGAGTGTTTTCTGTCCTTGGACTGACCACGAGTCTTTGATCAAGGGCAGGTATGCCTAAGAAGTACCCTTCTGCCCCTCTGCTTGGAAATATGCTGTCCAGAGAACTCCAGAGATTTTCCCATGGTCACAGAGGTTTTAAGTGGCAGAGTTAGGTTTTTGAACCCATATTCTCAGACTCCAATTCTAAGGCTTAAACACTCTTGTGCTTCCATTTCCCTATCTGTAAAAAGGAAATAATAAATCTTCCCCTGACTCTCACTGACTTGTTGTACAGCTCAAATGAGACAATGCATACACAAGTTTGTACATAGTAAGATTAAATTCAAAAACAAAGTGGAGCCCAGGCCCAAATCCCTCAGGAAAGTTATCATGCCTTCAATATTCTGAAATGGTCTCAATTCTATCCCCTACGAACCATAGGGCTATTTCTCACAAAGGCCCCTTACCAGCTTTCAAATAATAATTTCTTTGGGGTCATTACCATTTGGAGTCAGATTAAAACTCATGGCCTGAAGCAAGAAAATAACTCATTACTAATCCCCATCAATTTTCCTATCCTAACAGGGGAAGCTTTTGAAATGAGCACATCTCACTTCCCAACTTAACTGAATATAATTTGCAATGGCTTCCCATTTTTAATTAAGAAATGAATCAAACCCTTTCTCTACCATAAGCAAAAAAAAAAAAAAAAAAAAAGCATCCAATTTTTCAAAACTGTTGCTTGTTCTTCATCTGAGGTCTTTTGTGTCCATCATTTGCAAACTGTTTTGAGCATCTAAGAAAATAGTGAACAGCAATTTTCTATTCATCATAAATAAACAAGCTCAGGTCCATTCTTTGGCAGTTTTTATTGTTTATAGATAGAAATCACACAAAACAAACACCTGGAAAGGAAAAAATTTTCAATCTAGGAGTTTACTGACCAGAAAGCACAAGAAGGCATCATTTCCCACTTCCTCCCAATACTATTTACCTTCAGATCAAGACTGGTACCTTACAGCTGGCAGAGTATGCTGAGGTTCAGCGGCATTGCTATTTAATGTAATCACTATTTTGATTTTGTTTTGTCTAAGGTATGGGGGAGAGAGATCTCATCTCAGCCTTGGAAGGCTCATGCTCAGTGATTATGATTTCCACATTAGGAGGGATAGGAAAGAGGTGGCAGGTACTGCTTTGGGAGCAGAGCAAGTTAATGTGATTTCTCATAGTCCAACCCCAACTTGGATCCAGGTCACTGATAAAAGAAACCAATGGTTTGAGATCCTCGAGAGCAGGGAATCATTTGCCTCCCTTTGTATCCTCAGGGCTTAATACAGTGCCTGGCACATAGTAAGCACTTCATAAATGTTTGCTGACTGTCTCCACTACAGATAAAGCTAAAGACAGGAAAATCAAGCTAATCAATTTTGTTCCTTTATGAGATTCATAAAAAAATTTCAGGTAAAATTCCAGAATTCTTATTTCAGCCTGTTTTTTAAAAATCATATTGAGACATCATAGTTAAGCTGGTTGGGGATGTTAATCAAGAAAATATGTTTATTTCTAATTGGTAAAATAAGGTAGACTTTTAACATAATTTTTATTTTTTAGAAAAGTTATCATGGTTACGTGATTTATGTTCTTTCCCCTTCACCCCCCAACCTCCTTCTCCCTCCCCCCCCCCCCATAGCTAATGCGAATTTCCACTCACTGGTTCTAACATGTGTCAATGATCAAGACTTATTTCCAAATTGTTGATAGGTGTGGTAGTTTGGAGTCTACATCCCCAATCATGTCCACCTCAACCACTGTGTTCAAGCAGTTGTTTTTCTTATATGTTTCCTCTCCTGCAGTTCTTCCTCTGAATGTGGATAGCATTCTTTTCCATAAGTCCCTCAGAATTGTTATGGATCATTGCATTGCTGCTAGTACAAAAGTTCATTACATTCGATTTTACCACAGTGTATCAGTCTCTGTGTACAAGGTTCTTCTGGCTCTGCTCCTTTCGCTCTGCATCAATTCCTGGAGGTCTTTCCAGTTCACATGGAATTCCTCCAGTTTATTATTCCTTTGACCGCAATAGTATTCCATCACCAGCATATACCACAATTTGTTCAGCAATTCCCCAATTAAAGGGCATACCCTCATTTTCCAGTTTTTTGCCACCACAAAAAGCGTGGCTATAAATATTTTTGTACAAGTCTGTTTATCTATGATCTCTTTGGGGTACAAACCCAACAATGGTACGGCTGGATCAAAAGGCAGGTAGGTAGTCTTTTATTGCTCTTTGGGCATAATTCCAAATTGCCATCCAGAATGAATGGATCAGCTCACAACTCCACCAGCAATGCATTAATGTCCCAATTTTGCCACATCCCCTCCAACACTCATTACTCTCCCCTGCTATCATTTTAGCCAATCTACTAGGTGTGAGGTGATACCTCAGCATTGTTTTGATTTGCATTTCTCTAATTATTAGAGATTTAGAACACTTTCTCATGTGCTTATTGATACTTTTGATTTATCTGAAAATTGCCTATTCATGTCTCTTGCCCATTTATGAATTGGGGAATGGCTTGATTTTTAATACAATTGCTTTAACTCCTTGTATATTTGAGTAATTAGACCTGCATTGTTTTTGTTTGTACAAAAGCTTTTTAATTTAGTATAATCAAAATAATTTATTTTACATTTTGTAATTTTCTCTAACTCTTGCTTGGTTTTAAAATCTTTCCTTTCCCAGAGATCTGACAAGTATACTATTCTGTGCTTACTTAATTTATTTATAGTTTCCCTCTTTATATTCAGGTTATTCACCCATTCTGAATTTACCTTAGAGTAGGGTGTGAGATGTTGATCTAAACCTAATCTCTCCCATACTGTTTTCCAAATTTCCCAGCAGTTTTTGTCAAATAGTGGATTTTTGTCCCAAAAGTTGGGCTCTTTGGGTTTATCATACACTGTCTTGCTGATGTCACTTAACCCAAGTCTATTCCACTGATCCTCTCTTCTGTCTCTTAGCCAGTACCATAGTTTTTATGACCAATTTAAAGAGTCAGATTTCAGCCATACTCCACAGAATCTGCAAAATCTTTATTGATAAGAAAGTCCATTACAATTTTATCTCACTTCAGGGCTTCTTTTCAATTTAAAAACTATCCTAGTAGGGGGGCAACTAGGTAGCTCAGTGATTAAAGAGCCAGACCTGGAGATGAGATCCTGAGTTCAAATCTAGCCTCAGACACTTCCTAGCTGGGTGTGAACCTGGGCAAGTCACTTAACCCCCATTGCCTAGCCCTTCTCACTCTTTTGCCTTGGAACCAATATATAGTATTGACTCTAAGACAGAAAGTAAGGGTTAAAAATAAAATAAAATAAAAACTATCCTAGAAGACTGCCTCTGGAACCAGCAGAATTATGTTTTTCCACTTTTATCCAGTCAAATTATTAGGTCACCTGCATTAATTGCTTCCTACTTGGTATCTTCAAAGTCTTGTAGTAGAGGCAGATAGATCACTAGGCTGGTTTGCCTTCCTTAGGATGGTTCCTGGCCCAGAGTAGGTGCTTAATACATGTTTACTGATTGATTTGTCAGGATTGTTAACTTACTTACCTTTATGCCTAAGCTTCAAGTTAAAAAATGCAAGATCTGAGAAGGTTGTTCTGCCATTTGGAGCTCAGTAGGCAGTGAAATCCCAGATATGGTCCCTTTTACTTGGTCCCATGTTTCTAAGGTTAAAGAAGGATGAGTTAAATTAGCTGTTCCTGCTTTCACTTCAGATACTAATGTGAAGCTATTCCAGATAAGTGGAATAAAGCAGGATTGATGTGAAATATGGTTCTCAGAAGTCATTTGGTAAACAGATTAAAGAAGATTTTTCAAAATATTTACAAATCTGAACACTGATGAAGTACATAGAGTATAACATATTGGTTTTATTTGGATCTATGAGTTTTTTTGGGGAGGGAGTCCCCAGTGAAGAAACCTCTCTGGCAATGCAGAGGGACAGATGTTTTGCAATTTGGAATCTTAAGAGAGTTCGCTGGTGCAATAAGAGGTTAAATGACTTGTCCATGGTCACAGTCAGCACATGTCAAAGGTAGTACTTGAATTTGGATTGATTTGACTCTGGTCCCTTTTGCACTACCCCCCCCCCCACTCCCCCACCCTGCTTCTCAACAATGCCACTGTGGGCAGTGCAATGCCCTGCTTGGTCACAGGGTCAGCTGTAAACGTGTGAGCACTCATGCCCTCTCAGTTTCAAACCAGCTTTTCTCCTGCACTCATGGTCTCTGGATAAAGAACCATGACATACACCTAGGAGCCAATTCCAAATTGCAAAATAATTTTCTCCTAGTGATCAAAAATTTGCCAAAGTTCATGGCAAAAAAATCTGTGAATTTGGTTCATTAAGCCTACCCAAGGCTTTCACCATGTTTCTAGAAGGAAAATGGCACTTCGGGGATGCTGGGAGTTCATGTAAGAGTTAGGGCCATCTGAAAAAAAGGATGCATGCACAGCAGTAAATACTCTTCTTCCCAGAAAATGTCACCATGTTCAGGATGCCAATGGCCATCAATTTCTGCCAGAAGAACTACCAGCTTCTGACACATAAGCTCTAAGGAAAGAAACCGAAGAGCTTCTCTGATTTGCTTATGATACCCCTCTCTGTGCCTAGATCATGTATCCATCTTGACCTTTTCTTGCTAAATGATGTGAGATTTTGGTCTATATCAAGTTTCTGCCAGACTGTTCTCTAGTTTCCCCCACAATTTTTACCAAATAGTGAATTCTCATCCCCAAAGCTTGAATCTGGCCCTAGACCCTGCTAACAGTATGCCAGCTTACTGCCCCATTCTCCCAAGTGAAGGCATCCTCTCAATATGGTGTCCTTAGAGTTCCTTGAAGAAAAAAAAGGTGTGAATGAACACAAAGTGCCACGTGCTGCCTCCTCGTGAGTGGCCAGACCTGAGACACTTCCATGATGAAGTCACGGGAGGATTCTTTCTTACCTTCCTCATAAGCAAATACAGTAAGGCCTCGGAAAGAAACTGGTCCAATGGAAACCTCCTTAAGCCCACAGTGATTTATTCAAAATAGTGCACAATTCAAAGCATCTGTTATCCTGACACCCACTAGGTGCCCAACTCTTTAATTAAGAATACTGGACGGTGGGAATCTGATTCTTTCAAGGCCTTTCCCCAACACTCCTGTATTTAGAATAAACAAGGCCTGGGCACAGACCTCAAATGCCACATTCACCAAAGACAGGCAAAAAGAAAAATGGGGCTCAAGCACGGGGCTGCCCCTCCAAACTAAAGGCACTTCATGTTTAAAAGACACAGCACTACAGAATCATCCCACCTCGGGCCTTCGGGACCCCGAGCCAAACGGCAGCCCACCATCCCCGCCTCCCAAGAGGGAATCACTGTCCCAAAATTCAGTCCCATCTCCCGTCCTTAAAGAAGAAAAAAGTGCTAATGAGTAGTCGTCCCGCCTCCCGCCCCTTGAGGCCTGACGGGAGAAGACTCTTATTTACGTGATTACTATCCCGCAAGGCCGACACCTGTAAAACCATCTGGGCTCAAAAACAGATTTGCCATACATTCCTCTTCGAAGTCCCCAGTTTTCTCTGTAAAGACCCCCGCCCCCCAAACAATGCTAAAATGGCAGCTCCGAGCAGAGCTGCGGCACAATGAAGGCGGGCTACGGAAGGCTGGAGGCAGGGACTGGGCCTCCTGGGGGAAGGGGAGGGGAGGAGAGGGAAGGGGATGGTCCTTTGGCCCGCGGCTTAGCGGGGGCAGAAACTGCCGAAATCGGGGCATTTCAGCCACCAGAGCTCAGTCACCTCGAAGCCCGCCGGGAAAGCTCATCCAGGGCCTCCTCCCCTCCTCGCCTTGGATCATGTATCCGGGAGCCGGTCAGCGGCACAGCGGAAGCCGAGGTTGGAAGCCGAGCTGTCCGGCGTGTTCTGGCTGCGGGCGGCGCAGCGGTACCTGTAACAGTAGGACTGAGCACAGAAAATGGAGAAAAGAAATGCCATTTTACTCTCTTTGAAAGGTTCCGGGGTGTCCAATGCACACTCAATAAAAAAGCACTGAACGTAAATCCTTATTTTTAGGCCAAAAACACGTTAACATAAAAAACGTTACCTCTCTGACCTACGCCAAGACTTTTTTTTAACCCTAACCTAGTCTTAATATCAATTCTAAGGCGGAGGAGGGGCAGGGCGAGGTCACGGGGTGCAGTGACTGGGGAAGGGTCCCAACAGGCGGAAGCGTCTGAGGCCGGGCCTGCAAATACCTTTTGGTCCAATTGTTCCTGGTGCAGCAGCCGAGGAGATGGACGTGGATAGGGTTGTCTCTGTGCCAGTAAGTCTGTCCATGGAGGGAGCAGAAAAGCCAGAATTCCAGCCCGGGTCCCTCCGGACTACAGAACTAAGAGTTCAGACACACCCAAGGAGCTCGCAGCCCTCGGGATGGCCCTTGGGATGGCCCTGTGACTCCCCATCAACAGAGCTGGAAAAGAGGGGGGCTCGAATCTCGCCTCTGACATGGCAGTGGTACGACCATGGGCAGTTTCGGCCTCTGGGGCAACGCTCTAAAACTAAAGTCAGAGAAGAGGCAGCTCACTGCATTAGCAGAGCGAGTTTCCACACCAGAAGTTCTCCGTAAGGAAGAAAGCGCAGGTGTAGACTCGAATCACTGGCCAAATGCATTATTCTCATTATATCCCTTCCCCCTGAATTCATGACGTCTTCTCCGCCAGCCTCCTGGTAAACCCCCAGAAGGCCGCCTCCGAATGGAAATGGCCCTTTATGTAAGCCATGCAGCGAGGCTGGGAGCGACCTCTCAACGCCTCCACATTGGGCTCTGGACGAGATTTCAAGCTCCTTCCTGTGCTAAAGATGTCCCCGTGCGGAGTGCCAAGAACGCCCCCCTCCCCCCACATGCCGAACAGCCCGGGAGCCAGATCCCAAAGGAGAAGGGGGCGCCTGCAGATCTACACCAGAGCGTACCCGGAGCCTGACCAGCCCCAGCCACGTTCTGCACCCACATTTCCCTCCGAGGGGAGCCGAGGCCTCCGTACCCCAACGCTCAGCACCAGGCTGGCCCAGAGAAGCCTCCACAGAAGCATGCGGGGCACAAGGCAGGCCCGGAAGAAGCAGTGAGAGCACTTTACACATGGCTCATCTTAGCTGGGCAACACGCCTAAGAGGCAGGAGGCGGAGGCCAGGGTGTGTGCCCAGAGCCACAAAGCTAGGACTAGTTGGTTGGCGGTCGGGCTGGTTCTCCATCCCCTGAGCTAAACGCCAAGTCTAAGGCCGAGATGGGGTGAGATGGAAGAGAGGAGCCCACAGAGGCAGAAACAGCAACGGATGCTGCCCCAGCTGGTCAAGTCCCCTCAGGCCGGGGCAAGGAGGAGGAAGCTGCCTTGGGTGGTTACAAACACTTGGCCAAAGGGAAGACAGGAGGGGCGGGAGTGCTCCTCTGGAGTCTTGGAGAAGGCCTTGAACATGGGTCTTCGGTTTCCAGGTCTACCTCATTCTGTCCTGGGTTAACGGGACCTCCCCAGCAGGTCAGAGAGGCCTTTTCTCTTCCCTCTCGTGTTCCTTCTCGTTCCCCTGGGGTGCCCTGGTGAGGACCTGGACCTGCCAGTGACTATGTGGTGACCACAAACACTTTACAGAAGCCGATTTGAACCTCGGAAGAGCAGGAAGGAGGTGACTGTGATCAGGCAGACAAGGTCTCAGAGGAGAAGACAGTTGTCAGTAAAGGACTTCAGAGGTTTGCCTCCAGGTAACTAACTGAGCCAGGATAGAATGGGATGGAATCAGGCTTGGAAGCCAAGTCCTGGCTCTGCCATACCACCCTCCGGGGTACCACAGGGGCCTAATGCTCTGCTCTGGGGTTGACATAGCACCTCCTCAGGAAGAGCACCTCCTCAGGCCTTCCTGACACCTCCGAGGATGCGGAAGCTGGCTCTGAGCCGAGGCTGCTAGTCCAGGGGATCTCCCTGGGATACACACAGACACGACAGCTCCTGGCCTGTCCTCCCAGGACTGAAGGGAAGTGGTTATGGGGTGACCTTGAGATTCCTCTGCTAATGAGCCCCCTTAAGAGAGCCTGCCGCCTTCCTCTGGGCTACTGCCCGTTCCAGTGATGCCGTCCCAATGGCCCAGGGAGCCAAAAACAGCGGCAGGCACCACTGTAGTGTGTCCTCTTTATGGAGTCGTCACGTTATTTTCAGAGATCTCAGTGCGATAATGAAACAGACTTCACCAACACACCACAGTGGCCAAGATCAAAGGAGAAAGTGGATAAAGGGGGTCTTATTGTTTAAGAAGGAGGAATGCATCAGACAACAAGTGCCACCGAGCATAAGGTGGCATTTCCTCAGAAGGACCTAGAATTCCATATGAAAAAGGGTTCACCCTCCTCTCAAGAGCAGTCACTAAATCCATTCCATCCAGTTGAGGATTTAATAGTATCCTGCCTCACACTATCACTACTGTTTACTAGGTTAATGCTTAGCTCCTAACAAGACTGCAAGATCACCTGGGGGCAGGGATCCTCTCTCAAGCCTCTTCTTCATCACCTACCATGGTACTGAGCGCAGAGTAAATTCTTGGCAAACAGAAT
Organism: Gracilinanus agilis; assembly: GCF_016433145.1. NCBI lineage: Eukaryota > Metazoa > Chordata > Mammalia > Didelphimorphia > Didelphidae > Gracilinanus > Gracilinanus agilis. The sequence goes on from NC_058130.1 coordinate 47,346,683, forward strand.
ATTTCAAAAGCTTTCAGATCCCTCGTACTCTTAGAAACTCTACCTCCAGCTCCAGCGAGCTTCCCACAACCTAAATAATAATAACTGACATTTGTACAGCCCTTGAAGGTTTGTAAAGCACTTTACATATATTATCTCATCTGATATTTATTGCCTTTTGATCTAAAATCCCCGAGTAGGACAATAAATCATTTCCTTTTGCACCAAAAATATCTAACGATGAACTTGGGTCTCTCTAAAACAGAAGTTCATGAATGCCATATGATACTGAGCAAAGGAGTTGTGAGGAGATTAACCTTAGAACTGGAAAAAGATAATTTGTGATTTGTGAAAAACTAGGTCAAGTGTACAGGTTTAATAATTTCACTCACAAAAGCAGCACATTCCCAATGTTCAGAGAAATTATCTTCACAGTTCACAAAGAAATTCTCTAGAGTAGGTCCCTGTGCCCCAAAACACACATGTGCACACACATATATGCATATGCACACACATCCATCTCTTTCGCGATTACTGGATTCACATAATCCAATTTGTTTCTTCATTTGTTCTCTGGATGAGAAAGAATGCAATGCTAACAATTCTCCAGATAGCACAGGAAGAATGAAGAGAAAACACGTCTGAAATAGTAAGCCCTAGAAGATGTATTTCAAGGAAAATGCTTGTCCTTATGTACTAGGAAACTTCAGAAGATGTGCATGTATCTAGGTACCATGGAAGCCTCACACTCCTCCTATCCTCAAAGTGTTTACATGGGACAGCCAAATAATGAGGGTCTTTCAGAGTCCTAGAGGGCAGCATGACATAGTGGGAAGAGCAGGAAGCCTGAAGTCAATAGATTGGTTCTGAATTTTATTTTTTAACCTATTAACTATGGATGCTGGACTTGATGAGATCATTTGATTTCTCTTAGCCTCAGTTTCCTCACATAAAATGGAAATCACAACAGCCATTGTTATGAAAAGAAAAAAACCCAACAACTCTGTAAACCTAAAAGCCCTCCAGGAACATGTGGAGTTATTCTATTATTCTTTGAAAAGCAGGACAGGTTATGTTAGTCTGTGAAAGACCAAAGAGAAGTATCTACCTGTTACAGTGAGGAACAGAAACTAAAGAAAGTCATGGACAGTGAAAAGGGCCTTGGCTTTGGGGCTGGAAGGCCTAGGTTCAAATTCTGACTCCATTTTTCACTATCTGTTTGACCTTGGGCAAATCATGGGTCCCAGTTTCCTTATCTGTAAAATCAGAGGGGCTGTTTAGCTGGCTCCTATGGTCTTTTTCAGCTCTAAATCTAAATAAAAATAAATAAATCCTATAAGGTCAAGAAATACCTAATGATACAACAATATTAGGCAGAAGAGTTAACAAAACATGTGCTATTTTATTGCAATGTCCCTATAAAGTTACATATGCACAGATATCCTGTCTCATTGACCTACTTCTCAAGATGAACCAATAATTTTCTTAATTCAAATTGTTTCTCCTCATCCCTATCATAATTCTCCTTTCACATAACCCCAGAAGACTTTGGAGACAAAGCTGACTAGCTGGGGCAAAGCCAGAAGAAGGTAACCCAGCTGGCAAGAGGACACGGCATGCAAGGATCAGTGGAAGAACTGGTCGTGTTTAGCCTATAGGACAGATGACTCAACAGGAGCCCACTGGACTTTGTAATGCTTGCCCCAAGCAGTCAGAACCAAAAGCTCCAGGGAAAAGGGCCAGATTTCAGTTCCATGAAAAGAAAACGAACAATAAGCTCTCCCATGGTGAAATGGGCTGGAGGAGGTCCCACTTTCTAGAAATATTCAAGCAGAAGCTAGATAACCACTTCTCAGAAATGTAAAAAAGGATCCTGTTCAGGTAGAGGTTGGACTGGAAAGCTCAAAGGTGTTGGGCCCCCTAGAAATTCTATAAGCCAGCACCACAGCTGCCCTCCTAGGCTTTCCTTTGGATTCTAAGGAGTTTCTTAAACTGCTGAAGATAAAACCTGCATGAAAAATGCTTGTCTCATAAATGTAAAGTACTAGACAATCCCTTTACTAAGGAGCTATTATAAAATGCATTTAAAATCAAGTTTGGAGAAGTCATTTAGTGAAGGTTCCAGCTGGGAAAATGGCCACAAGATGATATAATTCCACTCTGGGCATACCCAAATGCACATGGCGTTAGAAGAGGGTTCTACTGAGCTCTATGGTCCATAAGCTATCTTGAGGAGGCCACTCACCTAGAAAACAAACCCTACAGGAACCTATAGGAGTAAGGCCTATCAGGATTAGCTTATAATCTTCTAAACACAACCACTTCTCAAAATAACTTTCACAATAAGTCAACTGTTTTTACCACGATTAATTTCCAGATCACTTTTTTATGTTTAGACTGGGCTTAAAACATACTTTAATACTATTTTTCTCACATGTTTCTCAGCTGTGCTATTGTGTATAATCTAACAAGTGTGAAGACAGCTCTATAGCAAAGAAGTCTTGGAATCAGGAAGATTTGGATTCAAATCTTGCCTCAGACACTCCTTTTGTGAACTCAGACAAAGCACTTAATTTCTCTATCTCAGTTTCCTTACTTGTAAAATAAGAGATTGGTCTAAAATTGATTTCAATGACCTCAAAAATCCCTTTGAGCTCTAAATCTATGATCTCATGGAAATTGGGAGTTAGTTTCAATATAAAGTTCTGTCAAATCATGAGGTTAAATTCCAGAAGAGGGCCCTTAGTATTCTAACTCTAGAGCATCAAGGAACTTCAGAGGAATCTGGGCCCTAATCCCTTGTTTTACAGGTGGGGAGACTGAGGCCCAGGTGAGGCAGGGCTTGAACTGGGGTCTTCTAATAAGCCAGCACTCTTTTTACTGTTCCAGGCTGTCTCCTTTCTAAATCAGCATACATTTTCCAATACATTTTTTGCTTTCTTTTCTGTCACTGTTTTGGGATCATAAGCAATGAGGCAGAGAATACACATTCTCTAACTGTTTACTATATTACTATTTATTTCCATTGATGCTCAATGAATATGATCCCACTGAATCAGACTTTCAGGACTGAATGGGCCCTCAGTTGCCATATAGTCCAGTGTATACCTCCAAAAAGAATCCTCACTGTATTAAACCCAACAAATGGCTATCTGGCCTTTGCCTGAACACTTCCAATGAGGGAGAACCTACTCCCTCCAGACACTGCCCGTTTCACTTTGGGACCACTCCTCTGTTTCTTTTGATGGCAGGACTTCATTTACCAATTTGCAATTTCTACTCATTATTCCTAATTCTGCCTATTGGGGCCAAATAAGGGAAAGTCTAATATGTCTTCCACATGACGATCTTTCAAGGACAATACTTGAATACAACTATCCCCAGTCCTCCTCTCCTCCCCTTACCCCCAAGACTTCAATTTGGCCAGTCTAACCTTTTCCAGATCCTCCAAATGATCCTTATTCCATATGGAATCAAGACCTTTAACACTCTGTTCTCCTTTGGACATGCTCCAATGATCAGGGTCCTTCCTAAAAGTAGCTGCTGGAGCCAAGCACAAGATATGGTGTGACCAAAGCAAGGCACGGTGTGAAGAACCGTCAAGAGTTCACATTTCAATCCCTGATCCTATATGGGATCAGATCAGTTACTAATCTCCCCCCTTTCTCCCTCCTCTCCAGTTTCTGCTTTAACTAAAAGGATCATGAACTTAACTTCTATAAACAAAAGAAGTCTTGCCACTAACTCCTTTTAGTCCTCACAAGAAAATTAGTATCATCTACCCCCCCTACCCTCCTAACCCAACACTGGCAAGTGACATATAAATCCATTTTTTAGAGATAAGTAGTTCAGTTGAAATTCTAATCTTTGGCAACTAATAGCAAGTAATTAAACAGTTACATGGCCTAATTCTGAATGTTCCCATTGTAAGCTTATGCATGATGTGGTTTTTTTAAATACCTACTTTTAGCACAAGAAATGATTCTGGAGGATGAAAGGTCTTTGGGTACCTTAAAATTGGGTCACTTTATTAATCACGAAAAAGGAGAGAAATTCATTCCAGCATAAATTTAATCAAAGTAACTAATTAACTTGTGACACTGATTTGACCTGAGCCAGATATTGGTGCTGAAAACGTTATCTAAGAGATGGAAACAATCTAATGATGAGGATGATCTACCAGCAGCAAGGCTAAGTGAGGGAGAACAAGACATAGCCTGTTTTTTATGAAAAAGGCCTCCTGAAAGGAATGATTTTCAGGACAAGAATACAACACACCTCCTTGGCTGCTTGCAACAAATTTGCATCCTTTGACTGTGCATCATGGAATAGAAATATTTGTTAGAAAATAGCACATGAAGAGGCAGCTGCGTGGCTCAGTGGATTGAGAGCCAGGCCCAGATACAGGAGGTCCTGGGTTCAAATCTTACCTCAGACACTTCATAGCTGTGTGATCCTGGGCAAGTCACTTGACACCCCCTCCCACCCCCCCACCCCCATTACCTAGCCCTTACCACTCTTCTGCCTTAGAACCAATACACGGTATTGATTCTAAGATGAAAGGTTTAGGTTTTAAAAAAAAGAAAATAACACACGACATGAGAGAGTCTGTGCTGTCTGATAAAGTTAAAGGTTGTCACAGGGATTTACCCAATTCAGTTCAAAAACATTAAGTGCCTGCCACATGCCAGGTACTGTCCTATGTGCTATATACAAAGATAAAAAATAAATTCCTTCCCTAAAGGAGCTTATGTTCCACTGGATGATAAAGCGTATAAATTTATAAAATATTTTAAGGAAATGGAGAACATTAAAAACTAGAGGGCTCTGAGATGCTGACAACTATTTCTCCCATCTCTTTATCAATGGCTATTCACCTGCATAGTTTATTTACAAAGATGAATAATGTTTAGAGTTTACAAAGCTAAATGGAAGAGGCAGAGACAGTCCCTAAAGATGGTGAGATCTTCCAAATACTCCTATTAGTTATGACATTCCTATGACTGATCATGCCCAGAACCTGCTGAGATCAATAATTGCTCAAGAGTTTGGTCTTTTTACAGTGGAAAACCCAAACCAAAGAAGAATGCCAAACCTTACAATTCTTCCATCAGTGTATATGTCTTAACCAGACACTATGCATAGCCAATGAACAGGCTGAGAACTGAACAGAGAGAGGAGGGCTAGCTGGACTGCCTTTAGGAAACTTCCCAAGACTGTAGAAGACACTAAGCTTCTACTTAAAGCAAATGTCTCTTCTCTTAATGACAGCTGCAAGTGGTATGGTTCTTGGAATATCACAGCACCTGGTGGTCAAATAAGGGGTAATGAACACAGGCAGGCTGATACGCACTAAAAGCTGAACAGAGGGTAAGTTTTATTTTAACTTGAGAGAAGATCCAAAATATTCATACCTGAACCTGTAAATAAGACCATTCTAACAGTAGTGCTACCTTCCCATGGTCCTATGACATTCACATGACTCTCAGTACCACTGAAAGAATAGTTCCCTTTCAAGCATCACCTCCCCACAAGAGGCCCACTTCTAGAGGACCTAGGGGGATTTGTAAGTCTTCTTCCAGGAAACTACCACTACCACCACCACTACTACTACTCAAAAGTCCCTGAATGGGACAAGTAGATCTGTCTATTTATCAGTTCCAGATCCTCTCCTGAAATCTTTGAGATTAGAATGAGGACACAGATGGTGGGTGGTCCTGGTGGATGGGTCTGTGTCTCTCTCCTTTGTAGGTGAATCTGTTTCTGCATATCTGTCTCTCTGTCTCTCTGCTTATTTTCTTCTACTGAGAACTCCTGAAGGATCAACTCAAATATATGAACTTCAGCATTAATGTAGTATCAACTCCTTTTTTTCCTCATTGCCTCTCCATATCAAGAATTTAACTGCATTTCTTCATAAATGCCAGGGAAAAAAGTGAATTCACACTTTTTCAAAGAGCTTAACTTGCCCAGAGAAAAGTCAAGCTCATATCTTTCTCATTTTTGTTCCAGGAATTAATTGTCCTCTAAGGCATACCTGGACAGCCCCATAAAGGTTTAATAGAGAGTCCCCCCATATTTCATAAAAACCATCTAGATTCTACCAATCGGTCCAAGTGCATATGCGCAAGTAGTTTTTAGTTGAAGAATCCAAAGGCAATAAAATTCATTGTAAGAGGGAAAGAAGGAAAGAATTGTACATACACAAGATTTAAGATGTTTTTACGAATTTAAAATTAAAACAATGAGTGTTCAACATAAAGATTATTGGTAAGTGTCCCATCATAGAAATAGAGAAATAATTCAATGACACACTCTATGAACTTCTACCAAAATAAGTAAATAAGGAGGGAATTACTTGTTCAACAGCCTCAAGTCCATTTACCTTCTGGTGGGAACCTAAACCACAGTGTATGGATATGAGATGGGGTGAAGAAATGTGTAAGACCCTGTAGGAAAGAGGAAGTTACCAAAATGTCAGAGTTGGCCCAATATAAGTTTTGTCACCTTATGAAGAACCTTATGAGTTGCTTGAGTGCTTTCTGTATTTGTTACCTGGCTCTTGTGAGCCTTCTACATCTCTTGCAGTTTTTTTACAATGAATAAAAATTAAATATTAAAATTAAAAGAATTTTTTAAAAAATATTGAGATGCCTTTAGGTCCTATAGCACTTGTATAAGAGCTAGGGTATCTTTTTATCCACATTCAGGAAACCTAGACAAGAACTACACACTTAAGTTTTATTTTGGAGATTTCCTTTGAATAAACTCTAGAGTGGAAGCATAATTAGTCAAAGAGAAAAATATGATCCTTTAGGGTAGGTCTGACCCTATCTGGGTAAGAACCAAGATTTCGAGGACTTAGGGCCATGGTCCCCAAGGCTTTATTTTGAGACAGTATGGTACAATGGAAAGAGTGCAGCCTTAGAGCCAAAAGAAATAGTTAGAATCCTCAATGTGTGGTGATTTTCCTTCTTTGGAGCTGACTTTCCTCATCTAGAAAATGAAGAATTGGGACTAGATAACTTAGAAGATTCTTTTGAGCTTTCAAACACTTCTAGAATTTAACAACTATTCCTCCTTGCATAAGCACAAACCTATATGTGAAAATAAAATGGAAAGAAATTTCTGTAGGCAATTTAAGGAAATTGGGCTTATCTTCTTTTCTACTAAACCTACATGCATTAGCAAATGCCTCTCCCTAATTGAAAAATCGCATGGACCATGATGCCAGGCTTCTCATAAGTCTTGGATCATCTGAACTAAGTGAATTAATAAAAGAAGTATCCCAAAATCACCATTTGTAAAGAGACATTTTTGCATGAGGAAGAAAAGAGCCTGGATCATTAAAAATACATAGCTTAGAGGGAAAATGTGGTAAAATGAAAAAAAGCACTGGTTTGGAGTCATGGATCTACCAACAAAAAGCTTTATCACTGTTCAAGTCCCTTACTCGCATCATTATCCTCATCTGTAAAATGAGGATAATAATACTTGTGTTATTTGCCTACAAACGTCGCTGTGAAGAAAGTAATTTTGCAAACAGTGAAGCACTACCTAAATGTGGGTGACTATTCGCATTACTTCACCTCAGGTCAAGTCATGTTCCAAATTCCTTCTGCTTGTGGCACAGGAAACTCAAGTTATTCCTACAAAGGAGGCTCTGTCAGCAAAAGGGTAAAAAAAGCAAAGCAGAAAACCAAAGTACAAATACAAATCACAGAGGACGCATGCAGCACATGTACCAGAATTCTTTCAAGAGATCAGCTCACAGTGGGTTTCCAAAGTCTACTATCTGTCATTTTTTTTGTTGTTGTTAAAGTCTCATTCTAATCCCCTAGAATTCAGGAGAGTCTTTAGAACCTAGTATACAAATCTGATCTACTGGTCCTATTCAGGGAAGCCAACCATCACTGTAGCGGTAGTGAGACTAGTGATGTTGATGGCAGTATTTGTAATAGAGGTGAGGGTGAGGGTGAGAGGGTGGTGTAGCAGTCCTGGCAGCAGCTGGGGGTACATTTATGGTCATGGGGATGGTCACAGCAGTAGCTGTGTGGATGGGGATGGTGTAGTGGCAATACTAGTAACGCTGCCCAGCAGAAGAGAGGTGGCTGCCTCTCCCAAGCCCTCTCAGCCTTACCGACAAACGTGTGCACCATTAGGGATATGCGCATCGTTCCCAGAGTCTCAGCCCCAGAACTGCTTCCAGATAAAACAGATACATGAGGAGCCGTGTGTGGCCCTCCTCCGGGCAGTCTCAGCAGCCCCAAAAAGCTCTGAGGAGCCCCTGGCTGTCCGCAGCCCCAGTACTGGGTCACCAGGTCCTCCTGGCTGCTGTGCTAGGGGAGCTTGGGCCAGGCTCCTGAATACACAGAGGAGGCTCCACACACATGTTCTCACGTGCAGGTGTGTTCTCCAGTGACTCTCACCTTATGACACATGTAGGATCCTCCCTTCTTCACTCGGTCACTCCCGGACGGGGGCCCCTTCTGTGGACAGAGAGGATAAGCTGTCAGGTCAGAGAATGAGAGAGTCGGTCACTGGGGGAGAGCAGTGGCCGCTCCTGTGCCCCCAGCCCTTCCTCCTCCCCTGAAGCACACAGAAGCTCTGCTTGGCTGGCCCAGCCCTCCTTCCCTCTGGCCCTGGACCCAAGCTCTGGGCCCTTCTCCTACCCAAACCTCTAAGGCCCAACCCGATGCCCATTTCCCCTTCCTGGACTGCTCAATCTACCTTCCCAGCCTCTAAATTCCTCTAGCACTGACTAGAGCACTTCCTCATAGGCTGCTCCTTTCCATCCATCAGTCACTTCGTCAGAAATAGAGAGCATATATTATATATAATCAGCACCTCTGATGTTCCAAGCAGGGCCCAGGCACCGATGACACAGAGACTCCTTCTATGCCGGGAAGATATCTCTCTCTCTCTCTCTCTCTCTCTCTCTCTCTCTCTCTCTCTCTCTCTCTCTCTCTCTCTCCTCTCTCTCTCTCTCTCTCTCTCTCTCTCTCTCACACACACACACACACACACACACACACACACAAGTGCTGAGATAAAGGGTGGCTCTTGGCAGGTGGAGGCCTGGAGGCCTTGGGCCCTGGGGGAGGGGGAGGAGCAGGTAACAAAGGCCTGGGGAGAAAGTAGCCCCAGTGCTGAGCTGTGAAAGGGAACAGACTCAAAGTGGTGCAGGGGAAGGGGCACATTCTGGCTGGGAGCAGCTCCTCCAGACACGCAGTTGAAGGCCCCCTTGGAAGAAACCTGATTAATCAGAGCACGAAGGGATGAAGGTTCTTACACAAAATGAGCAGGTGAGCTGCCCACAGCAGTCCTCGCAGCAGATCCTTCTGGGCCTGCTCCTTCCAGGAAGGCGGGCACGCACTGACTGTGCCCCCGGCCCATGCAGTCGATGTGGGCACTCCCACGTGGGGAGCCCGGGGCAAAGCGGGACACGGAGCAGAGAGCTCAGGTGGGCTCACTGTGGGGGGGTGGGAAGGACGTGGAGTCACTTTCTAATCATCTTTGTTCAGAAATGACGAGAAAGAATTCTACAGCTGCCCCCTTGTTTACTACATGTGAGAGACATTTGGACTTGCTCCAGGAGACGGTCCCCTCATCATCTCTTCTTGGGCACTTCAGAGTCAAAAATGTAAAGAGCCGCGCTGATTCCAGGCACAGCTGCCCCCCAACTTTAAAACTTCGACCCGGTGCAAAGCTGTAGAAGAAGCTGCGCTCATCTCCAGAGGTAAGCGGTATCCCTCTCAGAAGCGTTTCCAGTTCCGAGGGGGCTGCTCGTTGGGGCCTAGGGTTTTTCCACTCTCTTCACTGCTTAAAGCTGCTACAAATAAAACTTCATCAAAGATCACAAACTAAATTCTTCAAATCCTCAAAGGCTCAAAGGATAAAAATTAAGCTTTAATGCTGAGCTATTGGTTTGTTGGGGACCAGCACCCTGTACCCAGGTCTCCACTGGCGAGGATGAAAATGAGACCCTCAATAAGCAGGGAGGCAGGTGCTTCCCTTGGCAGGCCTGTTCTGCTCTAATGAACATGTACATGTTCACAGGGAGAGGCTCAGCATTCTAAACCCTCAGCAATGAAGTGGCAACACGCTCATTGGTGACCTCTTAGCGGCACCCCAACAGTCACTCCAAGTCAAGTACATCCGTGTTCAGCGCGCACTCGCTCCGGTGCTCTCCATTGCTTGCACTCAAGGAGCAGACCGACAAGTTATGGAAAGGACACCTCCAAAACCGGCGAGAATACAAAGGAAGTCCCTCAGAAGGACGCCAACATCAAAAGCAAGGAGGGGGCCCTTCTAGCTCAGGCACAGTCCAGGCATTGAGGAAACACAGAGTGGTGGCAGCTGGAACACAGGGACAAGGAAAGGGAGCAGCGACTGGCAATGGAAGCCCGCCTGGGATGGTGATGGAATGGAAAGAACACTGGGCGGCTGTGTAAATGTGAAAAAAACCAGCTGCAAGGACTTCAGTTTACTCATCTGCAAAACCGGAATGAAGACATTTGCCCTCCACCCTCACAGGCTCATTCTGCAAAGGGGAATTATGAGAAGGAATGAAAAGGAGGCAAGGAACGAGATATATTAAAGAGTTAAATTAGCAAATAGATCAGAGTGTGGGGGGAGGGAGGGAGACAGAGACGAGGGCACATTTTCTAACATGAGAGAAGCAGTTTCTGATATCCTAAATAGAAATAGAAATCAGAAAAAAGAACAGAATTTAGAGGGAGAACATGGGTCCAACTGTGGACATCTTGATTTTGAGGAACTGGTCTGTCCAGTCCATCCTTCACTGGGCTTTCAAATTAATATTCCTAATGCATGACCCTGACCATGTTACCCTCCTATTCATAAACTCCAGTGGCTACCATCACCTCCAGGAATAAATATAAATTCCTCTGTTAGGCATTCAAAGGCCCTCTCTTCCCTTTTTAGGCTTCTCATTACTCCCTTTCATGTATTCTGTGATCCAGTGGCACCAGCCTCCAGGCTGTTCCATGAACTGGACATTTTCTTTTCACCTTTACCTTCTTCTGTCTTAAGAGTCAATACTGTTTTATCATTTTCAAGGCAGAAGAGCTATAAGAGTTAGCCATCAGGCCACACAGCTAGGAAGTGTCTGAGGCCTCTCATCTATAGACCTGGCCCTTAGGCCCCTGCGACACCTAACTACTCCCTCTCTGGGCACTTTCATTGCCTGGCTTCTGTGCTTCTAATGCCGTCTCCCCTCGTCTCAGCATCCTGGCTTTCTTCAAGTTCTGGGTAAAATTCCACTTTCTACAAGGAACCTTTCCTGATCTCCCTAATGATAGTGCCTTCCCTATGCTGACTTTCTCCAATTTACTCCAAATGTAGCTTTTTTGCACATGGCCACTGGCATGTTGTCTCCTTACTGGGTGGTGAGCTCCTTGGGAGAAGGGGTTGACTTTTGCCTTCCTTTCTTTCCCCAGCACTAGACCAGAGTGTAAATGACTGTTAACTGAATGGCACAGCTAGTTGGAAATGTCCTCTGGGGTATGAGCATTTGAAATTAAAACTGGAATTCAATAAAAAAGCCAGAACAGAAAATGCAGATTACTCACATAGACAAGCATTTATTAAGCACCTACCTGGAAAGCAGGCAGTTGTTAAAAGGTGGAAGGCCTTGACAACCAGGCTACAAAGTTTTCATTTTTATGCTATAGGCAACGAGGAGTCACTGAAGGTTTTGCTGCAGAAGAACGACACAGTCAGACCTGTGCATTATGCTGCTGTTTTGCCAGCTATGTGAACAGTGGTTTGGAAAGGGAAGAGTCTGGAAGCAGGGGGGTTATGAGGTTATTATGAAGTTATTCTGGTGAGAGGTCACAAGGACCTCTACTAAGGTGGTGATTATATGCATTAGATATAGAACTGATCAGACATGGCAAATGATAGAATAAGAGAAAGAGAGACAGACAGACAGCCAGAGACAGACAGAGAGAGACAGAGAGAGACAGAGAGAAAGAGAAGGAGCAGTAAATGACAACTCCTCTGTTTTAAGCCAGGATAAGTGGAGAAACTGGTGCCATGACTCAGAAATAGGGAGATCAGGAAGAGCAGGTTTGGAGAAAGGAGTGATAAATTCAATGTATGGCAAGCTCAAGAGTGTTGTGAGACGTCTACGTGGAAATGCCCATCTGAAATATGGGAGTGACGTTTAAGGTGAAGGCTAAAAACACAGACCTGGTTGTCAACAGCAGAGAAAGAGTAAATTGCAGTAGAAGGCAAAGAGAAAGTACTCAATAAGAGAGAACAAAGAAAAGAAGAGAATCAAGGAGAGTCAAGGACAGAGCCTGGTAGTTGACTGACTGAATGTGTACAACTGTGCTTGGGGGCAGGTCACCCCAGATGATACCCAGCCATGAGTTTGTGATCCCTGGCTCTCTGTGGGAGGGGGCAGGGATATGGTGGCCTCAGAAAGAAGCCTGATGAGGAAGGTGGGAACAGAAACCAGGCTACAAGAGATGAACAAATGAATGGATGGTGAAAAAGCAGAAGCCCTGAGTACAAATCACTTTTTTTCAGAAATCTGACAGCAAAGAAAAGGAAAAGAGTCAGCCAAACTTTGAATTCAACAAAATCATCAATTAAAAGATATGAGCTCTACCATGATCACTTCTGTCCCAATGGAACATAGTAATACACATTATTAAAGAATATACATATATATGTAAATATGCATATACACACATATAGGTGTATATGTAAAAGCTTTAAAGTCATAAAACTGCATATCCTGTATGTATACACACACTACTATACATACATTGACACATACATACATTCGTTAATAGTCCACAAAGCTTTACAAATAAAGTCATTTCCTTGAATATTGACAGACAAGTAATTACAAATGTCTGATAGGCCATTTTACTGAAAAACAGAAAAAAAACAATGTATAATTGAAGGGGAAAAGTCTCATTTCATATGCACAAAGGAAAGGGCACACAAATCACTGTCAAGGCTGCCCATCACTAGGAAGGCTGCTTCTGCAGGGCGTAAGAACAAGATGTATCTGTACTTGCCTGTGTTTATTTTTCTGCTTGTATTCCTATACAAAAAAGCCACATTAAAGACCTATCGAATCACCCAGAAAGTTCAAGTGAAAGAAAACAAAGAACAGTGGGTCTTTGCAAATCACACCAAACAAGAAGAAAACTAGCCCTGAATCTTTAATGCTACACTCAGATGGAACTTAAACACTTAGCAAGATGCTGCCTACGTGCTTTGAATATTCCCTCTCCATATGTAACCATATGCAATTAGTTGGCCTGGTATATTTTATTTGAAAAAAGAAGATGGACTATTGTTAATCAGTTCACCTCAATAAACACTTATTTGTGCCAGGAACTAGAATACCAGGCCCCCTGGAAACACAAAGGCAAAACCAAACCATCTTTGCCCTTAAGAAAGTTACATTTGAACTGAACAATGGACAAACTGGGAAAGTAGGATACCACCTAATCTAAAGAAGAAAGTTGATAATTCCAGTGTGTGAGTAAAGTTTCCCAGAGTGGGCAGCAGCTAATCTAAGGCTTGAAGTCCCACTGTACTTTGCCAGGGTCAGATCCTACCTGAACTTCTGTATTCAGTTCTAAAAATCACATTTGTGGAGGGACAAAGAATGTGTCCAAGGATTGCAGCCAGACTGAGGAAAGAACTGAAGACTCCCTGCAAGAATCACTGAAAGGAAGCAGAGATGTTTAGCCTAGAGAAGTTAAGATTGGAGGAGAATGTGGTAGTCATATTTAAGTACCTGAAAGGCTATCCTGTAAAAGAGGAATTCGACTTTCTCAGTTTGGCTCTAAAGAAAATAACTAACTAGATACAAGCTGTAGAGAGGATTAATATTTTAAAATTTAAAAACAACAAACAAACCCTTCCAAATAATTCAAATTTTTCTGATGTGGGCTCCTTGGGAAGGGGGTGGTTCACTGGAGATCTTCAGGATACAGAGAGATGAGCCTTTGTGCACATCCTAGCCCACATTCCTATTCAATGACGAGCAGAGCTACATGACTTCAGATATCTCCTCCATCTCTGATATTACTGTGTGAGAATCCAATAGAGACTCTCTCTAGTCTTTAATCTGCCACTTACAAGCTGAGCAACTGTAACCATGCCATTTCATCTCTGGGCCTATTTCCTCATCAGTAAAATTCCTAAGAGGGCCTAGAGCCATTCTAGTTCTCATTCTCTACATCCTGTGTCCCCGGAGCATGGGACTTCAGAAGGCACTACTAGATTAATTATAAAGAGTTCAATGCCAGTCACTGGAACTCAAAAAAAAAAAAAAAAAAAGGATAAAAGCATGAGTTCATGGGGTCTAGGAGGATAGGCAGGAGCTCTGGGTATAATATTCATGGTCACTGGAGGGAGACTCATGATCCATTTCAAAACACCAGGAAATGGGGACTGCATAAAAGCCTTGCAACATGAATGCACAACCTCCAACAGAAGGAAATCTGTGCAAAGTGCAAGTAAACTATGAGGAAGCAAGTTTCACTTGTTTAAGTGGAAGTAAGCATGCAAGTGGAAATGACTAATTGAAGCCTCCCAAGATTAGCAATCTCAGACATTACCCATGGTGATAGTCTCTGGCATCAAAAAGAGAAGAGATTCTCTTTTTGGACAGACACAAGCTCAGAGAGAGACAAAGATCCACCAAAAGCTCAGAGCACAATGGTTTGGTTCTAATGGCAGAAAGAGATAACTGATTATTAAAGATCCAACGCCATTTCCATTACCTTTCCACTAAGTCCTCCTTATAGGGATGAGAACCTAAATCTAAAAGAGAACAAAACATTTCCCCTCTAGAACATTAAACAGAGTCCTGGCCTCTGTCAAAGAATAACCACCACCATTATCAATTAATTATCTTTTTACCCAATGGCTTTTGTTCAAAGCTGCCACCATCATTAGAAAGAAACTTGTTTGATTCCAGCCATACTCCCTAATGTTCTGGGTCCTTGCAACCATCCAAGGATTCTGGTACAAACCCTGCCAAGTCTGGAAACATGAACCTTCTCCCCTTGTTTTTCCTTTGAGCCCAATGAAACCACTACCTAGTAAGTAGAAGGGGAAGCAACGAATTAAATCTACATTTTAGAGACGAAAAAAACAGCCACCACAAATCATCATTCATATGAGAATTTCAGTCAGGGGTTCATCTTAAGGATGAAGAGAGCAAAGCGGTTCCCCTTCCAGGTGAGTATTCTCTCAGAAGTAAGTGATCGATTCAAATCAGAGCCCTCCCAAGGTACTCAACCTGCTCCCCATCTTTACACCTTCAAATCCCATTTACTAATCCAAGACCCTTAGTCATCACTTCTCAGGACAGTCTCTTGAAAACAAGAAATGATCTCTTGATAACTCTATTTCCTTGAAGGCCTCCGCAACCCTCAGAGACCAGATGGCTTCGAGTCTTTGAAATTGAACATCACAAAACCAATGGAAATGTGTGTCGGCATGGGGGGGTGCAGGGGGTGAAGGGGAAAGTAGGGGCATGAATCATGTAACCATGTTAAAAATGAATATTAATAAATGTTAAAAAAAAAAAAAAGAAATTGAACATCACAGTGACCACCTATCCTAGTTTTTCAAAGAATATTCCTCAAAGCAAAGTAATGTTTCCTTATAACATCACCTTAATTGCCAAACACCCAGACCCCAAGCAGCCTCCTTACTCTTCAGATTTATCTGGGTCCTCCCCCAGGGCCATGTCTAGTGCTGGACCTCAAGTGAGGGAACAAGAAGCCAATCAGATTTTCCACCCAATCTAGATCCTGCTGGTCTATCTCTCCCAACCCCAAGTCATTGTCCTTCCCTCCTCAATGAATTCAGTGCTTGGCTCATGGTCTTTCTCTCCTCTCCAATTCCTGTCCTCATTCTAGGGGACTGACATACCCATAGATGCTTCCTCAAATAACCTACATTCCCAGTTCCTCAATCCCCTCAATTCCCATAACCTACTCCTCCACTCCATCTCAGCCACACAGTGATGGTCTTGCCATCACACACAAGTTGCAATTTCATATTTACAAACTCTGAAATGCCTTTGTGTATTGTAACCTTTAATTTTATACTTAGTGCCAATTCTGACTACCATTCTCTCCATCCTTCAGGTCCCTTCTAGGCTATAACCCTGAACTGGCTCCTCTTTTCTCTGTAAACCCATTGCTGAACTGTTTTAAAAATAGCTTTTTTAATGGGGGGAGGGTAGGGAAGGGGGACACATGGGAGGAGGAAATACTCAACCCAAGGACAGCACACAGCAGTAATTACTCTGCAATATATATATTTAGATGAAACTCAAAAAGACCCATAGAGAAAGTTCAGTGTGTCTTCCCCACTTCTCTTCCAGGCCATCACTCCTGCATTGGCTACATCCTCCTCTCTTTCCTATACAACCCTTGGTGAGGCAGATTCTACACTACCCTCTATTCTCATATGCCTCATGGTACTGGCAATCGTGTCTAATCAAACCCCAACTGGATTACTCTCACCATCTGCTTCTTTTACTCCTATTCACATGTTGTTGGAAGAAATCACATAATATATACCTACCTACTAGGCTGTTTCTGGCCCCTCTGCTTCTCTGGCATTTCACACATTACCAAGGCATAAAATTAAGTGTTTCTAGCATCTATGAGCCAACAGTTTAACAAAGCAGATCAAAGCTGCTTGATAATGTCCAAGTAGCCCGGGAAGCTGGCATCTGAGAACATAAAGATGACCTTCCACTGATATCTAGCCTATCCTGAAACTGGCAATGTTCCCATTAGAGGATTTTCAATCCATACAAGAAATTGCAGGAATTAAGGAGTGAATTTCTCCTGGAGAAGCTTTAACTTCTACTTCTGCCTTCCTTCCCATGTGTTGCCGCCTGCCACTCTCAGGTCTGCTACTGCACAGCCACCTTCAGGAAAGACCAAAGTTTATTATTTTGACTTCACAAAAACAAATGGACCTCCCTTCCTAACGTTTCTTAGAAAACCAGCCACCTTGGGAATATCTGAAGATGTTTTAAATACAGTTTTTATAATCTTCAAACAGAGGGAGCTACATAGCCCAAGTTCTGCACAAAAGCAATAATTATTCTGAAATCAATTCAGAGGAATTTCAAAGGGACCTACAGTGAAAGTTGAATGACTTTTTCCCAAAGCACTAAAGTGTCACAAGCAAAAACTAACAAGTAAACAAACAAACAAAAGAAGCCCAAACCATCTTAAGCATAACAAATTGGGATTCTTCTTTAAAAGATATAGAGAAATGTGAGACTGAAAGGGCACTTTAGGCCTCATTATAATCTTTGCCCATATGCGTTCCTTTGAGAACAAAGGCATACTGGGACATGTAGCCAAAAGCTGTGGTCTTGTGAACACAGAGCTTCTAGCCAAGCCTTCAACTTGTCAGATCATACAAATCCTCCACAGGTACAGCCACTAGAGCTGAAGCATTCAGGACAAAGAAAAACAATCTTGCTGTGGTTTCAGAGCAGCATCTTGTTAAAAATGAGGAAAGAAATTTTTACTGCAAGTTTTTCTGATAAGGCTTCATTTCTTGGATATGTAGAGAATTGAGTAAAATTAATAAGAATATAAGTCATTCCCCAATTGATAAAAAGTCAAAGGAGGTAAACAGGTAGTTTTCAGACAAAGAAACCAAAGCCATCTATAGTCATTTCAAAAAATGCTCCAAATTACTTCTTATCAGAGGACTGTAAATGAAAACAATTCTGAGGCACCACCTCACACCTATCAGACTGGCTAATATGACAGAAAAGGAAAATGATAAGGGCTGGAGTGGATATAGGAAAATCATAACACCTATGCAGTACTGGTGGACTTGTGAATTGGCCCAACCATTCTGGAGAGCAATTTGGAACTAGGACTAAAAAGCCAAAACACTGTGAATATTCTTTGATCAGTATACTAGTTCTGGATCCCAAAGAGATTTTTTTTTTAACCCTTAACTTCCATCTTGGAGTCAATACTATATATTGGCTCCAAGGCAGAAGAGTGGTAAGGGCTAGGCAATAGGAGTTAAGTGACTTGCCCAGGGTCACACAGCTAGGAAGTGTCTGAGGCCAGATTTGAACCTTGGACCTCCCATCTCTAGGCCTAACTCTCAATCCACTGAGCTACCCAGCTGCACCCCCCTCCCCAAAAGAGATTTTTTTTTAAAAAGACAAAAATATTTCTAGCAGCTCTTTCTGTGGAAGTAAAGAATTGGAAGTTGAGGAGATGCCTATCAATTGGGGAATGGCTAAACAAGTTGTGGTAAATGATTATAATGGAATACTATTGTGCTATATAAGAAATGACAGGCAGACTGCTTTCAGAAAAAGCTGGCAAGACTTACAAGAACAGATACAAAGTAAAGTGAGCAGAACCGGGAAAATATTATATACAGTAACAGCTGGTCCACTGAGGATGACTTAGCTATTCCCAGTTTTGGGTCCCAGACAATGACCCAAGACAATTCCAAAGGACTCATGTTGAAAAATGTTATCTACCTCCAGAAGTAAGGGCTGATGGAGTCTGAAGGTAGGTCAAAGCATATAATTCTTCACTTTATTTTCTTCATGGGTTTTTGTCTTTGGTGTGTGTTTTCTTTCACATGACTAATATGAAATATTTTGCATACCTAAACATACATATATAACCTATATCAAACTGCCTGCCTTTTCAATGAGGGGAAAAGGGAGGGAGGAAGGGAAGAAAAGAATTTAAAATTCAAAATGTTAGAAAATTAATGCTAAAAAGTTTCTACATGTAATTTGAAAGAAAATTAAACCCTTTTTAAAATGAGGAAAGAGGAGGGATGGGAGAGAAGAAGAAAGGATGAAAGAAGAAGAAGAAAAGGAAGAGGAGAAATTAAAAGATTTTTGTCCTATAGCAGGGAGGAAAGTTGTAGAAATTATTATTACTGCCTATTTAAAGTATTTTTGCCATTGTAAAAGTTCAGTGATAGAGTTCTGGAAAGCCACTTTCTGGTTGAAGGGTAGCACTTAAGTCAGACCTTTTAGAGACAGTGTGTCCAAACTGTCTAAAAGGCCTCAAGCCTCCTGTGAGACCCCTGCATTTCCCTAGACGGAGGAGGGAGGAAGTACTGGCATTGGGCTGTTGGGCAGAGAGGTGTGTGGAGAGGGAGAGGGGAGCAGCCCCCTCTAGTACATGTGCCCTGGGTCCACCAACATGGACCAGAGCTATCAAAAGATGACCTGGGAAGAGGAGGAGGGAACTGGCTAACTAAACCCAATTAAGCCCGGAGCTCAGCACCTGTTCACCATCTCTTCTACATGAAGGAGCTGGAGGCATCCCCTCAGACTGGAGCCAGGAACTCCATGGGAACTACAGAAGGCTCAAGTTTTGAAACAGGAAAAAAAAGTCATCTGTTCCTGAAGATAGAGAGGGAGCAAATGCAGCTCCAGGAAATGACAGTGCCCATCACTGAGGCCACAGGACAAGAGAAGACCCAGATGCTAGCCCAAAATAAGCAGGGGGAAGGCAGATTTCACCTCTGGTTAGAGAACAGACCGCCAGGACTGAGAAGGACATACGCAGGGGAAGAGATATCCTTCCAATTATGCCAGCCAAATCACTCAGTGGCTCCTGTGGTCGTCTCAGGAGAGGGTTTCTGAATTTTGGAAGAGTGTGAGGGTAACATGAGAACCATTTCCAACCCAAACAGTATTCTCTCTTTAAAACCAATCTGCCCCAGCATGGAGGCTACCCTGTAAGTAAAAAGAAAACAGCATTTCTTCCACATTTCTGACTTCACTCCTGCTAAGTGAACGAGAGCTCCAGTTCTAAGCTTCATCAATCTGGCTGTCTTTCTTCACAATGAGATGGCAGGTGGCTCACCCTTTCCCTACAGACATCACACCTGGATATACCAGTATTTTAACTCAGTTTTTCCCCTCTAAGTCCAGTGCCCTATCTATTATGTAAGGGATGGAGAACCAGCCTAGAAGTCAGGAGATCTAGGTTCAAGTTTTGCCTCCAACCCATACTAGCAGAATAACTCTGAGCAAGTCAGTGTCCCTGAGGAAACCCTCTAAAACTCTAAAAATACAAAAAGGGTAATCTGCTTTAGAAGGCTTTTTTCTCTGAGCTCCCCATAACAATGAATTCATAAATGAAGCCCCCACCCTCAACTTTTCTTCTACATCAAAAAATTTCTTTTTTTTTAAAGTCTACATTTCTTTGAAGCCTTTTCCAAAGGCTTTATTTCACTTGTTTAAAAAGATTTTTGATTTCCACACCTATAGGGACATACACAGATCAAAGGAGATCAAAGCTGGACCACAAAGAGATGACTGCTAGTTCTAAGGTCCTGGAAGAGGCTGGACAGAATGACCTCAAGGGTTCAGCTTAGTTAACAGATTAGCCTTAGTTAGAAGACGGAGGAACTTCTATGAGCAGAGGAGAGACTTGATAATGATGGCAAGGAAGTATGAAGAATGAAGGAGAGTTAAGGGACCCTCACCCAAGACGATGATCAGACTTCCCAATAAGAAAGAAGAATGCAGCCAGATACCCAGATGTGCTACAGCTAAAGAGCAGTCACATGAACATGAAAAAAGTCATGGATTATCATACGATCAAAGATGTGCAGCCAAAAGGTATCTTACAGGCCAATGTGGTCAACTTACCTCCTTTTACATTTGAGGAAACTGAGACTAAAAGATTTAAATGACTTGTCCAGCCAAGGTCACATAGTAAGTTTGTATCTGGGGTGGAATTTTAATTCAGGCTATCTTGACTCAAGCCCTAAGAGTATTTCTTTTAGACCTATTCTTCCCTTGGTCATAACTCAATACATATTGACCCTACGAAATCAAGTGAGACGAAAAAGAGCCACTTTCAGCCAAAACCCAGGAAATGAATGGAAGTAGACCCTCCCGAGATCTATAATAGAAGAAATGTGAAAGTCAACTGGTATTTTAAAAAAATTATAACACTAAAAACCCACAGTTTTGTTGAGTTTTTTAAACACCATAAACCTGGCTGCTAATAACTTATTGTTTATTCTGTATAGATTGTAGCATAGGAAGAAGCTAGTGAGTGAACACACTCTGGGATCATTTAACAAAGGGAATCATTTGCTATTTCCTAGAAATGACAGTGATTTTCTTCCTAACTGGAATTCCAAACAATGTTAACATGTCTGTTTGGTTTTTTTAATTATAGAATAATTTTATTTTATTTTATTTTTTTAAACTCTTAACTTCTGTGCATTGGCTCCTAGGTGGAAGAGTGGTAAGGGTGGGCAATGGGGGTCAAGTGGATTATCCAGGGTCACACTGCTAGGAAGTATCTGAAGCCAGATTTGAACCTAGGATCTCCGTCTCTAGGCCTGACTCTCAATCCACTGAGCTATCCAGCTGCCCCCTGTTAACATGTTTTTAATTTCAAAGCACTTCCAGCAAACACTCTCCAAAGAAAAATGGCCCTGAGACTATTTTGAAAATCAAAAGTACATTAATGTCCCAATTTTGTCACATCCCCTCCAACATTCATTACGCTCCCCTGCTATCATTTTAGCCAATCTGCTTGGTGTGAGGTGATACCTCAGTTGTTTTGATTTGCATTTCTCTAATTATTAGAGATTTAGAACACTTTCTCATGTGCTTATTATTGATAGTTTTTATTTCTTTATCTGAAAATTATCTATTCATGTCTCTTGCCCATTTATCAATTGGGGAATGGCTTGATTTTTTATACAACTGATTTAACTCCTTGCATATTTGAGTAATTAGACCCCTGTCAGAGTTTTTTGTTATAAGATTTTTCCCCCCTTTGTTGTTTCCCTTCTGATTTTGGTTGCATTGTTTTTGTTTGTACAAAAACTTTTTAATTTAATATAATCAAAATTATTTATCTTTTAAAATGTTTTTATTCTGTGTTGCTACTCCCACAGTTCTTCTCTAGATATGGATAGTGTTCTTTCTCCTAAGACACTCAGAATTGTCCTGGATCATTGCATTGCTGATAGTACAGAAGCCCATTACATTCGATTTTACCACAGTGTATCAGTCTCTGTGTATAAAGTTCTCCTGGTTCTGCTCCTTTCACTCTGCATCAATTCCTGGAGGTCATTCCAGTTCACATGGAATTCCTCCAGTTCATTATTCCTTTTAGCATGATAGTATTTCATCACCATCAGATACCACAATTTGTAGAACAGAAGTTCTTAAAGAACAATATTTTTGTTTTTGTTGCCTAGACATTACCTAAGTGGCATAGTAGATAGAGCACCATATCCAATGTCAGGAAGAACTGAATTTGAATTCTGCCTCTAGCACCGACTAGTTGTGGGCAAGTCACTTAAAAGCTCTCTGCCTCAGTTTCCTAATCTGTTAAAATGTAGATAACAACTGATAATAACTACCTCATTAGGGTTATTATGAAGATCAAATGGGATCATGTGTAAAGGCTTTGCAAACCTTAAAATATTCCATACCAGCTCTCCTTATTTGTATCCACAAGGGCTAGCACAAAGCATGGCAGAAAACAGACACTGTTGGTCTTTGGACTGAATTAGAAATATGCACCTCCTCCTTTCTTGAACATTGATACAGGGCCCATGAAGAGCTACCAGATAGACTATGTTCATTCCCAAGTCTGTAAAGGGGTGTTTAAGGAGAGGCTCATGTATAAACAATGAGTCTGTAAGCTTTTCAGAATAGACGACTATTGAACATATCATTTAGGCCTTTCCTTCCATGCTACCATCAGAAGGGATCTTTCCTTTGCACAAAAAGCACTTTCTAACACTCTTAATTCAGTGGATCCTTGATCATCAATGTGAATTCTCTTTTCAGTGAAACAGATCTCAGACCATGCATGCTTTTTTGTCCTATGTGACTCTGGTCCACCTCCCCTTCTAAATCCTCCAGGAGAGAGATGGAGAATCTTCTTCTGGTTTTCCTGACATTGTATGGGTAGCAATGCACACTGTATGTCTATGAGTCATTCTTCAATCTCATTACATGGCCAACCTATGTCTTTTCCAATCACAGACATCAATGATGACATTCTGTATGCTTCTCCCTCTTACATGATGATATTCTAACATATGAGTCATTATTGAGCTATAGTTTATTTGGGGATGTCATTCCTCCTCCTCCCCCTCCACCTGAAGGCAAGTTCCACCAAGGAAAGACTGTATCTTAATTATCTTTGTCCCTTTCTCCTTGCCCAGCCCAGTGCTCTGCACACAGAAGACACCTGGGAAACATTTTTTTGAATAATGAATTTCAATCACAATGGATATATGTGTTGAAAATATAAACATATATACACATATGTATTTCAATGAAGTCTACTTTTAATCTGATCTTGTCTTGTTGAACAACCACTTTCTCTATATTGGTACCCAAATTTCACAGCCTATCTCTTATGCCAACTCATTCCCAGTGGTGCTATAAACAATGAAATATCTAATAACCAGGCTGGCCTAGTAAAAAGAGATTTAATAGAGTTTGGTTTCAATTTTCCTGTCAATAAAGTGATGTTCCCCTTGGCTTTCTTTTATATTACAGGGAAGGGAGAAGAATAAACAGGAGATGTTATGAAAGTTCAGAAAAATGAAGCCATAGACAGTATGTTACTGTTTTATTTAACCATGTATTAGGTGATTGTTTCAAAGTTCAGTTTATTAAACCAATAGTACTGAAAAGAGTTTGAGCGAAGAAAGGGAAGAAACACAATATGATGCTAAAGAAGATCTCTAGAAATGACCTTTTATGATCTTGAAGCTCACTTTATATCAAACAACTGAGACAATTCAATACTTGGGAAAAACTACAGCACACGATAGTTGATCCCATTTCCTAAACCAGTGATGAACAAACTTTTTAACAGGGGACCAAAGGAAAGGAAATGCTATCTGTCAGTCTGTTTCTAAGGCAACTCTTTCGAAGTTTCATTGTATCGTATCCTACTCATTGTATTCGTCAGACTAGGAATAATGTCCCACTGCTGGCCGGGACAGAGCATTTCAGGGGGCTACATCTGGCCCTCGGGCTGTAGTTTGCCCATCACTGTCCTAAACCATCATTTGTCATTATACCTTTCCTTTAAAGTGCTGTTCTCATGTTTGTGGCTCACTGTAAAGCTGTATTATGTTGCTATAAATGGCCACTTGGGTCTTGCACCTCCAAAGATGAGACCTAGCCAATGTTGTCCATGTCTCAACATCTAGAAACATGGATTCTGGAACCAGCTCTACAAATGACTGCAGTTCTGGGCAAAGTCACATCCACTGTGTCCAAGAATTTCCCTATTTAAAGAGGATCACCTGCCATTCCTTACTTATCCCACAGCACTGCTATGATGGCATGGCATGAAAGTGTCTAGCCCTTTGAAAAAAGAGCACTATACACACTTTGCACTACTGTTGTACTTTCTATAATTATTGACCTATCTAGCAGCAAAAGAACAAAGAACAATTGGATGACAGTTGAATGGGACAAACTGGCCAAAAAGTCTTCTCTTTAGGTTTAAGAGGCCAACTATGTGAAACTCATGAAAAAGAAATTCAATCCTGTGTTTAAATCTGGCCCCAGACACTTACTGGCTAAACAACCCTGGGCCAATCACATAACCCTTTTTGCCTCAGTTTTCTCATCCATAAAATGAGCTGGAAAAGGAAATGGTGAACCACTCGGTATCCCTGCCAAGAATATCCCAACTGGGGTCATGAAGTCAGTTGCAATTGAAAAACGGAAAAAAAAAAGCCACCACCACAACCTAAAGGCCTGGACCTGTTAGGAAATCCCTCAAATGATCCTATATGTCAGGTAAAATAATCACCATAAAGAGCCTTAAGCAGACCCTTAATGCTGGTGCTGCTCAGATGTCACAAAAGGACAGTGCAAAGCCTGAGAGGTAGAATGGGAGTTCAGGGGGAACTTTGAGGGGGTAGAGTGTTCCCAAGCTAGAAGGCCCAATGGATGTCTATGACCCCCTCCTGGCTTTTTAACACCAAGTGACAGGCCTGTCTGCCCTGCCCCGCTGCCACTTTAGTCTCCACAGAAGAAGTACAGGTCTGGGGCAGTTGCCGAGTTTGCTGTACCCTGGTAACTGGTTTCACAGACGAGGTACTGACACAGAGAAGGCTTAAGTTGTTCATACAAGGTCTCACTCCATTCTAGAAATAAACCTGGGACCCACTAATGAACTATTGGTAAAGCTGAGATCTGGTTCCACCATTTGGGAAAGCAATTTGGAATTAGTCTAGGAAGATTATAAGAACGGCCATATCCTCTGACCCAGAGATTACATTGCTTGACATCTACACCCAAAGGAGGTCAAAGATAGAAAAAGCCTCTTGTACACCAAGATGTTTATAGAAGCTCTTGTGTAGCAGCAGATGTCTAAAAATGGGATGGGTAAACCAACTGTGGCCCATGAATGTGATGACATATCACAATAAATACAAAGAAAATGAGGGAGAAAGGGAAGATTTACATGAACTAATGCAAAGGGAAGTAAGCAGAACTAGGAAAATAGAGATAGTGATGTGAGTATATATACTGATACATACATACATTCACATATGTGCATGTGTGAGTGTATAGAGATACACACACACTATATATATATATATATATGCACACAACAATCTAATGAACAAAACAACAAAATATAAATGATCACTAATTATAATGATCAAGTTTGGTCACAAAGGAACAGAAAAAATGCAAAGAGGAAAAAAATCCTTCTTTTCCTCATAGAAGTGAAGGACTATGGGTGTGAAACATTGCCCATATCCTCAGACTCAGCTGACATGTTGCATAGTTTTGTGAATTGCTTTTCCCCCCACTCTTTTAAATTCTTTGTTACAAGGAATGGCTTAGGGAGAGAGAAATATGGAAATAAAATTGGTGTGAAAAACAAAGGATAACAATTTTTTCAATAAACAAAACTAGGGATTCACAATCTACTGACTTTCTAATTCCCCTTTTAATTACCAGTCTGTTATTGACAAATTTATCATGTCATTTAAGATGACTAATAACCACAGAGAGGAAAATGGTATAAAGTATTATGAGAAAGAAATTATGAGACATGAAATCTGATCCTGACTCTGTGTAATTCTGATAAGAAATGGAACCTCCCTGAATCTCAGTTCAGTGACCTATAACTGGAAGAGGGAAGAGGAAGCAATATTTACTCTACAGCAATAAATCACAAGTATAGAGAAAGAGAATGACATAATATGTACAAGCATAACTCACTAGACAAATGTACTCTATTAGTATTAGGAGTGAATTTATCAATTCTTCATTTAATGTTCCACCTGTTATCCCAAACCATTTTGCTGATCTTTTGTTTCTAAAACGACCCAAACTTTGCAGCATATGGCAATTCCTTCCCTATACAGCTATAAACTCTGAAAGAGCTAATAAAAATCCTTTTATTGAACAAACCAATGTAAGAATAATTTACAAGTTACTCTCTAAAACCCCCAGCAAGTTATACAACAGAAATTCTCTAAACACCAGGCTTATATGAGGGAAAAGAAAAACCAGGCTTGCAAAAATAAAATAAAATATTGTGAATTTTATTGTTACTTTCAGCCCAAATCAGGAGGAGATAAAAGTAATAGGTAGCATTTATATAGCATGTTAAGATTAAGATTTGCAAAGCTCTTTATAAATCAGACCTGAGATACGTTTTAGCTATGTGAGCTGAGCACGTCATTTAATCGCTATCTAACTCGGGTTTCTCATTTGAAAAACAGGTAGAAAATAGAATCAACTTCCCAGGGCCATAAGGCTCAAATGAGATAATAACTATAAAGCACTGAGCACAGTACCTGGCACACAGTAGGTGCTTTATACTTCTACTATTATTACTTCTTCTGATGCCAGATCCAGCACTCTATCCACTATGCCACCTAGCTGCCTCCAATTCAGATAGGAAGAGAAAGTAGAAACTGCTATAAAAGAAAGAACATGCTACGAGTGATTGAAAGCAATGGAAGAACTTGACAATTACAAAATAGTGTTCTTTTTTTTAAAAATCATTTCAGAGAGTTTATCAAAGTTGGACCTTTGTAATGTGATTGTTAAGCTTTAACACATTTACAAAGCCATTCTCATAAGGACTAAGAATAATGTATGAAGGCAAGCCACTAACAATAGGTAAAGAATGTAAAATAATCATTCATCCTCTCCATGAGTTACTCTTCATTGCTTTGAGGTGGCAGGGGAAGGATTCTGGTTCTCAAGGTGAGGTTGGCAGAACTCATATTTACTCTAACCCTAGAACTCTTAAGAGGCCCAAGTACCCCCTTCAAAGAGGTTTATCAGCAGACTAGCCACAAGATAAT
Organism: Gracilinanus agilis; assembly: GCF_016433145.1. Classification (NCBI taxonomy): domain Eukaryota; kingdom Metazoa; phylum Chordata; class Mammalia; order Didelphimorphia; family Didelphidae; genus Gracilinanus; species Gracilinanus agilis. The sequence goes on from NC_058130.1 coordinate 47,374,043, forward strand.
GAATTTTCTGGCTGAGCCAATTCTTAAAGAACATCAAGTTACAAAGTGTTTGCAATCTTCACTGGTAGAGTTATCCATCCTGAGGAAATCACAGATCCTCTAAGAACAGAAGAAACAATTTCGTGCTTTACAAAGCAACCCCAATCTGACCTGGTTACCATTACTAATTACTAACTAATTTCACTTTGGAATACATTATTTCCTTTTGGGATTCCCAGAAAGGTTTTTGCCCTAAAAACTGCTGCCAAATATCCAAACATCTGAAAAGGTTTCCATTACTGATGACACTTTTTTTAAATGGAGGTCCAGATGCAATATACCCACCATGACCATTCAGAAACAACAAAATGGAAAAAGGAGGAGATGAGAGCTAGAAGCAATCGAAAACCATAGTCCAACATGGGATAAACCCGAGAACATAAACTAGTAGAGAAATGACTCCATATTTGACAGGAACTGCAGGGAAAGGACAAATTGGGCAGGAATTTGGTTTAGACTAGAATCTTCCAATATTCCACAATAAGTTCCAATATGTATGAAATGACTATAAAAGGTAACATAATAAAAAATTAAAAATAAATCAGAGGTACCTTCCACAATTAGTTGTGAAGATTCAGCCACAAAATATAGAAGTGGTAAGCAAAAATTACAATTCTGACTAAATAAAATTTAAAACCTAATTAAAAAAACAAAATCCATGTAGCTCAAATATTAACTATGATATGAGGGGGAAATACCTTTACATATAGAGGGAACTGAAACAAATATGTAACAAGACCTATTTTCCAATAGATAAGAGACTAAAGGATATGAAGTTTTCTTTTTTTGTTGTTCTATTTGTTAATACCCTTTTGATTTTACACTCATTCATTTCTGAAAATACCCTTCCCCATCTCCTACCCAGTTCCTGGTACCAAAATTAAAAAAAAAAAAATATCAGTTCAGAAAAAAAAAGTTCATGGCAACTAACTGACATTTCAAATATATATGCAACATTCCACAGCTCTTTATCTCTTCAATTATGAGAAAGGGATGCATTTTCCTTCTTTTTAAATAAGTTTTAGTGATATTTTTTGTTTTAAACAACCTAGATTTCCCCTTGTAACTGGGGTTTCTCTCTTTTTTAAAATATATAATCTTAATTCCTTAATCACCTCCTTTTCCACTTTGTTAATGTATGTTTTTAGATATACAATTGCTCCCCCTACCAGGATTATTTTTGTTAAGTTAAATGGGGGTTTGGAGGTCTATTGTAGGACTAAGTTTAGTCATTATAACTATGTAGCTTTTAGTGGGTTTTGGTTCTGTTTTTATTAATAAAAGGATAGGTTTGGGTTTTTTTTTTTAATACAAAAAACAGAGTCCAACTCAACAATAGTTAGAGAATGAAATTTAAAAGAACTGATGTTTAAATAGTTATTATTGGAAGAGTAGTGGGAAGCCTGGAACAATGGTATATGACTGGAGCTATCTGTCTAACCATCTCAGGTATCAGTTTGCAGTTGTGATATGCAGAAATGGGCAGCTATTTTCTGTGGGTGCAAGTTAGCAGTTTGCCACTTTGGAACACAGAACCTGGCAAAGCACCCAGGGCGTGTGCCAGGGTGACGGTTAAGGACAGGGTACAAAAGGGGGTCCACAAACCCCTGGGGTCTTCACTTCTTTCTCTCAACTCAAGGGTTAGGGAGGAGGTGGTGGCAACTGGGCCCCTGGCTGGTTTGGGAGATTTGGATAGACAGGCAGGTAGGGAAAACCTTTACTGCAAGTCAAATCAATATCCTATTGGTATGGTCAACAACTTTTAAATCTAGCAAGAGTCAACAGCTACTTTCAAGGAAACAACAGCTACAAACAGCAACAGAGTTGGGGAGTGCCCTCAAGGCCTTCACATACTCTGCACCTTAGGAACAACTCGTGTTTCAAGATTTATTTTAGTTTCTAATATTAGGCAAGATCATTAGGGTACCTTCACCCACCTTTCCTACTCCCTCTTACCTACCCTCTGTTTGATTACAAATAAACCCTGTTTGATCCTAAAGCCTAGATAATCTTTGAAACCAAGTACTTACCTTAGTAACATCATCTAGTCTCAAGCAGTCAGATCTGGTTAACAACTCTAGCTGGCTTTAGTCTTTCCAAGCCAGGATGATCCTTCATTCCAACCTAAGATTTCAGGAAGTCACATTCTACTTCCTGGAAACATCTACCAACTGCCTGGCTGGATTGGTCACTAAGTCCTTGTGGTGAGCTGAGAATCTTGGGCTTTTAAAGGAGGCTTTGCCCAGCTGGTGTGGGAACAAACCTATACTCACATCCAGCTGTGGTTAGGATCTCTCTCACCTACTTAAACACCATCAACTAGCATTTCTCTTGAACCCCCTGCTGCTCATAACACAGTTCTTCAAGAAATGTGACAAAATTTTCACACACTTCCAACAAGTGATTCCATGCCCCAAAGAGATCAGAGACAGAAACAAAAGTTACCATATACTAAAATATTTAGAATGATACTGTTTGTGGAAGTAGAGAACTAGCTACAAGTTGGTGCCTACCAAATGGGGAAAGCCTGAACAAACTAAGATTTATGAATAGAACAGAATATTATGATTCAGAAAGAAATGATGAATAGGATAAATTCAGAGAAACATAATAAGATTCTTGAGAATTTACATGGAATGGAATATATAGAAGCAAAAGAAGAATATACATAAAGATGACAAAACAAATTAAATGATCAATATGAATTAAGCTATTACTAATTAGTTATATTATTAAGAAGGCACATTCTAAGCAACTAAAAAAACAATAATTGTCTGAGAAATGATAAACACATTCTTCATCTCAGCAGAAGGGAGGAGGACTACTAGGCAGAATGATGAGATAGGCCAAAGGGGAAACTGAGGCCTAGGGAGCTCCCCAAGGTCAACAAGATGGTAAGTAGCTCAGGGCCTGTGACCCCAAGGTCAGCCCTCTCTCCCCCCCTCCCATGCTACCTCCCAATAATACGCCCATTTTTCAGTTGCAGTCATTGTATCATGGTAGTTTACTGAACTGACTTTTTTGTTACAAAGATGGGTCTGATTGAGCAAACAGAAGAAGGCTAGAGGCGCCAGCCTCCCTGATTGCTCAAAGGCATCAACTGTACAAATACAAGGTAGGAAAAAGTTGATCATAAGCTTTACTGAACCAACAATGAGATAGGCATTGAAAAATGCCCAGCCCTGTGCTAGGCCCTCTGATCTATGCAATCATATACTGAATTAGCCTGATGCCCAAATGGCAGAAAAATAAACAAGACCACTGCACAGACCCTGCGTGGAGCACTGTGTCCACTTCTAGATGCCAAAATTTAACAGAATTATCAACTACCCAGAACATATCCAATCATGTCAAGATTCAAAGGCACATCCTTCTTACATGCTGGTGGTAAGGGACCCTCTCAGCACTATCTTTATCATGGCATAAAGGCCCCAAGCTCTAAGACACAGCAGCTGACTAATGCCTAATCTCATGTCTTTAACCCTGATATTTCTCACTACACAAAACTCCATTGTAAAATGGCTGTTTTGGTCCCTTTTCCCTCCTACTCCGACCATGACTGCTGCTAAAATACACATGATGCACAATGGGTTTCTATGATCTCAGGTTTCATGCCATGAAATTAAAGGGCATCATCCCTAGTCAATCAAGAAGCAAATGTAGGTGTGAAACAATCTAGGCATAAAACTACTTCCAGTTGGTTACTGGACAAAATTTGTGACCAGAAAAGTCAGAGAATGCTTAAAATCCTCTTCACATCCTTGGAAGAAATGCACAGACAGAAAGCTAATACCCACTCAACCAGGCACCAGATGGCCAAAGATATGTATTCCCACTATGCCAGAAGGCTTGTGCTCTCCTTCCAAGCATACAGAAGCTTTTTATCTATGAAAAAGGGAAAAATCTACCTCCAATTCTGCCTGCAAATAAAGAACCGGTCCTACATCTTGCCAGTGGATGCTGATGCCTCCTGGCTGCAGACCCAGTGAGGATTTCATAATCTTGGGAAAGGGTTATCTTTGACCTCACTCTCCTCCAAAGCATAAGAACTGCAGATCCTGAAGGATTCAGCCTTTTCATCTATAACCAAGGAAGTACATCTAAGGATTGGATTATTCATGAACAGCCCATGTGTTACACTCAAGAAAGGCAAGCACTGCAAAGCAAAATTTATAATCACACTGAGAAACATGCCTGGGGCACAAAAACCTGAGTTATGACAACCTCTACAAACTCCCTGAGTGGCAAATGACAGTTGCTCACCCACCAGAGAGAATAGCATGAGAAATTATTCTTCCTTTTCCAGAAATTTCTCATTTCAATAGGCAAAAATGTAAAATTAAGTGTGCCATACCCCTGTCCAGCTAGTATTAGCAGGAACAGAGCTGCCTGAAGCCAAACTACCTGAATACCCACATTTCTTAGCATGGAACTTTTCAATCTGTTTGCACAATGAAATATACCTGAGGATTTTTTTTAATGATATTTTCTCTTTAAAATACTTTATCAATGTCTTCTGTCATCCTATCACCATCACTGAGAGCAGGGGGGGTGATGACCCTTCCTTTCACCCTGTCCATGGCTAATGCGTCCCTTGTGACAAAGAGAAAACGAAAATGAATACAGTTACCTCCACTGAGAAGGTCTACAGCATTCTGCCCTCGTAGTCTCCTGCCTTGGCCGAGGAAGAAATTATGGCTCGTTCTTTCTTTCCCAGTACTATGGTTGGCTTTTAATTATTCACTTTAGTCTCTTTTGGAGTGATCTTGTCATTTACACTATTGTCAGTGAGTATGCACTTTTCTTACACTTTTTAACTCCAATCAGCTCAGGTAAATCTTCCCAAGCATTTTTTAATTCTTCACATTCATTTCTTATTACACAATCTTCCATTATACCTATATGCCAAAGTGTTTTCAGCCAATTAATGAATTTTTAGTGGGGTTATATTTGTTGTTGTTCAGTTGTTTCCTATTGTGTCTTGACTTTGTGACTCCATTTGGGATTTTCTTGCCATTTCTTTCTTCAGTTCATTTTACAAATGAGGAAATTGAGGCAAACAATGTTAAATGACTTACCTAGGGTCACACAGCTAATGTCTGAGGCTGTATTTGAACTCAGGAAGATGAGTCTTCCTGGGTCCAGACTTAGCCAGCCCCAATGTGCATACATACACACTTACAAGGGCACACCCACCAGTCATAGATTTCATTTACTCTGCTACTTATCTCTGAAACATCCTTTGGACCCTTTGCTCCCTCTGATTGGAGGGGGGGAGAATCCAAGAGCTGCTCCCAGAGTCTAGCCCCCCATCATCTCCCACATGGTTGTAAGACCTCATCATGCTCCCAGCCTACAGATTCATACGTGTCTCTTGGTCTCTCCCCATTCCCTCCCTCATTCCCTTTCTCTCTCCCATTTCCTCCTTTTTCTCCCCCTTCCTTCCCTCCCTCTGCCTCCTCCTCTCCCTCCAACTTTCTAGCTTGTCTTAGCATGAGGCCTTACACACAGTTGGCACCTAATCAATGTTTACTAGCTGGCCTGAGGTAGTAAATTGGATGGATGTAATGGCCTTCCTCAACCACATCCTCAGCAATCTGAAGCCAGAAAGAACGCCTAAGCTCTCTGCTGCCCTTTCTATTCTATTCTGGCTACAAAACTGCCAAACTTTCTCAAACAAGCACTTGGGAAATACATCCCAATTCACAAGCCCTGAGTGACCTAGTTCAGCCCTTCCAGGGAGGACATGGCCCTCGAGGACACCAAAGCCTTGCAAGGGCACAGACTCCATTCCCTGGGCAAGAACGAGGCCGCAGCTTGTTTCTTTCCAGAGTCATTCCCCACTCTTCACCCTTCTTACTGCCCAAAGGAAAGGGACACTGGATGTCATGGCTGGGGAGCTCCCAGGGAGGACCCTCCTCTCCACTGAGAGGCTCCTCAGATATAAGGTCAGCTCTCTTCATTCCACCACGCTGGCCATCGGAGAACATGGCGGTCACTCCTCAAACGCCCCACTCTTCCCTGCCTTTGCTCACAGCTTCCTGAGCCCAACCCACCTGCCTGCCATCCTTCTACCCCAATTCCAAAGCCCCCTTTTCACTGGCCCTTGTGATAAAACAACATCAGTTGTTACAGATCCTGACCTCAACCCAACCAGCCTCTGAGGCCCTGAAGCACATCACAGGCTCCTCTGCGGCATCATTATCTGTGTCTCTTATTCCTTCCTGCTGGACTTTCCCTTCCGGAAGGGACAGAGTCTCTTCTACACCCTGCAGATCCTCGCCCAAGGCTTAAGAACTTGCTACACTGAAATGAGCCTCTCATTTGAACCTCAGAAAACCTGCTCCAGCGTGGCCAGAGGAGGCAGATGAGCCAGGAGGTGCTGACATGCAGCACGTCACCAGAAAGGGACACTTACGGGATCAAGAGTTTCATCAGCAGAATGATGAACAGTCCACCAGTCCGAGGTCCACTCCCAAGCATTCCCCACTATGTTGTACAGACCATACCCATTGGGAGGAAAGGCAGTAACCTAGACAAAGAAAAGAATCTGTTAAAACTTTCATCTATTTCCAGAAGCCAATTTGGCTGAAAAAAAGCACTAAAGGGGGAGGGGGAAGGAAAGAATATGAATCTTGTAACCATGGAAAAATCCTAAATTTATTAATTAAATAAAATTTTCAAAGATTAAAAAAAAAGCACTATATTAGAATACTGGCTCACACATGAATATTAACATCCATTTCATCAGTCAAAATACAATTTGGCCAACAAACATGCATGTAAACAAAAAGACATTTCCCAACTTTGAGCTCTCAAGAGGAATTTAGAAAGCTACAAAAAGTTTAAAATTACATGGTATAAAATACAATTAACTTATTTCTAACAGGAAAATTTATCATTGATCATAAAATAAAATTTCACCTAATAGATGTAAGGATGGAGGCAAAGGGAAGATGGGGGCGGGGGTGGGGGGAGGGCACGGAATGGTGCAAAAGAAGCAGGAGACCAAACAACAGTTGAGAGAACAGAGAGACTTCTGGGAAGGATTCCTGAGAAGGGGGTGTTGGGGGGGAGGGGTAGGAGCTCGGTGGGAGGAGGAGAAACGAGCTCTGAGCATCCTAAAGGCAAACCCAAAGAGTTTCCTGATTCGATACAGAAGACCTTTTTCCTTATTCTCTCTGCCAGTTGATATATCTACATGTCCAAGATTGTGCCAACTAGTTCTTTGGGCCCATCTGGGAGCAGATCCCTGAAGCCCCACTTCCCTTGAACCTTACCTTACAAGAGACCCTAATCATTTATAATTAATCAGGCTTGATAATAGGCATAGACTTAGAGGGAAGGGCAGGAGAAGTTTTGGGTTGAGACTGACTTGGTATCCCCAAGGTGACAGACCTGATAGGGGTTAAGCATTAGGGCAACCTGCATCCACTGACCACCACCTATCCCGTCACCTTTATCTATTTCCTTTGATATCTTAAATAAATATTTTATAAATCAGATAGCATCAGGATTATTTGTGAGGCAGTGAGGAAGGAAATATTTCAACAGTGTCTGGCTGCATCCATCTTTGAGTCAAACCCCGCCTGTGGTGCCAATGTCTGGACAAAGGGGTTGGCTTATTGAAACCTTGGTTCAGCCCAGCAACATACCAGGTCACCACATACCTCAACTTGTGTGGAAGCCTTCCTTCCAACCCTTGAGGGGCAGCACACCTTCCACAGGTCCCCCATTTCCCAAGAGGAACCCCATTTTGTCTCATAATATTAGTGGCTTCAACAGTGAAGTGAGGAGAGGATTACTACACAACCTCCATCACTTTTCTTTTACTGTTTCCACCTCTTCATAGGCACTTAATACAAAGAGGAGAGAAGAAGGATGCTTCCTCCATCAAAAACATGAATCTGAGCTTGGGCGATGAATCAACTCTGATCTCATTTAGACTCAAATTGTCATCTGAGAAGTCTTGGGAGCAGAGTTCTGAACCAGCTCTTACAGTACAGGCAGATAGTACCCATTTCTAGTCACTAAAGTCCTAGGCCCAAACCCTCATTATGACTAGAAGTTTCAAAGCCAAGGTCCCCAATTCCTCAGGCACTGTTGACAAATTAGGGGATAATCTGAAGGCTTTTGATGGCTCTCAGGTCCTAGAAATCTGAATTAAATCACACATATCCTTTGACTACATTTCTAAAGCAAGACAAGACAATCTCCTATGCAATTTTAACTTCATGTGGACCCAAAAAGCTGAAGGTAAAAAACAGTGTTTATTTTTTGGAGAGGAATGGTTATGTTTTACTAGTGCAAGAGAGATTTAACAATAACAATAATTTAGATTTTAATAGTAATCTATATATATGTGTATATATAAATAATATGTACATAATTACATATGCAGATATGTGAAAATGTGTATATTGTTGTTACTTAGTTATTACAATCATGTCCAACTCACTCTGATGTCATTTGAAGTTTTCTTAGCAAAGATACTGGAGTGGTTTGCTATTTCCTTCTCCAGCTCATTTTACAGATGAAGAAACTGAGGCAAGCAAGGTTAAGTGACTTGTCCAGAGTCACACAGCTAGTAAGTAGCTGAGGCTGGATTTGAACTCAGGTCTTCCTGGCTTCAGGCTGGGCACTTTATCCATTGTACTACCTAAGTGCCAATACGTGTAGACATACATATGTATATATCTGCATATACCCCCTCAATCCTTGATTACCTGCATAAATTGAGTAATGCAAATGGAGGACAGAATCTAACAATCATTTTATATTTTTTTTGTGCATCAAGGCCAGCTTTGGAAAGATACCACCGTGAAACAGGGCCTTGACAACTATGAGGTTGACAGGGGCAGTTAAGGGATGGAGGTAGGAAATAGGAAAAGAGTAACCATGACAGCAGGAGCTGACATAGTTCTGGCTCTTGGAGGTCTCTATATCACACATCTGATCCTAAAGACAACCCAAGAAAGTAGGAAGGCACTGTGGGTATTACTATCATCTTTGGGGAATGAATGAAACTGAACCTCAGGGAGTCAGGGCTGAATCTGGTCTCCCTTGATTCTACATCTTCTGCTATTTCCATAATAGTATTCCTAGGGAAAGAAGAAGAATAAAGGCATAGGATGGCCACAAGAGGTTATCATGTTCAAAGAGGAGTCGAGTCCAGGTGTCTAGAGCAGCAATTCTCAAAGTGTGGCCCAAGGGTCTCCAAAATCCAATTATGGAGTCCATGAGATAAAAACTATTTTCTTAATAGTATTAAGTGGTCTTAATTTCCATCAAGGTAAATGATGATAGATATAATCCAGAAAAAAATTCTTTGGGGTCTTCAATAATGCTTAAAAGCAGAATGGAGCTCTGAGACCAAACATCTAAGAACTGCTAGACTAGAGCAGACAATAGGTAATAAGTAGAAACGGGAAATAAAATGATAAAGACAACCTGGGCAAGCATGAATGGGCTTGAATAATGAGCTTAGGAATCTATTTTATTAAAATCAGCAGAGGAACAATTGAGTTTTTTTTAATCAAAGGAGTGACATAATAAGAACCGTCTCTTAGGGTTACTAGATCAGTAAGTATAAAGGATGGATTAAAAGGCCCCCAAAATGGAGGAAGTGAGTCTAGGAAGGTTACCAGGAGTTCACTGGAAAGGAAAAAGATGATTCCAAATTCAAGAAATGTTCCTAGAAATAGGAAAGTCAGAAAAATAAACAGGTTGTAAGAGAATGAGAATGAATTCTGTTTTGAACATGCTTGTGCTTGTGTATAATTGAAATAATTCGGCATAAAATCTCAAATTATAAAATTACACAAAACAAAAAGGATCAACAGGTTTGTACAATATTTGGGGGGAATGGAGGGGCAGATGCATGATTCCACTAAGTGTAGGACAGTCCCTCCATAATTCCACATTGGTATCTTGCCTGGAGTTTCTCACTTCAGTGGGCAGGCTGGATGCCTGTGCAGTAGTTTGGGGTCATGCAGCTCATACGTGCCAGAGACTCCTGACTCCAAGGTCAACCCACTGTCTGTTCTATCATGCTGCCTATAAAAACAACACCAACTAACATATCTGCATAGCTCTTTAAGAAGCTTACAGGGCAAACCCTGGCATGGACCTTTACTTCCTAGAAAACTATCTTCTCAAGTTATTTTCATAGCATTTTACCATTGAAAATCACTTCTTGTAGGGGCAGCTGGGTAGCTCAGTGGATTGAGAGTCAGGCCTAGAGACGGGAGATCCGAGGTTCAAATCCGGCCTCAGATACTTCCAAGCTGTGTGACCCTGGGCAAGTCACTTGACCCCCATTGCCCACCCTTACCACTCTTCCACCTAGGAATCAATACACAGAAGTTAAGGGCTTAAAAATGTAAAAAAAAAAAAAAAAATCACTTCTCATTCAGTCTCTTAAAAATACATGCAGAGCCCCTTCCTGTCTTTTCCTCTGCCATTAAAAGGTAGAGTTATCTTCTTTGGGTTGATATTTTGAGGGGAGAAGAAGGAATATTTTTTAAAAGAATTAAAAAAAACAAGGAGGTAGCTTGTCAACATAGTTACTCCCAACCAGGGGATTTCTCTCCAGGTCATTAAATGAAAATGTTTCTCGCAATTTCATTTAAAACATCCGACAACCTGCAGGATTCACCAGGTGGGCCAGCAAACGTGCTGAGACACAGAGGAACCCCAGGGAGGGTCCCGCTGCCGCGTCTAGTCCTAATACTCACAGGCGCCGTTCCTTGGTAGCCGTCTTCACCGGTGTTGCTCACAGGGAACTCTCCCTGCCATATGTTGGCATAATGTTGACCTTTTGGCTGCAGCTTGTTGCCCCATGGGAAAAGTCTGTCAGAAGAGACGGAAGCGTGAGTTTTCAAATACACTCAGGCCTCTGGACCCCAGAAAAGAGAGAGAGAAGGAAGAGAGCTACAGTGGTCAAGCCAGGCTACAATGAATGAGATAATTTGAAAGGAAATGGGGGAATGATGGGAGAAAGAGGAACATCCACAGAACCCTCTGCTTTGAAGCTCGCTGTCAGGAGGGCTGAAATAGAGGCACCTCCAAAGAAGTGCAACCATTCAGGCCACATTACGGACTTATATGGTAGCCTGGTCATGCAACATTACCCAAGGACATCTTTATAAATAATTCACTATTTTAGGGAGCCTTTTCCTAGAAGATTTAACCCAGGCATCAATGCACTCCCAAGTTTTAGCAACATGGAAATATGTACCAATTTTAGAAAGGACCTAAAAATAGAAAAATGTTGCCAGTGAGAGAGCTTACCAAGTTGATGTAAAGAGTAATAGCATCTCTCTAATTCTCTGGCATTATGACCTCTGGGCTTTTTGAAAAGAGAAGGATGAGAACTCTTGACCATACTAGGGAAAAAGTTTGGCCAGTAGTTTGCTTTGAAGAGTTAACTGGTTGGATAGTCATTTGTCAATGTGCCCCAAGTAACTTTGCTAATGAATTAAACACAATGAGAAAAGAGAATGAGAAGGGACAACCCTACTTGCTCACTGAGAGATCTCCTGAGCTTTAAAAACAATGGCCAGTCTGTGAGAAAGGCTTACACTCCTCCAGTACCTATTCTCCAGGCCCCCTCTGCAGCTATACTCCCATTCGGCTTCTGTGGGTAACCGCTTTCCAGCCCAAGTGCAGTATGCAACCGCGTCATTCCAGGAGACGTGTAGAACTGGGTGATCCTGTCTGATGAGGAACAAGAGAAAAATGGCACAGGTAAGAATTCAAAGCAGATAAGCATTCTGTGAGGCTCAGGCATTCCAAGAGCATCACCACATGGTTACATGGACATGTACAGATATCAGCCAGGGGTTCGGATGTGCTAACCAGCCAAGGAACGACACATCATCTGTCCTCTGCTAAGCCCCACAAGCTGCAGAATCCAAGAATCTCGGCTCTGAGGGGATCCCATCTAATCCAACCCCATAACAGAACCAAACGCTTCTCTACAATATCCCAGACTAGTGCCTCTAGTTAGGGCAAACTCCCCAGATTCTGGGGCAGCCTAGTGTCCTTCTGAGTGGCACGGTTTAAAAAAAAAAAAAAAAACACCTCCTTACATCAAGCCAAAATAGGCCTCTCAGAAATGTCTAGTCACAGTTCCTAGTCCTGCCTCTTTTGTTTAAGCAGAACAAATCTAATCCCTATTCCATACAACAACCAATAAACTAGCCGAAGACAGTTACCATGCTGCTTTCTCTAGTCCAAGTATTCTTGACTCCACACAAATTATGTCCAGCTCTTCAACTGTCATCCTTATGCCATTATCCCAAGGCAATCCACAACTATGGCTGATCTCTAACTTAACATTGTCATTCAAAACCGTAGTGCTGGGGAGAGAACACAAGAGTCCAGATACGTCCTGATGACAAAACATGGTGGTATCCTCACTCTCCTTCAAGCACCCTAAACACTCTCTCCACTCAATATCCAACAGACAGCTCAAACTCAACCTATCTAAATCCAAACTCATTATTTTTCCCCTAAATCCCCCTCTCCTTCCCTACTACAATGGGAGGGCAATCCCTGACTCACAAGATCATCCTGGACACTTCAGTCTCTCTCATTCCCCGCCCCCCAGCCTCTGATCATAGCTAATGGGCTACCAAAGCCTATTGACTGCAGCTTTACAAAATCTCTCCAATATGTGCCCTTCTCTCTTTTAAAGCTATCCCCACTTTGGCACACCTCACACCTGGATTACTACAACAGCCTCAAGTGGGTCTGCCTGTCCCAAGTATCTCCCCACTCTGGTCCACTCTCCATGTGGTTACAACCACTGGGCTCCCCTGCTCAGCGACTCCCTATCACCTTGAAAATCAGACAAAAAACTCTCTGCCTGGCACAGAAACCCATTCTTACCCCTGCCCTCTCCTCTCTTTCCAGTATTCCGACACCTTACTCCCCATCATTTTTCTTCAGGCCAGCAATAATGTCCTCCTGGCTGTTCCCTGAACAAGCCCCTCCATCTCTCAGCTCAGGGTATTTTCTCTGGCTATCCTCTGTGCCTAGAAAGCACTCCCTCCTCACCTTCCCCTAAAGGCCTCCCTGGCTTCCTTAAGTGCCAACTAAAATGCCAACTTCTGGGGGCAGCTGGGTATCTCAATGGATTGAGAGTCAGGCCTAAAGACGAGAGGTCCTAGGTTCAAATCTGGCCTCAGACACTTCCCAGCTGTGTGACCCTGGGCAAGTCACTTGACCCCCATTGCCCACCCTTACCACTCTTCCACCTAAGAGCCAATACACAGAAGTTAAGGGTTTAAAAAAAATTTTTTTAAATGCCAACTTCTATAGGAAGTCCTTCCCACTACCTCTTAATTTTATTAACTTCCATCTAATAATTATTTGCCATTTATCTCATGTAAAGCTTTTTTGAACATATTTGTTCTCATATTATTTCTTTCATCAGATTATAAGCTCCCTGATGGCAGGGACTATCTTTTGACTCTTTTTTGTATCTCCAGTACTTAGCACAGTGCCTGGCACATAGTAGGCACTTAATAAATGTTTACTGCCTGGCCACTTAATCACCATCCTGCCCCCTAGATACAAAGCCTATGTGAATGTGGTCAAAGAGGGTGAAAGCATGAGGGCCAGCCATATCACACAATTGATTTGTATTAAATGTTCAAGAGCCAATCTCTACTCCCCAGATCTTTTCCAGAAGAATTGCTATTTAACCATCTAACACTATATCTTGAGTTTTTGAAGTGAGATGTAAGATTCTAGATTTGTCCTTAACCAGTAAACCACTCATTTGATTTGAGCCAGCATTCTAGCCTGCTTAGCCATTTTAAGACCTTGATGCTCCAATCTCATGTGTTAGCTCTCTCTCCCAACTCTGCTAACAGCAAACCCAATAGATTGTGCCAATCTGTGCCTTTGTTCACATCACTGACAAAAAGGTTAGAAAGCACAGGGACAAGGGCAGATGCATGGGGCACTCTGGGAGAGACAAGCCTCCATGTTGTAACCCTCTCCATAAAATGTTTAATATCTTTTCTACTTTTGTACCTCCCAGTGAGAAAATACTAAAAGTATAGGCTCCATATGTGGAATGATTCACTGGGAAGAATGACATATTAACCTCCTGGGAAAACAAAAGTGGGGAGACTTAACATGCTGGCCTCCCAAAGAATCCTGTGACACAGAGTAATGTCATATCTAATGGCCTGGCGCAATGTGCAACATTGCCATGGAGGGAGGGGCTAGGAGGATTTATAAGGCAAGCAAGGGAAGGAGAAGGTCTTTTTATTTCTTTTTTTTTTTTCTTTTTCTTTTCTTTTTTTTTTTTTTAAACCCTTGTACTTCGGTGTATTGTCTCATAGGTGGAAGATTGGTAAGGGTGGGCAATGGGGGTCAAGTGACTTGCCCAGGGTCACACAGCTGGGAAGTGGCTGAGGTTAGATCTGAACTTAGGACCTCCCGTCTCTAGGTCTGGCTCTCACTCCACTGAGCTACCCAGCTGCCCCCCGGTCTTTTTATTTCTGCTCTTGAACAGACTGGCTCCCTGGGTTGGTAGGTGATGATCGGAAGTCAGCATTGAAGGAACCATGCTAATATCTCTTCTCTTTCTCATCTTTCATGCTTCACTCTCTCATTTTATTAATAAACACTTAATAACTCTGGTCAGATACCATTTTATTCCTAACACCGCTAAGATCTAACACATTTATTTTTTTAATTATTTTTTCTTCTGAATATTTTCTCCTAGTTACATATTTCATGTTCTTTCCCTCTCCCCCAATCCCCCCTAACCCCCCTTAGCCAACACACAATTTCACTGGGTCTTACACATATGATTTATAGAACACTTTAATGTTTGAAAAACACCTCATGCCCCACATACACCCAAATATGTTTCAGTATTTTGGCTAATCTTGCTACACTGGTTTTTCTTCTTCTTCTTTTTTTTTTTTTTCTGTGTTACAAGGAATAGTTCTCTAAGAAGTGAAGGGAGAAAGGATATACTAATAATGATAAGGTTTATCGAATCAAAAAAATCATATTTTAAATTAAAACATATTTTGAAAAGGAAAGCACTTTACATAATACCTATCACTTCTGGGTTAGTTACTATAAGTATTATTTTACAAATGGGAAAACAAAGGCTCTGAAAATTTAGGTTACTTATCCAGGGTCACATGGCCATTAAGCACCAAGAGGCAATGTCTGAACTGGACTCTATTCAAAAGTTCAATGCTTTTTCTTTTAAACCATTAATGGTTACTCTTTGAGTTTAGGCATTTAGCCAGTTCCAGACTAATAACCCTATCAAAAATGGAAAGGAGGCAAATCTGGCGTGACCTGGCTTTTTTTTTTTTTTTTCTCCTATCTTAGAATCAATACAAAGGTTTGAAGGTGGAAGACTAGTAAGGACTAGATAACTGGACTTGCCCAGGATCACAGAACTAGGGCATGTCTGGGTACAGATTTGAACCCAGAACCTCCCATCTCTAGGCCTGGCTTTCAATCCACTGAGCCACCTCATTGCCCCCATGACTTGCTCTCAATAAACCCACATTGGCTCTCTGTGGTCACCACTTTGTCGTGAAGACTCTCACAAGCCATTCCTTTAATGAGATGGATCTTGCCAGAAATCAAAATCAAACCTCACTGACCTAGAGTCTTCACATTCTATTCTCTTAGTTTCTGCAAAAACCTGGAGGACATTTGCCCTTCGGCACTTTTTTTCATTCTCTATGATCTTTCAATGGTCACTAACAATGGCTCAGTAATCATATCAACCAGTTCCTTCACTACCTAAAATTTAAGTTTATTCAAGGCTGGTGCCAGGAACTCTGATGACAGATAGGCACTCTAACTCTCTCCCCAATCTGGGTATTAACTTCCTACCTATTGGTCATTTTCACTCTGCCCTTTCCAGTTCAGGTAGTATTCATCATGACAAGAAAAAAAGAAAAATAGCAAATTCAAATTCTGTCCATTTTTTCTTCTTTCTCCCTCCCAAGGGGTCATCATGAATTTTCTTTGATCTTTTTTCATCTAAAACGATGAGCTCCCTTTACATCAATATCAATCTCTTCAAACAAATCTTTTCTGTGTTCATTGGAAATTTCTTCTTGTGTCTTCTAAAACTGGCAGTCATCACCAACTCCCTAATGGAGAGTGTTCCAGAGGCATCACAAATTCAGCAATTCCAAAACAGAATTATCTTTTCCCAAAAATCTTCCTTCTAAGCTCCTTTATTTGTCAAAGGTACCTTCTCCCACTCCCTGTGCTGGTATAGTTCCCTTTGATTCTGAACTCTCTCTCAACCATTGTAACCAACAAACTGCTAAATCTTACTGTTCCTACTTCCACAACTCTCCCAGATGGTCCCTTTCTCTACTCTAACAACTGTCACCTTATCATCTTTCACCTAGACGGTTTCAGACGCCTGTTCACCAGTCTCCTGGCCTCCAATCTTCTCTCATTTCAGACCATCTTCTACACTGCCACCAAAATGATTCTCCATAAGTACAGCTCGGATCATGACTCTCTTCTACTCAATACACTCCAGGGGCTGCTTCCTGCCTCTACAATCAAATATAAGATCATCCATGTAGCTTTTAAAGCCCTTCACAATCCTGCCTGAGCCTCACCGTACATTACTCTACTTTCCACACTCTACAACTGAGTCAGATTTGGCTTCTTCTTTTTTCTTCACAGAATACTCCATCTCTGTCCCTCATATTTGACCTGTTCTCCCTCTTCCCCTCCACCTCCTAGAATCCCTCTCTCCCTTTAGGACGCTACAAGAAGCTTTCCCTGATCCCTTCAAACCTTAGCATCCTCTTTTTCACACTACCTGGCATTTAATTACTTTGTATTTATTTATATTTGTTCTCTTTAAATTTATGCTGGACATACTTAGGTATCCTTTGTGTTCATCACACTGATGTGAGCACTGGCCAAATGGGGATTGTTTTATTCACTGTATTTGTATTCCCAGCACAAAATAGGTGGGTTTCATAAGGACTTGCTGATTAATTTCAGAGAAGTTCCCATTCTCCTGACTTAACTTCTCCCTTCTGGAGTTTCATCTTAGAACCTGTTATTCTCTGAACCTTTTTTAAATCTGCCTTCCTAAAATGCATAATTCATGTCAGACCACTACACTTTCCTTCTATATCAAAAAATCCTAAGACCAAATGGTCATTCCCCCACCAGATTCCCGTCTCTTCTGCTTTAGCAACCAATTCTTCTTTATTAGTCTGAATCAGGTCCATCCAGAATAGCAGATAATTACTTTGCTAGCACCTTAGAGACCTGATGATCAAATTGTGGCTTTGTGATTCACCAGACAGATAATGTTATTGGAGTCCTTATGGGATTCTTTTAAAAGTATGTCAGTCCAGAATTGGAAAGAGTTTAAATCCCTAACCCTAAGTACATAGCCTCAGCAATGGCCATCTGGCAAGTCAGAATTACAGATAAGTAAACACTGATATAAGTAAACTTAACATTCCTCTTTAAAAGTAATGTCATATTTCCAAAAGGCTTTAAAAACACCATATCAATGAACTACAAAAACAGCCATGGTATAAAATAAGAACAAAAGGATACATTTTGACATATATTCCTTGAGTGATCAAATTCTGGAGCGCTCACTTGAAGACCTTAAATTCACTCTATAAAAAGCATAACCATAAAGGCTGTAGGGCAGTGATTCCCAAAGTGGGTGCTACTACCCCCTGGTGGGTGCTGCAGCCATCCAGGGGAGGCAGTGATGGCCACAGGTGCATTTATCTTTCCTATTAATTGCTATTAAAATTTTTTAAAAAATTATTACCAGGGGGCTAAGTAATATTTTTTTGGAAAGGGGGCGGTAGGCCAAAAAAGTTTGGGAACCACTGCTGTAGAGTGAGAGAAAAAAAGCTTCAGCTTTAGGAAACAGCAACCTAACTCACCTGTGCAAAATGGAAGAATCGGGGCCTTCTGGATGTCTCCAATTAGCTCCTTTAACAGGCAACCACCATGGAGCAGCTGCAACCTTAAAGAAAAGCAGGTCAAGGAGACATTACTGTTGAGTTTTAAAATCCCTAAGAAACACTCAGGAAAACTCACCACAAACTTTAGTCTAGCTGATGCCTGCTCCATAATCTATAATGTTCTTCAGAGCAGTTTTGAAAATCAGGCCCTTTACCAATTTACCACAAAGCAAAAATGCATGTAAATACATTGTTAGTATAGAAATGACATCTTCACATGGTGCCTATAGCTAAGATATTCACATTACTTAAAGAAGTCTTCCAGCAACTCAAGTAAGGGGTGGGTGGGATTATTCTGAGTTTGTAGACAGGAAAAAAAAGGTGCAAAAAGAGCTAGGTCACAGGAGAAAGTCAATTGGTAGAGCCTGATGAGACACCTCAGCATACTGTAAATAAAGCCTCACTGGTCCCCCTCTTAACTCACTTAACCTTCCTCCCTTGGTCACCAGCTCTGTTCCCTTCCAAAAACAGCCCAGGAAATTTTTGCTCATTAGCTTAAAGTATTTTCACCTTTCATTCACAAAATTAGAAAAATTTAGGATTGGATGAAACCTGAGAAATCATTTGGCCCAACTTTGGCGCAACACTCTGACTCTAGAAATTACATGACAAAAACTCAGTACTATATAAGGTGCTCATTCCATTGCTAAGATAACTATGTAATTAAGTTCTTTATAGTAAATTCAACCTGCTTATAATTTCTACCCATTGGTCCTAGTTGTGCCCTTACTAAACATTTTTAGATTCAATATTCAATTCAATAGACTTTATACCCCAGTCAATAAACCTTTATTAAGCACCTACTATGTGCCAGGCACTGTGTGAAGTGCTGAAGATAGAAAAAAAGAGGCAAAAGATAGTCATTGCCCTCACAGAGTTCACAGTCTAATGCAGGAGACAATGCATAAACAAGTTCTATGTAAGAAATACTCCACAGAAAGATGGCACCAGGATTCAGAGATACTGGGAAAAGTTTCTGGTAGAAGACAAGACTTTAGCTAAGATTTGCAGGAAGCCACAGAAGCCAGAAGTCCAAGAAAGAGAGGGAGAGCACTCTGGCTGTGAGGGACAGCTAGGGAAGATGCCCAGAGCTGAGAGCCTCTTGTTCGTGGCACCATGATGACAGACAGTAGATCAGAAAGTAAATGGTGGGGGATGAAGGGATGAAGCATAAGAAGATCAAAAAGCTAGAGAGAGGTGGTGTTATGAAGGGCTTTGAATGCCAATAGAGGCTTCTGCAAGTGATCCAGGAGGGGATGCGGAACTATTAGAAATTACTAAGTAGCACAGACAAGGCTGTGCTAGGCACTGAATCCCCAGAACAAAATTAAAGTCTCCATCCTCACAGAGATAACTTTCCACTTGAGGAATACAATGTGGCTACCGAGGCATAAACAGCAGAATAGGAGACTCACCAGCTTCTCTCTGACCTCAAACCCACCTCCTCCAAACATCAGTAATGCACCAAAGAGAAGTAACTTCCCCTGTCTCCATGGTCAAACACACCCAGAATCCAAAAGATTTAGAAAAAGAAAAGGAAAATCAGAGCTCATGGAGTAATGAGGAGTGCTCCTGAGATCCACAACTCTGTAGTACCAGCACTACCCTGGCACCAGGAATGTTCGAGCTGGGCAACAACCCCCCATTAACACTGGCAGAGCCAGTGCCAAGCAGGGGGAACTGGACAGAACCAGTGCCATAAATCTCTGAACTGCCAGTGCCAGGCCAAGAGTATCCAAAAAAGGGCAGTATCACACTACTACACCTGAGGAAAAGAGCCGAGAAACCAGCTGAGGTCAGTTCTGATCACCATAAAGACACTTAGGGCTGGTGAACCATAAATTGCTCAACTTGAAAAAAGGATGAGATGCTCAGAGGTCCATCCTCCAAGGAAACCACAATCAGAAGAGAGGAAGTCTGAAAGTGAGTAATAGGGAAAATAAAGGGGGGTGGGGCTGGGAGGAATTGAAATTACCCAAGATTTCAGGAAAAAGAAAACTCAAAAACTTTGAACAATAAGGAAAACAATAATGAAAGAAATATGGTCTCCAGATATAGTAAATAAGTTTGAGCATCTATGAAAAAAATACTATGAACAAAGGAAAATTATCCAAAACTTGATGATAAAGAGGACCCTATGAAGGAGTACATGGAACCAAAACATCCTGTTCCTAAGTAGTTCAAAAGAGAAATGAAAATTGTGAAACCAAAATTCATGTCCTGAATAGCAAAAATGATGAGCAAAACAGAAAAACTGGTTTGTGCAATGACAAGCCTCATTAAAGATGCAAAAGAGAAAATAATAGATTAGGAATACAAATACACAGAAGTAAAAGGCCAATCAAGAAGAGAAGCAAAATATAACATTAAAAGAAAATGTGGTCACTAGGCAAACAGAAAATTGATTTTGAGGGCAAGATGTGGAGACACAACCTAAAGGCTAAAGGTCTCCTCAAAAGACCTAGAGAGGACAAAAAACCTTAATTAACATCATAATGAGAGGAAAGATAGAAAAGAACTGCCCAGAACTTCAGAAAGCAGAAAATGAAATTCCAAATGAAAGAATTCACAGACTGACTCCAGAAAAAAACAACAACAACAACAAAAAAAACACCCAAGGCTTTAAACTCAAAGACACAGTAGTTAAATTTAACATTTCAATTCAGAAACAAATTCAGGAAAAAGATCTTCAAATACATAGAAAAGGACATTCAAATAATGCAAGATTAATCTGTCCCCACTAAGAAAAGTAGGAGGGAATGGAATATCATGTTCTGGACAGCAATACAGCTCAGAACATAGCCCCCAATAATCTACTCTGCAAATATGAACTTAGTCATACCTGAAAAAAAGACAAACATTCAATAATCAAGAAGAGTCAGAAACATTTTTGGAAAGAACTACAGAACTGATGGGATTATTTGTTCCTCAAACACCCAAAAATTCAGCAAGAATGAATAAAAATGGGCAGGCACAGAGTGATAACAGAGAGTCTAGTAGGAGACTTTTTAAAAAAATGTGCACAAGTAAACAGGTGATGGCAGAAATCTGGCAGATGCTAACTGTGAATGTGGAGTATTATGGACAGAACCTGGCAACACTCTGCTGCAGGTGAACTGGCTTTTTTAAAATTGTTGGATGAGGGGTGTTATTATTAAAAATGATGAGGGCCGAGATCAAAAGAGAGAATAGTATTTTAATAAAAGTCATGCTGATAGAGATAAACTGACCATGTGCCTGTAAGAAACCTATTCCAACATCACCTCAGCCATTTACTTTTTCCTCTCTCCTCGCTCTCAGGTAGCTAAAGAGGAAGTTCCAAGTCACTTCCCCCTATTTAAAACAGTCCCTCACCTTGAATACATAATCCAAAACAGGAAACCCAGGAAACCCGTTGGACCAAGGGAAATGTAGTTTTAAGGACCCCCACAGGTCCACAGAAGTTTGTCAAACACCATATTGAGGTTCAATCCTTCCAAATAGAACCCCAGGTGATTTTAACTAACACAGGGAGCAGCTGGGTAGCTCAGTGGATTGAGAGCCAGGCCTAGAGATGGGAGGTCCTAGGTTCAAATTTGGCCTCAACCACTTCCCAGCTGTGTGACCCTGGACAAGTCACTTGACCCCCATTGCCTTCCCTTACCACTCTTCTGCCTTGGAGCCAATACACAGTAATGACTCCAATACAGAAGGTAAGGGTTTAAAAAAAGTAAAATTAAAAAAATAAAAATTGTTGGATAAGAGTGGAATTGCTTGTCAACTACAGGAGAGGGGAGGGAAGAGGGGAGGGAGACAACATGAATCCTGTAACCTTGGGAAACTAATATGTAAATGTATTACTGGAATAAAATAAAGAAAAATTTTTAAAAATTGTTGGATGACATTACAACATAGGAGAGGAGAAGAATAGAGAGAAATGAGTAATATGCCAAACTTGAATCCAGGGCTAGCAATGAGGAAAGGGGACCTCTTGGTCTCAAGAGTCCACCTGGTAGTAATGAGTAGGGAGGAACAATTGACAAGCAGAAAAAGGGAGCTAGGGATCTTAAAGAAGGACCACATCACAGGTATTCTGAACTGAACAAAGCATTCCACATGTGTTCTGATAGGAGCAGAGCAGAATGATTAGACAAATAGGGGAGTGATAGCACTGCAAAAGAGAATTAAAAAAACCTCTGCAAAGCCACATCATTGATGGTGGGTCAAAGGACAAATCAAAGAAACAATTACTGATTTTACTGAAGAGAATAACAATGAAGAGATAACTATGGGATAAAGCCAAAGCAGTACTCCTGGGAAATTTTATGTCTCTGAGTGCCTATATCAACAAGCAGAGAGAGAGGAGATAAGTGAATTGGGCTTGCAACTTAAAAAAAAAAACAAACAAACAAACAAAAGACAAACTAAAGACAGAAAAAGAACAAACCAAAAAACCCAGATAAAAACTAAATTGGAAATCCTGAAAAAAATCAAAGGAGAAATTAATAAAATTGAAAGTAAAAGAACTATTGAACTAATAAAACTAGGAGCTGGTTCTTTAAAAAAAATAAAGTATTGGTTAATCTAATAAAAAAAAGAGAGAATCTAAAATAGTATCAAAAATGAAATGGGCAATATCACCTCTGATAAAGAGGAAAATAAGGCAATTAAGTGCTATTTTACCCAATTATATGATAATAAATGTGAAATGGATGAATATTTACAAAAATTTTAATTGTCTAGATTAACAAAAGAGGAAATAGAATACTTAAATAATCCCATATCAGAAAAAAGAAACAAGTCATCAAGGAACTCCCTAAGAAAAAAATCCCCAGGGCCAGATGGACTCACAAGTGAATTCTATCAAACATTTAAAGAACAACTAATCCCAATAACTATATAAATTACTTGATAAAATAAGCAAAGAAGGAGTCTTACCAAATTCTTTTTATGACACAAATATGGTACTGATTCCCAAGTCAGGAAGACCAAAAACAAAAAAAGACAACTATAGACTAATCTCCCTAGTGAACACAGATGCAAAAATCTTAAATAAAAAACCAGCAAAGAGACACCAGCAAATCATCACAAAGATTATTAACTATGACTAGGTGGGATTTATACTAGGAATGCAAGGATGGTTTAATATTAGGAAAAATATCCACATAATTGACCATATCGAAAACAACCAAACTAACAGAAATCTACCTCAATAGATGCAGAAAAAGCCTTTGACAAAAAACTATCCATTCCTATTGAAAATACTAGAAAGTACAGGAATAAAAGGACCTTTCCACAAAATAATATGCAGTATTTATTTAAAAACATTAGCAAGTATCATCTGCAATGGGGATAAGTTAGACGTCTTCCCAATAAGATTAGGAGTGATGCCCATCATCATCACTATTATTTAATAATGTACTAAAAATGCTAACAGTAGCAATTGAAGAAGAAAAAGAAACTGAAGGGATTAAAGTAAGCAATGAGGAAAGTAAACTATCACTTTTTGCAGATGATATGATGGCACACTTAGAGAGTCCTAGAAAATCAACTAAAAAGCTAGTAGAAATAATTAATAATTTTAGCAAAGTTGCAGCATACAAAATAAACCCACATAAATAAATCATCAGCCTTTCTATACATTTCCAACAAAACAGTGGCAAAAGTTAGAAAGAGAAACTCCATTTAAAATCACTCTAGAGTCAATATAAAATATTTGGGAATCTATCTGCCAAGACAAATTCAGAAATTATATGTACACAACTACAAAATTTTCACACAAATGAAACTAGATCTAAACAACTGGAAAAATATTAATTGTTTGTGGGTAGGATGAGCT
Organism: Gracilinanus agilis; assembly: GCF_016433145.1. Classification (NCBI taxonomy): domain Eukaryota; kingdom Metazoa; phylum Chordata; class Mammalia; order Didelphimorphia; family Didelphidae; genus Gracilinanus; species Gracilinanus agilis. The sequence goes on from NC_058130.1 coordinate 47,397,926, forward strand.
AATATAATAAAAATGACAATCCTACCTAAACTAACTTACTTATTCAGTGTCATATCTATCAAACTACCAAAAAACTTTTTTATAGAATTAGAAAAAATTATAACAAAGGTCATGTAGAAGAATAAAAGATCAAGAATATCAAGGGAACTAATGAAAAAAATGTGAATGATGGTGGCCTTATAGAACCACATCTTTAATTGTACTATAAAGCAGTGATCATCAGAGCGATATGGTACTACTTAAGAGATAGAAGGATGGATCAATAGAATAGACCTGGGGTAAATGACTTAAGCAAGATAGTGTTTGATAAACCCAATGATCCCAGCTTTTGGGTCAAGAACCCACTATTTGACAAAAACTGCTAGGAAAATTGGAAAACAGTATGGGAGAAATTAGGTTTAGATCAACATCTCACACCCTATACCAAGATAAATTCAAAATGGGTAAAAGACATAAACATAAAGAGGGAAATTATAAGTAAATTGGGTGAACATAGAATAGTATGCCTTTCGGATCTGGGGGAAAGAGAAAAATTTAAGACTAAGCAAGAGATAGAGTCAAGGACGGTCCCAAGCCCGGCTGAAAAAGGAGGAGGGTTGGGCGAGAGGCTAGCAACCTCACCCCGTAAAAATCTCACTTGCTATAGAAATTGCAACCTCATTAAACCAACAAAACCAACGATCGCCTAGTCTGGAAGATTGCTCTCCAACAGAGTCCACGATGCGTGCTGGCAAAAGCCAACAAACTCCAGGCCTATGTCAAATCTTGAACATCAGATGGCCTGAAAAGATCTCCAATACCAGACTCTGGGAAAGAACAATTCAGTATCCCATCAGTCAGGATGCTATGAAAAAAAATGTGGAACCCACCAGGGAGGAGAAAAATCGGAAGGCCAAAACAGACCTGGCAAGGATATGCCCAGTTGGTGGAAGTTGCCCAGAACAGAGTCCGTTGGCGTGAGATGTCCAGTTGGGGGAAATTGCCCAGAACAGAGTCCATTGGCGTGAGATGGTTGCGGCCCTATGCTCCTCTGGGAGTCAATAGGAATAATAATAATAAGAGATATAGAACATTACAAGATATAAAATGAATAATTTTGATTATATTAAATTAAAAATGTTTTGTACAAACAAAACCAATGCAACCAAGATTAGAAGGGAAGAAACAAACTGGGAAAAAATTTTATAACACAATTCTCTGATAATGGTCTAATTTTTCAAATATATAAACAACTAAGTCAAATGTACAAGAAATCAAGTCATTCCCCAATTGACAATGGTCAAGGGATATAAATAGGCAATTTTCAGCTGAAGAAATCAAAACTATTAATAATCACATGAAAAAGTGTACTAAATGCCTTCTGATTAGAGAAATGCAAATCAAAACAACTCTGAGGTACCACCTCACACCTAGCAGATTGGCCAAGATAACAGTAAAGGAAAATAATAAATGTTGGAGGGGATACTGCAAAATTGGGACACCAATGCATTACTGGTAGAGTGGTGAACTGATCCAACCATTCTGAAAGACAATCTGGAAATATGCCCAAAGGACTTTAGAAGACTGTATGCCTTTTGACCCAGCAATACCACTACTAGGTTTGTACCCCAAAGAGGTAAAAAAAAATGTTTGTACAAAAATATTTACAGCCACACTATTTGTGGTAGCAAAAAAATTGGAAAATGAGGGGGTGTCCCTTGATTGGGGAATGGCTGAACAAATTGTGGTATCTGTTGGTGATGGAATACTATTGTGCTATGAGGAATGATGAACTGCTTGATTTCTATATACACTGGCAAGACTAAAATGATGTGGTGTGAAATGAGTAGAACCAGGAGACCATCATACACAGTAACTAAAACATTGTGGGGCGATCAAATGTAACTACTAACAGCAAAGCAATGATCCAGGACAATCCCAAGGGTCTTACAAGAATGACTGCTATCCACATCAAGAGAAAGAACTGTGGGAGTAGAAATGCAGAAGGAAAACATATGATTTATCACTTGGTTACATGGGTATTATATGGGTTAAATGGTTATTTGGGTTTTTGGTTTTAAGAGATTATTAAAAAATGGACAATATAGAAATAAGTTTTGAATGATAATACATGTATAACCCAGTGGAATTACTTCTCAGCTCTGGGAGTGGGGGAGGTAAAAGGGGAGGGAGAGAATGTAAATCATGTAACCATGGAAAATACTTTTAAAAAAAACTACATTTTTTTAAAGCCACATCACACAGCTAAAGCAATAGGACAAAATTTTGTAAAATCTTATAATTGAGTTTTTAAAAGATTAACTTTGAGGCAGCTGAGTAACCCTGGGCAAGTCACTTAACTCCAATTGCCTAGCCCTTACTGCTCTTCTGCCAGGAAGATGATATCTAGTTTCAATTTTAAGACAGAAGGTAAGGGTTGGTTTGTTTTTTCTTTAATACAACTTCATGAGTACAGCCAGTGCTCCCTTAATGGAAGCGGATGGTTCTGCATGGTCCTGCACCCTAGGTAAGCTCTGTAGCCCCCAAAGCCAGAGAGGCTTCAGTGCCTAGAGCTGGTCAAGCTCCACTGTGCCCTAGCCCCTGAGTCAAATTTGGATAATGCAAATTTACATAAAACAAGAATTGTCTGTACAAAATGGGAGAAGAAAGTCTGGTTCTAGTTTGTCTGACAAAAGAACTTAGGGTTTTAGTGGAATTTAAAAGCAATAAGAGCCAAGAGTTCTTTTTTACTTTTCTTTATTATTACTGGCTTTTTTGGTCTCTATTTTCTTTTGCAACACAACTAATATGGAAATGTTCTGCATGACTGCACACGTATAATCTATATCAAATTGCTTGCCTTCTTGGAGAGGTCTTAAGAGGAAAAAAAAAGAATGGGAACTCAAAATTCTAAAAATCGATCGTGAAAATTTTTTGTTTACATGTTATTGAGAAAAAATAAAAGTCAAATGGAAAAAAATAAACATCTCTGCCTAAAAAGTCAATCGTGTGAAATGGCAGCCCAAAAAACTAATGCAATCTTGGGTACAGTATCAAGAAGGACGGAGAGTCCAACCATTGCCTGCCCCACCTCATCTCTTCTAGAGTTCAGAATCAGTTCTAGGTATACTTTAGAAGAATTCTGACAAATGGGAAGAAGATCAAAAAAGAGTCAGAAAGAAGGCAAAGAGACCAAAGACCATGGCATGTGATTTCTCTCAATCATATGAGAGAGTAATAGATTTTTCTGTGTGGTTCTAGAGTATGGAAATAAAAGCATAGTGTGTATGCTGAAGAAATACAATCTTATGCTTCATGTAAAGAAAATGTCCCCAACAATGAGAACTATCCAAAGTAGGATGGGCTGAACCAGGAGCCAGCAGGCTCCACCCTCACTCAAAGGGCTTCCATCAAAAATTGGTTGAGTTGTTAGGAATATGGGAGACCAGATTCTAGTTCAGGTGAGGACTGAGCAGCTAGGTGGTTAAACAGATGGAGTGCAAGCCTAAAAGTCTGGAAGAAAGATCTTCCAGAGTTCAAATCTGGCCTCCAGACACTTGACAGAATGTGACTCTGGGCAAGTCATTCAACCATGTATGCCTCAGTTCCTCCTTTGTAAAAGAAGCTACAAAAGGAAATGGCAAACCACTCTAGTATGTTGGCCAAGAAAAACTCAATAGGGATCAGGAAGAGCTAGACACAACAGAAAACAATAACAACAGATTAGAGAAGATGGCCACGGGAGGACATTCCAAAGAGAAAACTGGGATTCTGTTCCAAGTCTCTCACTCTGCAGAATAAACCTTTCTTAAAATGGTCTAGGATAGCATTAGCAATTTTTGTTACTATTATTTCACTGCTGACTTATATTGAACTTTCAATCAACTAGATTTCCCATATCTTTTCCAAAGAAATGCTGTCTAGTCCTGTTTCCCAACATCTTATATTTGTGAAGTTAATTTTTTAAACCTAAATGCAGCATCTTACATTGTTTCCTATCAAATGTCATCTTATTTAATATATTCCATCATAACAACCAGTAGAAATTCTTGTTGGATCTTCCTCTTCCTCCCAGCTTCATGTCACCTATAAATCAGATAAAATGTGTGTCTTCATTCTTAGAGATGATCTACTCACTACTACCACCCATTTCTGCCACTAGCCAAGTGCACCACCCAATACACAAGAAAGAAGTCTGGCATAACAATAATAATAACTAGCATTTATGTAGCACTTTAAAGTTTGCAAAGCACTTTACAAAATTATCTCCTTTATCCTTGCCACAACCTAGAAGGTAGGAACTATAATTATACCCACTGTAGACATGAGAAAACTTAGATATTGTTAAGTGTCTTGCCCAGAGCCACACAGAGAGTAAATAGCTGTGGCTGGACTTTCTGATGCCACAATGCTCAATCCACTAAGCCATTTTGCTGCCCTAAATGACTGAGAGATGGCAAAATATTCTAAAGGTGCATCATTCATTCCAAAAACACTTATGAAATACCTTCTATGAGTAAAAAAAACTTTGGTAGTCACAAAAACACAGATTCAGTAAGACATAGCTTCTTCCCTTAGACGGCTTTCTTTTAATGTGGCAGAAGGCTGACAATGTACACAAATAACTAGTATACCAAAAACAAGAAGAAATAGTTAATAAACATTTATTAACTGCCTACTAGGTACCAAGTCCTGTGCTGGGTGCTAGGGTACTAAGTAAGAAAAACAGTCCCTTGCCTGTAAGGAACTTACAATCTAATAGGGGAAAGACAATATACACAGAGGAAGGGAAATGGGTTGTGGAAGAGAATGGGACACCTGGAGTCAAAACCAAGCAGAGCAATTGGTGAGAGAGCTGGCAAGAGACGATGAGCCCCCGTAAAAGGAGGTTTTGAAAGGACAGTTTTACTCCAATCTCTAGACCTCTAAATCAGAGGGGAAAGAGTAGGTGCTGAGTACCAAAGCTGAAGCAATCTCCACCACGAGGAGAGTCCTAGTGATGAGCTTATCCTGGGGAAAGCCCAAAGCTGAAAGTGAGCCGTCATCAATATTCCAATGCAGTAAGGGAGAAGCCCCTTTGATAAAGAGTCACCCCCAGAAGACTGGTTTTTATCATCTGTATTTTTTTACATTGGATTTCCATAAAAGCACAGCTGTACTAGGTGTAGCACAGTAGAATTCTTCTTCAAGAAGAGGGGAAAGGAGTAGTGGCCCCATTTTTATGATGCTCACAACACGAAAAGCTTCCAGGTCAATGTGCCAGAAATGGCATTGCAAAGGAATGCATGCACAGGCACACACACAAAACCACCTCTCTCTGCACATCTCTCTCTCTGTCTCTCTCTCTGTCTCTCTCTCTGTCTCTCTCTCTGTGTTTCTCTCTTTCTCCCTCTCTCCTTCTCCTTCTCCCTCTCCCCCTTTTTCTTGTCCCTTTCCTTCACTCTGGCCCTCTCTCCTTCCTTCCTTCTCTTCTTTGTCTGTCTCTCCCTCCCCAACTAAAAAATTTAGTCTAAAATATCAAAAAATCCCTTTTTCAACTTACCATTTAAAAAAACACTGCAATCTAACTAAAATAAACTCCATCACAATTTGAAATCCCAGCATAAAAGAGAAATATCATGTCCTTTACCTGACACTACCAAGGCTTTCCTTCAGAGAGAAACCTGAAAAACTGAAAGGTCCATTTCAGGTGGCATGGTATTCTCTTCTACTTGTGGCTTGCCAAGAACTTTCTTCTTGGGATGTTCTGAATGACTAGACAAATGTTTGGATGCCAATGACAGGTAATTCATTAGCTGTCAAATGGAGAATAGAACAACACATAGGTCATTTCTCTCAAATATTTAAGGCACCTCTCACAAGCATTTGGCTCAGCTAGTCTAGGGCCTTGGATACAGTTTTTTTACAGTATAGGATTAGAGATTTTAGAGTTTGGGCTGGGCCCTTAAAAGCTACTAATTCCAACCTTTTAATTTTACAAAAGAAAAAAGTGAGGCACAGATAGGCTAAATGGTTTGCCCAGGGTCAAACAGCTCATAAGTGTCTAAGGGATGATCTGAACTCAAGTCTTTCTGACTCCAACTTCAGTCCTTATTCATTATACCACAGAAAACAGGTTACTCCATAACACATTCTGTGGTGCAGAAGGTGCAAATCAACCCTGCAAAGCCTTACTGCAGAATTTCTGACAGTTGAAAAGGGTTTAGAACCCTGACTAGATCCTGGAGACTCAGTCAGAGCAGGAGGGCCAATTGAGCTCAGTCTTTGGGCTGAAAACCTGGCCTTGATTCTGCAGCTTTTCTCTTAAGATTTGTAGCTTAGCTAATTCCTCTGGATCTCCCTGACCTTCCCTATTCCAATCACCATTTCCTTTCCTAATTTCCTGTGGGTTTTTGGAGAAGGGTGGATCTGGGTTGTAGCATTCAAACTTTGTAGACTTAGTTTTCCCATAGTCAAGTAGGGCTTACCCTTGATATAAATTATCTCCTGATTCATTGTATGCAACTTTCCTAACCTTACAGACAACAAAACCTCCTGAGACTGAGTGAGGCAGGTCCTTCTCAGTTTCACATTCCTGTGTCCCTCCCCCACCTGAAGCTTCTCCCTAGGGGGTTGTTAGAGATACCTTGTATCCCTCTGTCCTTTACAATCAACCCTGAAACTCAATAAACCCTGTTGTCACTTAATCAAACCTTTGGCTAAATCATTGGTTGTTTGATAAAAGAGGGAGAAGAGGAGAAAGAATAGTTTTCTCTCTGGGTCCTGAGGGAGTTGGAGGCATCCATCTTGGAGGAAGTGGTGATCTCTCTACTTCCTCTGGACTCTTCCTTTGTGAACCTGAGAAACTGACTAGAAAGCCCTCTAGTCAGTTTCAAGCCATTTCTGGCTGGCCCGAACCTTTGTCTGTAGAAGTGCCCTTCCTACCTGGAGGGCTCAGTCTGTTTCCCCTCAGTGTCTGTCTCGAACCTGTGTACCCAGTCTGTGTCTCCCTGCTGCAGCTGCCTGCCCAATTACCTCATCCTCTCCCAATGGAAAGCCTGCTGACCTCAAGTCATTTTTCTTCCCCTCTTTTATAAAATAAAAGGCTTAGATGACCTCTGAGTTGCCATTCAACTTTAAAGCTATCAGCTTATAACCTGTGAATTTTGGTTCCAGTCTTTCCTACATACTTCAGTGACAGCCTACTTTCCCTTTCTTCAGAGAATTCATTTTTCTTAAAGCTTCTTTCACTAACACCTTCACCATCTTCCTTCAATGGAGACTGCCATCTAGGCACATCCTAAAATCATAATCGAATAACAGGACCCAAAAGCATCCATGTACTAGCCATATAATGGGAGTGCTGAGCCCAAAGTTCAATAGTCCCAATGAGGACAGAAGCTAGAATTCAGGTCTATTACTAAAAGTGGCAATAAACATTTGTATTTGCAAAACTTTTAAATTTCATTTATCATACTCAAAAGCAGTAATAAATGCTTATATTCATCCAATGTTCTAGACTGAAAGACCATCATAGATCTTTCACAAGACATAATACTGCTTCTAATCACAGCAACATGTGATATTGGAAATTTGGGGGTCCTTGAACTAATTTTGAGGTCCTTGATCTAAACTTCCTGTGGACATTTAGGGCTCTTTCAAACTACATTTCCGAAGAGCCAACTGGCTTCCTCTCTTGCATAATCATGTTTTCAGGAAGCATAATAACATAGAGAAAAGTATAAAGACTGAGGACTGGTTGGATTGGTACTTGCTCTTTGGTGATTTGGATCAGAGCCAGGATGGGAGGAAGAGGTAACAGGGCTGGGTATTTTCAAACTAACTCTTAACAGGCACATGGCTTCATTTTCCTAAATGGCTATCAATAAACCCTTTAAAACCCTAATATTTTCTAATCTATCATTTTATATTAATTTTATTTCTTACATTAATGGCAACCACTTGAAGTTTGGAAACGTAACTCAATTTTTCTGATAACATAATAAGCCACACTTCTGCCATGATTTTTTACCCTGCCCCCACAGGCAGAACTCTGAGATATCTCCGGATCCGCTTCAGACATGCTTCTGTCGTTTTTTGTGCTTTTATTTTTGGCGACTTTGCTCAGTTCTTTTGAGTGACTTTTTGAAAGGAAAAAGTTACTTTGCTGGCAAACATCATGCTTTTGCTGATAGCTCCAGCAGTTTATTTCTGCCTGAAGATCATTATCTACCCAATTCCCTCGGACAGACGCTGTTCCTGCCAGCCTGGGGAGGAGCTGTTTCTGACCTTCCCTCCCAAGTGCTAATCCCAGATTCTAGCTGCTGACTCCCCATCCCCTCAGATGTTGGATGCCTGACCCCTGCCTGAACTTCAGCTGCCCCTTGAACCTTGGAAAGTATAACCCCACTTCTTTTTCATTGGAAACAGTCCTTACTTAGCTGCTCTGAGTGTGTTTCCTTTTAGACAATAATTAGCCTCCTAAAGGGAAGCCCAGGTGTGTTTCCTCGTAGATATTAATGACTTTTAACTTAAAGGGAGCTTCTACACCCATGAGCCCCTCCACATGATTTTTTTCAAACCCGATGTAGCCACTTGTCTAGTACCACCACCATCCTCCCCCCCACACACACACACACAAGCCTACTCCATGTGGCCCAGTTGGCTTCCATGCTCTGCCTTTGGGGAAGGGGACTGAGTTAGCATGTGGATCCTAGCAGACCCCAGTTCTGGGGTGTTTTTTTTCCTACCATTCCTAGCGACTATTTTGCCTGAGACTCAGGGGACAGATTCACCCCCTACGCACGCTGCCCGACCCCTGAACTATACCCCTTATGGGAGTCATCCACACTATGCTCAGTGCAGAGCATGGATAAAAGTGACTAAAATGGAACTTTTAAAAGTCTGGAGGTAAAATTAGTAACCCTCCTCAGACTCCATCGTTTTTTTAAAGTCTCTGTATCTTATTGTATTTTACTGATGTTATTTTATGATTTAAATTTGCTGTTTTAAGTTCATATATTAATCTGATCAATATCTTTATGTTACACTGAATCATTTTAAGCTAAGTTTTTGGTTGCTAGATAAATTCTGTTCATAATTTTATTGTAACTCCTTAATAGTGAACAAGTTTATTCTGATTGGTAGGAAGGCTTTCACTACACTGCTTGTAATTTGTTGCTTATATTATTGCATTTCCTGATTTCTTTAAGATTAAACATTTTTTTAAGTTTATATTAATCTAATTCTGTTATATGATTCTTTATCTATTATATGATTTTATAGACCAACATATTGTAAAAAGATCATAAACATCTCAAACACATTTTTTTTAAGTTGTAAAAGCCCATAAGTCCTATGTATACTGAATTTGCATTCTCAACTATAGGACCACATGCCTTAACAATTTTTTTTATTCTATCTAGACAATTGTATACAACCTTGCCTTAAGAATTTAAATTGTAATTTTATAAGAGGTCTTAAAGACTGACTTTAGGATTTTATAGTAACTTCTGAACAGATGATAGGTTTATATGTGTGTGTGTGTGTGTGTATTTATATATAATAAAGAACGTTGTCTTAAAAAGGTAGAGTAAACAAATAGAAGTTTTCTACACAAACTTTTAATATATTACACAGGAAGCCAAAAGAGCTCCTGCATGCTTGATATTTTAAGTCTTTATTTTAAATTACTTTCCCCATCAGAAGGACCTAGAATTCGTGGTGATATTTTAGATCCAGAAGGTTTTGTTTTGTTTTGTTTTTTTATCAGATTTTTTTTAGGCTCTGCCCCACAATTAGCATGGAGGCAGTAATAGATTTTGTTAAAAATATCTCAGCCAAGGTTGAATGATTTGCTATTCCTGTTGAATTTGTGACAAGTATACATTTTTTTAAACATAACAGCAAGTGGTTATAGAGGAAACTCATAATGGGTTTGTTTGCTATTGTCTTTAAATGTGTTATTAGAAATTTAGAAACTTTTGATACTTTATTTGAATTGCATTATAAATTTCTGCTATTTTATAAAAGCCATTTACACTCACAGGAGTTCATGGAAAAGCTTACAGGAAATGGATCTCATTTTTGAGTAAAAAAGCCTTCACTAATTCTAAGCTATATATTTTTGATTTTTGAAACATTATTTTATTATTTTTTCCCTTCTATGTGCAATACAATATTTGAGTTTTTAAAAGTATTTTCCCTTTTTTTCATTTTTTTGTACTTAAAGTACATATAATCAATGTTAATCCTTTTTTATTTTAAAGTAATGTAAGTTTAATATAAATGCATATTTGCTATAATATTAATGGATACCTCAAAGCCTTAGACTATGGTAACTTGCCAATTATTGGCAAATATTATGGGACTGTGATTAATGATTCTGTCTGATTCCAGGAGAAGGGAACAAAAGAGCCACAAAGTCAAGGAGACCACCTAGTCCCAATGGGATTGTTGAGAAACTGCACAGTGCTTAGCAGCACAAGGTCAAAAAAAGACCATATCAATCCAGGTAAGATTGTTGAACTTCTATGCCAATACTAAAGGGCTTGAAACTAGTGTTTGGGATTTGGGGTTGCAGCTTTTCTGATATATGTTAGAGGCCAGACTTCCCTGAGCTTCATCCCTAGTCAAGCACCAAAGGTTAGCTATCATTATGGCTCACCCTATCCCTGAGAAGTGCAGGCAAATCAAACCAGGGAAAGACACTTCCCTTGTACACAAATTTGGTCCTTTTATTTCTCTTACAAGTGTGGCAACTTTCTGTAGACCTGGCAATTGAATTGGGTAATTGCACAATTGCTTAAATCACTTTAATTGGCCTTTGATTCAAGGACCTTATAAGTTTATTTTTCCTTACATTTTGCATATAAGACTTTGATATTTTTCATTTCATTCACAAGTTATTTTTTTCTCTTTTATTTGGATTTTTATTTATTTATTTATTTTTCTTTCTTTTGCCAATTGATTCATACAACCCTATAACTTAGTCATGTATCCTTAGCTGATCTGGAGTGCCCTCTTCAGGGGAGAATGTGTTATGAATTATTAGGGGGTGGGGTGTATGCTTTATAATCAGAATAACTGTATTATAATCTATAATGTAAAATTTAAATTCTTTTGAGAGTAATTTCAGGAGAGAATCTGTTATTCTCCTCAGAAGGGAATGTATGTATTAAAATCTATAATGTAAAGTTTAAATTCTTTTGAGAGTAATTTCAGGATAAGAAATTTGTCATCTCCCCAGAATCCAGACAATGAACCTGTTTGGTGAAGGTACCATGAAGATCCCTGAAGAACCTACACTGCATCATGAAGATCCAAAATGAACTTTGGGGTGCAGTTGATTGAACTATGGGGATTTGAATGCATTTGTTTTGAATGTACACTCATGCTGAGGGGGACTGCCCCCTAATTGGCTTTTTGTCAATGTACCTAGCAATCATTGGATCATTGGTTTTATCCTCTTTTCTTTTTATCCCTAAATTTCTGTAATTTAAAAGTTAGTTAGGTTTACAAGAGCTTTTGGGGAGACCAGTCTCTCTCATGCTCTTCAGGGAAGAATATGATATTGGAAATGTGGGGGTCCTTGAACTAATTTTGAGGTCCCTGATCTAAACTTCCTGTGGACATTTAGGGCTCTTTCAAACTACATTTCCCAAGGGCCAACTGGCTTCCTCTCTTGCATAATCACAAGGGCAGGAAGTGTAATAACAGAGAAAAGTATAAAGACTGAGGACTGGTTGGATTGGTACTTGCTCTTTGGTGATTTGGATCAGAGCCAGGATGGGAGGAAGAGGTAAAAGGGCCAGGTATTTTCAAACTAACTCTTAACATGCACGTGGCTTCATTTTCCTAACTGGTTATCAATAAACCCTTTAAAACACTAATATTTTCTAATCTATCCTTTTATATTAATTTTATTTCTTATAACCAATAGAATTATATTGGTACTTTAACACACAAACGCAAACAGTCAAGTGTGTAAATAGAACTAGCTCTAGCCCATTCCTAGTTAAATTCGTACTTAACCTAGGCATAGAAATGACATCACCCTCACCTTCCTTAGTGGGGAGGGGAGACGAGTTACCCACATATGACAATAAGTAACAAATCAAGAACAAGGGACTGCCCTTTGGGCAGTCCAAATCAGTGTAGAGACTGCCATTTGTCCACTTGAATTAGAGGTGGACCCACAGGAAGTGATGAAAGACACTTCCTCTTTAAGTTTGTTAGTTACTTCCTGTTGAGGCAGTTCCTGCTCTGAACTTGGTGCTGACAGACCTCCCTTGAGACCTCAGGCAGCTTCTACTCTGAATGATCACGTGGGTAAGTTAGGCTGACTTTCTTGGCCTACCTAGGCCGCTTCCAAACTCTGCCTTAAGCAGGCACTAGCCTACCTGGTTGCTGGGCCTTGTGGCTTGTAGCTTCATTTATTTAGCCTTTTAACCTTCTCTCTCATCCAGGCCTAACCAGGCCTGGACTAGCCTCTCCCTTTCTCTTTATTCCTATACTGTTACCTTCCTAATTGTAAATAAAGTGCCTTAACCGGAGGCTGACTTAGGTCTGATTTAATTACAGAATCAATTTGAATTGTTGATTCCTGCGGCCACACTTTAAATACATATCTATAAAATACCTAAATTTCTCTCTTACACAAGGATCACACATTGCTCCAAAGGGCAGGTTTACTTTAACATCAATGACTGGTTCCCTACCCCTGGATTATTCTCATTCTGAATACCCAGGGATTGTCACTTAAATGACAGTAATGGCAAATATCATTCTTATGAAGGATACAAAGTATGGACTTCCCAATGACTCTCACAAAGATTATTTATTTCAACATCATCTTAACTTCATGGATATTTTGTGCAAAGGGCCCAAAGGATATGAAGTGGCATCCCTCTTTGTAAGAAGAGACTGCACCTGTAAAAAGAGTTCCTGGAAGACAGCAATTATTTTTCACCTTATTTACATAGCCCCAGAACCTGGCACTTAGTAAGTGTTAAATAAATACCAATTTATGGAAAGACCTCCTTGAAATGGTGCAGAGTGAAGTAAGCAGAACCTAGAGAACCTAGAGTAACTAAAACATTGTGGGATGATCAAATGTAATTGACTTTGCTACTAAAAGTAATGCAATTATTCAGGACAACTCTGAGGGACTTATAAGAAAGAATGCTATCCACATCAAGAGAAAGAACTGTGGGAGTAGAAATCCAGAAGAAAACATATGATTTATCACATGTTTATATGAGTATGTGATTTGGAAATTTGGTTTTAAAAGATTACTCTATTACAAAAATAAATAATACGGGAAAATAAATAAACAAACAAATAAATGAATGCCAGTTTACTCATTTGATTCAGAGAATGTCAGGACTAGCAAAGACTCCTATACATCATTTAATTCAGGGATTCTTAATATGGAGCGTCTTATACTGTTTTAGAAATAGTACTAAGAACTGGTTCAAAGGCAGAAGAATGGTAAGGGCTAGACAATGAGGGTTAAGTGACTCGCCCAGGATCACACTTCTAGGAAGTATCTGAGGTTCAGACTTAAACCTAGGCCCTCTCACCTCTAGGCCAGACTCTCCACTGAACCACCTAGCTGAGCCCATGATTTTTTAAAAATATTTTTGATAACTTTATTTCAATATAAATCATATTCTTTTCATCATCTCTATTTATTTTACACATTTAAAACCATCACTCTAAGAAGGGGTCCAAAGGCTTTACCAGACTGTCCAAGGTTGCCAGGACACAAAAAAAGCTAAGAATGCCTAGACTTAGTCAAGTCCCTCATTCTACAGATGAAAAAAATTTGACCTAAAAGACTTTAAGAGGCTTGTCAAGGGTCATAAACTAAACCCTTAGTTACAGCAACTTGGAGGTATGCTGAGCACTACCTTTTCTCAACCTTCTATCTCCCTCCAGGAAGGGACAGAAGACATCATCATACTGGCCAGGTTTAGGGGGAAATGTCATAACCCCCATTTTACAGAGACAAGTTCAAGGTGAGAATTTCATTATGCCTAACCCAGTGTCCTTCTATCAAAACATGGTGTTTCTCTAAGCAATTGATAGCACTTTGCATCCAACTAACATCTGAACAATATAAACTGTTAAAGTTCCACTCTTGCTAGCTGTGACACCACTTATTCACTTTTCTTTAACATAGTAAGCAGAGAATAATCTTTAGGTCTGTACTTATAATATATGTAGGCATATTGATAGGAGGGTATTTATATTATAAAATGACTGACACTCTAAAAATGACAAGGATTTTTTTTGTATACCTACATCTTCTCAGTCAAATAAGACAACTCCCAGAATTATGACACTCCCCCTCATATAAAAAAATGGCTTTAAACCTGACCTATTTCTATTCTACCATCTCCATAGCAACTGTCTTGTGTTTAAGTTGAAACAGCTGTACCCGACAGCAAGAGATGGATTACAATGTAAATAGTATCCCTGAGAGCAGAACAGTAAGGTCTGGACTAAAGGGCTTTGCAAAGGAAAGAAGAGAGTCTTACCCTGCCCTCTCTGGAGGCCAAACCAAGCTGTAGTAACAGCTCATGGTGGGAAAATGGGTGATTTTATTCTCTGGAGGTGTTAATTACACTCTTCTGAACATATACAACCCCTGCTTGGGGCAAGGAGGGAACTACACAGGGAATCAGGTATTATATAATTATTCAAATCAACTCTGTTGAAAGATGTCAGGTACATAAGCAGTGTCCATCAAATTACATTTAGACATGCAAATTAAAGCGGTGGTCACTTATAAAAATCAGTATAAACAAGATAAGGGCCCCTAAGAGTAAACCATTAGGATTTCAAAACTGGCATTGGTAATAGTGAAGGAGAAACTGCAGACATGCCTAGGATATACACACATGGTAAAAATGGGCAGAAACCAGAAATTCAAGGCCCATGCCTCATAGAGTATTTATTGGATATCAAAGGAATTAAACACACCAATCCCCAGATAAAATGCCCTTCCTCAGCACCAATAGATATGTGATCATAAGAGGAATTTGCCTTATTAAAAGAAAAAAAAATACAGTAAAAATAAAGGAATGAATAAATTTGATGGCTCATTTCCAAATAAGTCCTACATCAAGGATCTTATTCTGCTGAACAGGTATTTCAATTTGAGAATACATTGGATAGTGGCAGGAAATGTCTTCCATTCATTTATTTTAGCAAAAAATTAAAATGAAATTCTAGACAAGTTAGAGGTTTTAGAATATTTTTCCTGTGTTTCTTGATTAAGTTCCTCATACTTCATCACAGTTCTAGACTATGCTGGCAGGATACCTCTCTAAAATGTGGAAAGACCCAAATTTCAGGTATATGTTAAGGCCAAAGATCAGGAATATTGCCCGTTTGCAAAGGGCCTTTCCATCTGCAAACTGGCAGCTCAAACAAGATCAAGGACAAAGAAGAGCCTGATATGAGCTTAAATTTTTTAAGGGGAAAAAAAAGAAAAGTAATTAGGATCACCTACATATCTCAAAAGGGCATCAGAGGAGGCCCAAAGAAGTGTTGGTAATGTAATACTGGATTGCACTGAGAAGCATGAGAAGATGAGAGTCACACTATCGTCTGTCTGGTCCCAAATCTAGGGCACTTGGGACAGTTCTGAATGGCACACTTTAGGAAGGACAACAACAAGAGCAGAGGACAACAATCCTAGCAATGCTGGACCTGAACCATACAACATAAGCATCAGATGAAGAAACGGGATGTTCCATCTAGAGGGAAGAAAAAATTGTTGAGTATGGGCCAGAAGATGATGTGACAGATGTCCAAGTATTTGAAGGGCTGCCATGTAGCAAAGGAATAAGACATGTTCTGCTTGGCCCTGGAGGCTAGTTTCAGTTGCATCTGACTCTTCCTGACCTCATTCATTTCCTTCTCCAGCTCGTTTTATAGATGAGGAAACTGAGGCAAGCAGGGTGAATTGGCTTGATCAGGGTCACACCATTAAGTGTCTAAGGACACTTTTGAACTTCCATACTCCAGACCTGGCCTTCTTTCCACTGCACCATCTAGGTGCCCCCTATAAGGCTTTCAAACAAAGACTGGCCAGTCAGCTAACCATGTGGGTAGAGTTGTATAAAGCACTTATATCAGGGATGAATTAAGCTAGATGGCTCCTGAAGACCCTGGTGATTCTGCCACCCCACTCAATAGCATTTCCCCTTTTTTTTGTGCTTTGATGACCATTCCCATGAGATCCTGACTTGGAAGAGAGGAAAACTGAAAACTGCAGGATGGTTAATAAGCTAGACAACCAACTCTCAGGCAAATGGTTTCCCACAACTCATCACATTCCACAGAAATCCTCAGAGTCCCACAAAAGCCAAGGCCTATCCTAAGTTGGAGGATCTCTGATATGACCAATGACAAGCTATAGCTCAGGATGAAAGAAATACTCAAAAGACCAAGACTGACTTAGACAGTCAGTTTCCTCATCCCAAGAAAAGATCTTTTCTTCCTTTGATAGCAGATTCATCACTTTCTTCCCATATCCAAGACTGCGCTACTTATGCCCAAAATTAGATGAAAAGATATATTAAACATCCCATTTAGTGCTAAATTAAAATAAGGCTGCAGTCTTTGTCCTCCTTGATTCTAAAGGTGACATGAGGGTAACTGTGGAACAGGCTCAGTGAGGTTCTATCTATGGCTCAAGGTACAAGAAACAAAGGTTACTTAGCTTCCTGTCTCAATTTGTTCCCCTCTGAAGTGAGGATAATACCAACTCTGAAAAAGAATAACAGGGATTTCAGGAGTGCAAGTATAAGCATGCAGCCACCTCCTAAACATTAGTTTCCTCAGGCTAAGAGCCTCCCTCCCACATGGTTTTTCACCCTGCAGGTCTAAAGTCCCAAAGGGAGGCAGGCTAGCCATCCCAGTAGCAATCACACAGAGGGCTTGGGCATGGTTTTAGTAGCACTGCCACTTTGGAGCAGCTCACTGGGAGCCAGGGTGCCTTGCCCTATGTTCTTGGAAATCATATGGATTTCTTATGTTTGTTGGTCTATACTTTAAGGGGAGAGCTTATGAGGGCAAACACAGAATGAACAAGGGACAGCTACCAAATGAAAGTCACTCAAGTATGCCAGCCTTATAGTTTAGAGCACCTCCCTCTTAGTTACTGAAAACTGAATGTAAAAAACTGAGGGGGAAGGAGAGGTCTAGAAAATCCACTGATTTATTTTAATTTTTTTGTCCTGAAGAAGTATTCATTGTTGTGTCTTCTGTCTTATTATTTGATTGGGGGAGGTAGTTTCTTTTACACATAATACCTCACATGCTTGTCTAAAAATCAAGAAAAAAAATTTTTTTTTTTAATTTGGTGCCTATTAAAGCTAGTAGTTCCCAGTATCATAACAAGCTTGATGTATAAGACTTGCAGAATGTTAAATTAACAAGTGACTTGAGGGATTTAAGCTACACACCAAGGGAAAAAAATAAATTAAAACTTTATAGTTGATCTGTGGGACAATTTCAAGAGTTCTTTTAATTTGTACTTCTCTAATTATTAGTCACTTAGAACATTTTTTCATAAGGCTACTGATCATTTAGATTTCTCCTCTGAAAAGTTCCTGTTCATTGCCTTTGACCATTTTTCAAATGACGATGGTCCTTAACCTTATATATCTGATTCAGGTCCCTTTATGTCTTTGAAATGAGACTTCTACCCAGGAATCTTACTGCAGAGATTTCTTGCCATTTAACTCTCTTCTAGTTCTAATCACACTTGTTTTTCTTATGCAAAACCTTTTCAATTTTATGTAATCAAAACTGTCTATTTTATCTCCTCTCTCCCTCCTTTGGTCTTGAAATCTTTTAAAACATTCACAAATCTGATTTCTTCCTCATTCCTCTAATTTGTTTATGATGTCAGCCTTTAAATCTAAGTCATGTGGTCATTTGGAGTTTATCTTAGTACATACAATGTGACACAGGTGGAAAAGAAAAATCAGAATCATATCCTAAAGTTTATTTACTTACTTACTTATTTATTTATTTATTAATAGAACCCTCTTCCATTTTAGAATCAATACTGTGTGTTAGTTCCAAGGAAGAAAAATAGTAAGGGCTAGGCAATGGGGGTTAAGAGACTTGCCCAGGGTCACACAGCTAGAAAGCATCTGAGGCCAGATTTGAACCTAGGACCTCCTATCTCTAGGCCTGACTCTCAATCCACACTAAGCCACCCAGCTGCCCCCATAAAGTTTATTTATTTAAAACAGCACATTCTAACAGATAATAAAAAACACTATCTTACAGTTAAATTGGAAAAACACAGAACCATTAAAGAAGTCATAAAACAAAAATTTTAATCAGAAAAGAGACAGGTCCTTAATAATCAGCCCCTTCCCAGAGCCAAGCACTAAATACTATACAGAGCTGAAACTCTGTGGGCTCTGGGGACAGTTTCTCTGAGAAAATCACCTTGCTAGATGATTTTCTCCAGAAGAGAACATAGGGATGTTATATACCTTTTGGGGAACTAAAGACAGGGAAGTATGACAGATTGGCTTTACAATGGCTACAAGGAAATGAGAAATCCAAGACATTGCTTTATAATGGATACTAAAGAAAGAGTCCAGGCTAAGGTTGGGCTGCCTGGAATAGAACTTTGATACACTGGGAGAAATTTCTAAGACAAAAGGGGTACTTAACATTTGATTCTATCTACTAGTCCCAACTAAACTGGGATCATTAAGTACTTTAAGGTCTATTGTTCAGTCTGAAACAAAGTCAGTCTGGGACTCCCCTTAAATTTATAATATATACAATTAAAACTGGATCTAATCAATTGGAAACACATCGATTGCTCATGGTAGGATGAGCTAACATAATAAAAATGACCATTCTACCCAAATTAATTTACCTATTTAGCGCCATACCTATCAAACTACCAAAAAACTTTTTTACTGAATTAGAAAAAAACTATAACAAAGTTCATTTGGAAGAACAAAAGATCAACAATATCAAGGGAAATAATGAAAAAAAAAAGTAAAAGAAGGTGACCTAGCAGTACCAGATATTAAACTATACTATAAAGCAGTGGTCATCAAAACAATATGGTACTGGCTAAGAGACAGAAGGGACGATCAGTGAAAAAGACTTGGGATAAGTGACATCAGCAAGACCGTCTATGATAAACCCAAAGAGCCCAACTTTTGGGACAAAAATCCACTATTTGACAAAAACTGTTGGGGAAATTGGAAAACAATATGGGAGAGATTAGGTGTAGATCAACATCTCACACCCTACACCAAGATAAATTGTAAAAGTGAAATTTGAGAAATGCCATCTAAAAGTATATATATATTTTCTATGGACATGTGGGGACCTTAAAACTACATTTCCCGTGGTCCAACGTGTTTCCGTTTCCTGTTCTTTGGGCGTGGGGACGCCTACGTCGCCATGCAGAGGTCAGTTTAAATCTCCTGGGTTAGAAGGAAGTAGCTCTCTTGGCTAGCAGACTCAGGAAAAGACAGGAGGTAACAATTATGGCTAGGCGGCAGTTTTTGAATTCTTACAAGCGCGTGGTCTAATGACTTTATCTATCAGCATGGCTTTAATTAAAATACTAATTTATATTATTATATCAGCCTTTATTTTTTTT